>NC_081200.1:34519389-34837344 GCF_902713425.1 Acipenser ruthenus | reverse complement strand
TACCGTGCATGGGATAGCGGGGCAGTTGGCCTGGACAGCCAGATCGGACACACTCACACATAGCTCTTCATCAGCGCTCTGCCGGCAGGTCTGAACAGACAATTACAGCCCCCTGATTGGTATCAGATAGGGAGGGAATTTTTACAAATTAAGGAATAAATAGAATTTTCCACATGCCGAATGGCAGGGTTAGGGGAGCGGTAATGAAAACCTATACATCACAATCAGGCGGGCAATCCTATTCATACGCCAATGCATTATGCTCACTATTCATAATAATGGTGAAATGACAGAGAGCGCCATTGCTGCTGTGTTTGAATAGTGACAAGCCCCCCACCCCACAGCTTCTTTTACAGGGTTCTCGCCCTTATTTATCAGGACAGAATTGGTGTATTTAGTTTTTACTAAGTAAACTGTAAAAAAAAAACATTCCATAACTTTATTGAAAGCCTAAAATAATCAATTCACACTAAAAAAGCAGTCCAGGTTTGTTGTACAATGTCTATTGAGGTAATATTGAGTAAAATACTAACTAGTAAAATATTCCAGCTACAGGCAGTTGTAAAATACAATATTCTAATAGTTAAGTCCTGAGCTGAACGACCATAATTTGTGAATGTATTTATTTTTTTTTATTTTCGGAACAACCAAACAAGTCCTTATCTATCAATCATGGCCTGTAACTGCTGCGCTGACAATTGACAAATGTACATCCATGCCGAGGCATCTGGCTATTTCCTACTTTATGAATCGACAAGAAAAATGGGTGGTATGAT
Source organism: Acipenser ruthenus (assembly GCF_902713425.1). NCBI lineage: Eukaryota > Metazoa > Chordata > Actinopteri > Acipenseriformes > Acipenseridae > Acipenser > Acipenser ruthenus. Next base: position 34,836,568 of record NC_081200.1, on the reverse strand, counting down.
AGCTTTTATTAGACCCAGTACAAAACAGAAGAGGTCCACTAGCTTTCAAGTTCACAGAGGAGCCCTTCTACAGGTCACATTGCAATTCTAGCAAAGGACCCGTAGTAAGACATTCAATAGAGCACTGTAACAGGGTCACACTATACGTTTTTCCTTTGATTCTTTGAGGACAACTGTAGTTACAAACATATCTGGGTATAAAAGCTTTAAGCTATTCTAACACTTAAAGCTGTCTCAAAATCAAAAGATTTTTGATAGTGATATAGTCCAAAAAATATTGCTAGAACATAACTTAATACTGCCGGTCCAAGACTGAAATGCAGTTTCGAATAGAAAGTCTTTCTCAAAGTTGAAATGTTTGTCATTGAATTTACAAAATACTGCTAGTAGTTGTTTTATAGTTAAGAATCAAGTTCAGAATGTATATTAAATAGAAATGAAACAGCATGACAAGGCTAAATTCTTCACAAACACCTGTACTCCCCCAGGCTAGCACTTAAGGTTTTTTAGAATTGATTATATACAGTTAGAAACTAGCAAGAAACAACTAAGTTGCACATAGGAGTTTCTCAGTGATTTATATATGTTTTTTTATATGATTTTAACTCTGTGAACATGGCCCAGGCTATAGTGTATAATACCTTCAATTCCCTCAATCAAGCATGGGAATGGGGCATCTTTGTGCATGTGAAAGCCTGATTATAGCAATACGCTCTATAGACATAAGTATCTTCACTAGCCTAGACTACCCTAGCCAGGGGAACGAGCTTCATTAGGAAGGAACATGTATTGCTAAACGGCTAACCAGTATAATAATCTTCACAACAGATAAAAACAAGCCGGCTAACGACTCTTCAGGGACCAGCAGACTTCTTCACACAGCACTTCTCAGTGGAAAGAGTTCCTGTGTCCTGTCACAAGTGCTGCCACAGACTGCAGCTTCATTAGTTCTGCTGTACAGGGATTAACAACAGCTCTGACATTTGGAGCTTTGGTGAGAAATAGTCTATAAAACCAGCAAACAAGGACAGAGGGGGGAAAAAAAAGAAAAAATCTCAAAGCTTTTCCTCCTTGTACGCTTTATTTCAGCTCATTAAATATGTATATCTTATTATATGGCTTCTTCGAATATTGAGTCCTATTTACTGACAATAAATTCCTTGCAGCGACAAGGCCAATATATTCATCAAAAGATGAGAAGGAGTCATTAACTAGTCAGGCACATTAAAAAAAAACAAAAAAAACAAAACAGACGCTTCATCACGCTCCAATCTGCCTACCTACAAGCCAGTCTGAAGGTAAATGTGAGTCTGGGAAGCGACGTAATGTCACCTAATGTCAAACTCCAATCAAGCTATCAAAGTGTCGCTGCACTCTACTATATGTATACCTTGCCTGCTTTGAAATCAATCTCAGGTTTAATTTTCCGCAAGCGGCGAGCAGCTGCCGGCACGACCTGGGGTAGGAGGTTAAATCCTCCAGATTACAGTGTTTCCTTGTGTTTTACCTTCCTTAGTGCAAACAACACAAAATTAGTGAGTTTCTGTAAAGTTTTAAGAAAACCAAGAACGCCTGGACTCTTCTTGCTTGATTCACCAGCCAGACCTGATTGAGATTAGTGAGTTGTTAATGCGGCCTAGTGGTTAGAGACGAGAGACTAGGAGAAACTGTGGACTAGCAGAATTTAGGGACTGTGAGGGAGTGCAGTTTAGTGGGCTGAGGGACTAAGAGGCAGTGTGGTCAAGTGGTTATATATATATATGCAAGAATCTCCTCCAGTGGACAGCCACAAAGGGGAAAAAAGACAGCAGCTCCTGTTACATTAGAATCAAGTCAATATCCACACTGAGTTCTCAATTAAAGACTCTGCTCTGAAGAAGACCTATGGGTTGAAACGTGTTAGCTATGTTTACTGTGACATTTTAAAGACATGAAATAAAGACTATTGCTGTTATTGAGAACTCAGTGTAGATATGGACTTGATTCTAACTGTCTTTTTTTTCCCTTCGTGACTGTCCACTGGAGGAGATTCTTGCATGCAGTTGTCCCAAGGTGAAGCACCCTGTGCTTGAAAAGGGCTGTGATCGAAGGTTAGTTCGCTAGCCAGGAATTCACTAATCATTAGAATTTCGAAAACTGAGCACCGTCTGCCCCTCCCCCCTCCAGCTCAAGTTATCTAGAGGCAAACCTTTCATTTCTTCATTCGCCATCTCAACAGCAAAGTGTTGTATAGCGTAAGCAAACTGTGCAAGTGACTGCATCAATAATATGAACTTGACAAGCATAAGTTCATATTATTATTACTATTATTATTAATATTTTTAGAAGTAGTAAAATGTGACTGATAATCTGCTTTAAAAAAAGCTTTGTTTTGTCCGCTGCAGTTAGTGCTGCTGCAATGCAAGCTTACTGCATATATCACAAGCAGCATCAGTTACATATAAATAAATAAGTTGTATTGCTACTTAACAAGTAGCTATGGTGACCAGTAAATTATGCAAATTAGTACCATAGAAGGTTCAAATCTTCCTACGGTAATGTGTTCTGAACCTTCGAAGGTGAAATGTATCCTTCGTTGCAGCCCTAATATATATATATATATATAATGTATATACACACACACACACACCCACCCCTCGTTATACTGCCCCTCGCTATACTGTGGATTCGGATATATCGCGGTCCTGGAGTTGGCTCCCCATTTTTACAGTCTTAACTGCGCATGCCTTAGATGCAATATACATAGACAATTTCACTTAGAATTACTATTCGTTTTATTTCGTACTGCACATCACAAACAAAACTATACAAAACAAATAAAAACAAAGCATTAATACTGTACTGTTCTCATATACACACGCATTGCACAATAATACAAAGCAAATTAAATATCTACTTGCTGAAGCAGTTTTTATTTTAGCGAACGAGGTGTTCACTTGTGGCAGCAATATACTAGCAAAAGTCACAGGGCAGTGACGTTGGCTCCCTAGCAACAAGCCTCCAATGCTGAGAATGAGATTCTTTCAATGCAGCGGGTTTGGGTCTTTGAGAAAGGAGAGGAAGATGCATGAAATTTAATTGGAGACTTTAGTTGATGAGAAGCAATTGCCCTCCGCAGTATGAATTAAAACGGTGCGCTGCTTTTTATACAAAAAAACGAGAAAAAGCGGTTTGTGTAGAGGACTTATACTGGACCCTGATGCCCCTGATAAAATGAGGGCGTGGTTGTACAGTATTATATATATATATATATATATATATATAATATCACAGAGTGTATGTATCAGCCTTCATGTACCCTCCAGTTTTCACAATGTTCTGACAATGTTGCGCAAATTACGAATCGAGACCTCTTTAGACCCTTGAGTGACCCTTGAGTGGTCAGTATGAGATTGCCAGCACTAATGCTGATAGTCATTGGGAATTCCCAGCTTTAAGTCATGACTAGTTCTAATTGCATTGTGCTCAGAGCCCCGTTAAATTGTTGACTTCAGAATCCACCACTCATAAGAAGCATGAACGGAGATAAAATAACAAAAAAGTAACCCCTGTAATTGAACCTTTGTAGCTCATTCCAAGTAGATTGTGCCTCTCTTCAAGTCTGCTTGTCTCCCTTTGTTCTCTGAGACCAAGAGATCAATCGCTTTAAAGGAACTCTGTGCTTGAGCAGCAGTGACCTCCCACACCCCCCCACCCCACCACCACCAACCAACACACAGATATAGAGAACCAGGACTGCAGAACAAAGTGACAAGCGGCCAGGCAAAACAGCGATCGATGACAGGAACAAGGATCAGCGATGGAGAGAAAAAAAACAATCGCCTATCAGATTGGAACTGACTTCTCCTTGTATCTTTAGCAGGCCTGCTACAATAGATTGGCTGAGAAATCCGATGGCATGATAAGACAAAAAAAAAAGAGATTGCTAATACTCTCCAGCCACAGCGTTTTAATCTGTGACAGCAAGGGGATTTGGTGAAAACCATTATCACGTACTCACTTTCTCTGATAAGGCCCCCTCTAATCTGTTTGCTGAAGGTATTGAACTAATGCATGAAACAAGCCCACCTCTGTCTAGGAGGGGCGGATTAAAAAGAGAGCGAAATAATTTTAGAAAACTTCATATGAGTGGCCCAGCAAAAACAGTCATGCAATAATATGATCAGCAACCAACCTAGACATACAAAAAACATTTTTACAATCCTAGCATGAGCACCTCAAGCATTGCAAAGAATGCATCTGAAACTGTCATGCAATCCGATGGCAGTGGAATAGCCACTGGATATTGATCTTATTGAGGAAAGCAATAGTTAATTACGAAGGAGTTCATGTTTAACATTCTAAGATGTTTGTTTTGTTGGAGGCCAGGAGATCAGGCGTGGCCCTGGGGGGTGGGAGGAGGGGGAATAATTTGCTTGACCTTCCTGTGTCCTAATCCTACACAGCTGGATAGCTGGATGCAAACAGGATCCTAAACACGCCCAACAGCCAGAAAAACCAACAACAAAACGTCCAATAACTCCAGATTGCCACCCTGCATAAAAAAATCAAGAACAAAAAAAAAAAAACACACTCAAATCATCATTGTGCTGAACTTCTTGTGTGCAGGAGACTAAGAAACTGACATAATTTTACTGTTGCTACTTGGTTCTGGGTGGTCAACTATGTTCAAATATTGTGAGGTTAGGGGGTTTAGTCTCTCCTATGCAACACGATTATATCATAAAAATGGTATAGTTGTATTGAGTACACTGGGGTCTGTTGTCTTGGTCTTAAAAGTGTGTTCAGTAAAAAACAGGAATACAAACAAAAGAAAAGTTCCTCGAGATGTCGGTGATAGTGCTGCATGCGACTGTTATTTGGGTGTAGACTATGTTAATCTACACCCATCACAGATATATATATATATATATATATATATATATATATATATATATATATATATATATATACACAGTAGCTACATTTAGGGAGATCGCTACTGAGCACATTGCTGATCAACCTATTCCATTCCACTCTCACCCCCCTTTCCCCTTTCCAATTGAGTCTCCAATTTGTCACAGTGAGTTCTTTTAGCCCCTGGCTACTAGTTAACCTGCACTCGAAGACCCTTCTGTAAAATGCAAAAGATTACAGAACCGTAAAAAAAGAGAAGCGACATGCTGTGCAATATGTCAAACAGAAGGACACTTTTATTCTCCCGCTCTCACCCTTCCCTCTCTCTCCTCCACACAGCAAAGGCCCTAGGGCACAATCCACCTACATCCAATCTCTTAACCCTCATACACATGTTTCCAATTCCAGGACCCAGGATTATGATTTTTTTTTTTTTATATAATTTATTTTATTTTATCATTAAATTATTACTGTGCTGATAAGATGGAGATGATGATGGACTGGTAAGCAGGTCCTTGACCCTTTTCTCACTACAAGGTCCCCCTCCCCCTTTCAAAAACCCCTCCTGCAGAAGAGTATGTCTCATGTAGACAGCTGATATGTTGCGTTTTTAGTTAAATGTCAGTGGAGGTGAAAGGAACACCCAGGGCACAATATTCATCCCTGGCCATCGCAATCACAAGTGACAGCGAGCACAGCACAGATATTAAAGGGCTGGTCAGTTAGATTGTCTTTACTTGGGGACTGCAGGGGATATTTTGCAATCTACTGCATTCTGGGAGGGGCGGCCCAAGGGAAAGGACATGCAGGGTGTGCTGAAGAATCTGGGCAGGATGGTTTAAGGGGGAGACTGAGCTGTGCGATGTAGTCAACCAGTAGAGGAGGATTTTGACCACTCATGAAGTGAGTATTAGCAGTCTCAGCCCTTGTATCCCTTCATTGTTACTACCTCAGTCAGTACAGAATATGCTGCAGTACATTTATTTGGCTTGGCCAAAAGTAGTTGGAGACTAATTGGAGCAATTTAGAAATCAGATTCCTTGCAAGACACATCAGCTTAGATACAACCCATTCTTTCTAGAACATGGTTTGGTAACGGAAGGTGATCTAAGGTGGTGCCGCTAGATTATGACCGAAGGCCAATTAATTATGCTAATGTTTTAATGTTAATCTTTAGGCTAACACGGTGTGCAAGCGAGCACTGGAAAGTTCAGAGTGAAGATTTAAACTTTGTTTTCTCAGTTTGTGAGCATGTGCTTTTATATTATGTTCTGTTCCTCTTGTATTGGACTCAAATGAGCGAGAGACCAGCCAGGTAAAGCACCCCAGGAGTAAACAGAAACACGATGTGGATAATAAATAACACAGCGGTCTTTCCCCTATTGAACCAGGGACTGGCCCGAGGGCTACCCTAGCACTATATTGAGCTTACTTCCACTCGGCAGAGTTCAAATACAGCCTGTGTCTCTTTAAATGTCGTGTTGGCCAGAGCTGGCATTTAATCACGCTACCCGGGCTTGATGAATAGCAACAGCCACTTCTTCTGCTGCACTGCATACACTACACTAGCTTCATGGAACAAACTTTCCTAGTAAATATTTTATTAATATGACAAACAAACAAATAAATAAATAAATAAATAAATAAATAAATGAAAAATCCCCACATGCTCTCTACAGGGTTACATTCCTAATTCCTATTAATTTAAACAGCGCCTGAGCAGCTATATAGCAAGGCTATTCATTATTTAGCAGCTTTTGTTTATTTGTAGCTTACAGGTAGAGAAGCCGGGCGCGCATTGCTGGGGCCTGCCTGCAACCAGGGCTGTAAATCATTCGAGGCCTTGTTTCTAAGATGTTGTCGATTAACCTTGCTTTCTCTCTGCCCCTCTTACTCCTCTGTGCTTAATTAATAATGAGGAAAAATATTTGTTGTTCTAGGAGCTGAAGAGAAAGCTGGCCCCCCTCAGGTAAAATTAAACCGAGTGCGCTCAGACCTTCTGTCCCCTCTCCCTCTCGCTCTCTGTCTCTGTCTCGGTGTTCGGTATTTCAAACAGACTTACGGACTTCCACTGTTTGAGCTGAAGTGTAAAATAAATAAATAAATAAATAAATAAATAAAACAAGCAGCAGAAGCTCCGGGTGCTTCATTTATCACCCCCTGTGTACAAGATTTACTGGAGTCATTTTTTAATGAAAACTGTACAAATCAACACCATGCTGTTTAACATAGTCCTTTATAAATAAGCACACCCACTCCACATTTGTCACGATGACAGATCCCCTTTATAGAGTCTCACTTGTAGCATTTTTGAACCCAGTGTAGTCCACTTTCTGCACTCGCTCTGTGCATTATGACATACAAACTGGGGAATCAGGGCTTTTTCTTACACAGAAGGAATACACTATTATATGACTAAATTCCTGTTCTCATGCAAGCATTGCTCCCTGCTTCTGTCACATCAGGTTCAATTACTGGAATTCTCAATCTGACGTGATCCATTCCATTTCCTCCTCATTCTAAATAGAAACTAAGTAGTCTATATTTTCACCCCATAAATTCCATTATTTGATTTGTTTTTATTTTTTTGGGCATTTTTGCTTTATCCAGGATAAGAAAATGCACCTGTGAACTAATTCACACTTATTTAGTAATAACTATTGCAATAATTCTTCCCCAGTGTTTTTTTTCTTTTATTATTTATTTTTTTTTAAATTAATTTTTATCCAAAATTACACTCTTTTCGATCTCGATTCTAGTCAGAAAATCCAGACAACAAGCTAATCAGTTTTGGTCACACAGATATTTCTCAAGCGGTTCATTCGTATTCAGAAGCACCAAATAGTTTGTTTATTCATTCTTCTTCGATGTATAATGTATAAAGCATTGCATAATGTGATTCAGCTTGCATTGCCTCTTTTGACACTATACCATTTCAAACGAGATACATCACCTTGATGGTTTTTGTGTGTGTGCTGGTTAAAATAATTAAACAAACATGCAAATAAATTAAAAAAAAACAAATAATGAATACATAAATTCAAGAAACACAGCGGTTGAGGTGTGCAGGCGGGCGCTGGGTTGGGAAAGGGGACATGGTTCTCTGGGAGCTGCCACTTCGCCAGCTCGCTGGGTGTCTTTAGGCCTTGTGTTCATCATCATGTCGGCCCGCTGAATTGATACATCCATCAGGCTGCTCAGCTCATAGATCACGGAGCTGTGATGAACAATGTGAATCGTTCAGTGGACCGCGCATGAAAAAAGATCTATCTCGCAGTGGAAACTGTTTTTCTGCTCTGAGATTCTTCCCTCAACAAGTACTTCTCTTTGTAAGATGAGGTTTTGGTAGACCACAAAGTAGTGCTAGAGCATCAGTTCTAGTAAGAAAAATGATACCGATTGAATCTAATAGATTAGATTCAATATACAGCATTTCTTTTTTATTTATTTTTTTTGTAAAGTGGGAAACCAATTTGGAATGCTGTCATGTGGAAGAAGTTTGTCTATCAAGTCAGTGCTAAAAAATGTTTCTGTTATTATAGATGAACTTCAATTAAATGATTCCAATGATATGCAATCACTGACTGGGTGGTATGGTGGATGTGTTTGTGCGTTTCTTCATTGCAAACTTGACCTCACTTTAAAAAAAAATAATACTGAATGTTTCAAATAAATATCAAGGTCGTTTTTACATGCAACATAGTTTTTTTTTATTTTTTTTTATTCGACAAACAAAACAGTGTGGCGCAAACTTGGAACTGCAGGTAATTAGCCCAGTAAACCTGGCTTTAAAACTTATATAAGTGCAATCTACTGTTGCTGAAGAACTCAAAAAGGACCCCAGCCCACCTGAACTGGGAAGCCTGATGTGAGCTGCAGACAGTCAGGAGTGTCTCCAGGCAGTGTAGCCTGTCCCTGGCTGGCTGAGCCGTGATGTAATCAAGCGACCATCCCCATGCGAGGATCTACGCACCAGTGAACCGAGCTGCTGAGCCACAGCGCTGGCTAATTCACTATTGATTTTTGGACATCTCCCATTCTTCTTTTTTACTTTTCTTTTTTAGTAACTGTGTTTCTGATCTGCTCGAGTTCATCCACTTTTGGGGCAGTTGGATAATTTACTAGAATGATCTCAGATCTTAAATAAATAAATAAATAAATAAATAAATAAATAAATAATGATGTAAACGGGTGTAAGAATAATAACAGAAATAATAGCAAGAATCTTATTTCTGGGACAGAAAACTGCTTGTGGGGACCCGACCTATTGTATGAGACATTCAACTGCAAAAATCAATTTACCCAGAAATGAAGATGGGACATTCCTGCGCTGTCTGTTCCTTTGGTGTTTTCCGGGTGTAAATAAAATATCTTTTATACCTAGCTAAGTTAATAAATATCTCTGTTTCAGAGTTTAATTCTGCCCTGCTTTGTGCTGCCCATGTCGGGTGCAAAATATGTAGTCTACAATATCACTTTAACAAAAAATAAGAAAGAAATAGGATTCTGCATTTGGATGAACAATACGCAGGAGAGGTAATCATTTGTATAAATGTGAAGCTCTATAAGCAGCCACACATGGAATTGAGATTTACATTTTCAGTGGCTGGTATTTACAGCTCCCCAATGGGAAACACAATATGTCTCTCCCACAACGCTCTCCGACGGCAATTCAGTTTATAATGCTCAGCATAAAAATAATAAAATAATAATAAAATAAACCATTGCAATGAATAATAAAAACAGAAGTTGGCAATGAAGAACTATTCTGAATTGAAATGCTCTATAAGCAACTGAATAAGTAATAGCAGAAAATGTATTGCTCTCCCTCACACACTATTGCTCCCCGGCTTATCTTTCACACTGTTCAGGTGCTAAAATAACTTGTTCCAAGGTTCTTGTGGCAAGCATAAAATAATGATGGTTGCTTTCTATGTAACCGTCATCAAGTACAACATTTAAATTACAGCACAAATCCTAGCTGGAGAAATAATTCTACACATTGTTTCATGTTTTTCATGATTAAAAAAAACAACCCTCAAACAATCCTTCAGATGTGAGCTTTGTACTTAATCAACCTGGTGTGGGTCACGTCTTTCAGTTTTTGTCTATAGCACCTCTCTGGAGCTTTGTTCAGCATATTCCACCCTCCCCTCCCCTCCCCTCAGAGACTGTCGCCTGATAGGTGGACAGCTCCATCTCGCTGCCCTCAATGCCTCTCTGTTGCCGCTACCTTGCCACCGTCCCTCCAGCCGTTAGGAAGTCTGGCTCTTCATTTAGCCAGTAATTAAACATTACAGCTCATTCAGAATTGCTGCGGCCGCATAGGGAGGCAACTAATTACTTACGAAATGAGCTAACATTTGTCTCTGTGCTTGTCTCTTTCTTGTCATGCATGGGTGTCTCTCTGCAAGCAGATAAACTGCCACAAGCAATGTCTCATGTTGGGATACAGGACGGGCCTGTATTTTTTTTGTTTTGTTGTACAGGTTTACTCTCACATATTAACTTATAGCTGACTTTCGTGATGTGTACAATATTGTGCTATTACTGTTTCCCTTAAGGCACACCATACTCAAAGTGCAATGCTGTATATTGAACTGTATTTATTCAAAATGTTCAACATTTCAAGCGGGGAATCACTAGAACTTTTATAAAACAGACACTCTAAAAGGCTGAAGTTTGTATACCAGGCAAATGTTTTGTGTTTACATATGAAAAGTAAAATTGTTGATTAAATTAATTGTATTTAAATTGTAAGTTAAAATTGCCATTCTGCCCTCTTGCTGGAGAAGCTGTAGCAAGTTACAGACACAGATACGACCTAAAAAACACCCAAATCTTCTCAAATATCAGATAATACATGAATGCCACCTGCTGTACATTTAACGTGCCGTACGTGTGTGTACGGAAATGCACAAGAAATACCCAACATGGATAGTGTAGTAGATCTAGGTGTAATCTATGGGTTAAGGAGATGTAATGTATTTTGTCACACTGATACTGCGGATACACTCTGTCAATAGCTGCATGCAATGCTAAAGCATATACTACAGGCATAGTATTTGGTAAAATTGGAAAGAAGCTGAAATGCTGAAAAGTAGTTGCAAGAACTGTTGGCTGATCTCTTGAAGGCAATTTGAAACATTTGTTCCAGCTGAACACTGCCTGCATGACCCCTGTAAGGGATGCTGGCAAACTAATCAATTACTGTATATATATATATATATATATATATATATATATATATATATATATATATATATATATATATATATATATATATATCTGTACATATACTGTACTGTACCATCTATTATTTACTGGAACCCAATTACATTGGTCGCAATCACAGTATAATACAAATCACACATTCACAAGAAATACCCTTTCTTTAAGTGTTTTCACACAAGGACTGAAAACGCAGATGATCTGAAATTAAATACATTTTTTAGGATGCAAATAAGCATTGTGGACTTACCATACTTTGGCATGCCTGCACAAGGACTGTGGTATGATCTTAGCTTTATGATGTGTACTGATAAATGTAAAAAGTTAATTTCGAGGAAATTGACAGACGTGTTAATTAAAAAGACAAAAGCAATATTCAGACAACTACCAAAATTGACAGTTTGGCCTTTTGCAGTAAGTACCTGGACCATATGCAATACAATAAACTTCAGATATCTTAAAAACCCAACTGAAATCCAGCAATTAGACTGGTAATGTATTCATAACAATTAAGGAAATTGCCTGGATAGATCTCCTCCCCACACAAAAAACATGCTACCATTAACATCCCCTTAGAACCTGGATATCAAAGAGCAAAGAGGTGGACGCTCCCTGGACAGAATTGTGCTGACCTTTCAACCCCACCTCAAATCAGCATCATTTACTTGTCTCCTCCAAATGCAGAGAACACTCCCCTCCACTAACTAGCTCACACTGCCACCAACTTCTCATTAGAAAACCAAGACGAGAAAAACAACCATATCTGTTACTGGAACATGTGTGGTTTTGGTCTGCAGTTTTGATTTGGAAAGGGATAAAAAAAAAGTCACTAAACACAAATAGTTATCTATCTGGCATAGCTCAACTGAGTTTTTTTAAACTTCTAAGACAACAGCAGAAAAAAAATAAAATAAAAATGGAAGGGGAACATTATTCAGTTAGCCAGGGCAGGGGATAAAACCATTTTTCCAGTGGTATATCCCAGTAAATGCAGAGCAAACTGCAGCTCAGTCCAGTGAATAGCAGGAGTCAGATACAGAAGCATGGGTATATAGTGTGGTGCAAAGCCACCATGTAAAACTCTAAGTGCTCTGTCCAGAGTGCTGAAATTTGAGTTCAACGTCAATTTCATTTGATCAGTTCTATCAATGAATTATGAATTTGGATCAATTTCCTGACAGTTTCATTTCCTTACAGCTAAAATGCAGTTCTAGACAGATGATTACTGGCACACTGGAGGTGTTGTATAAAAACGAAGTAAAGAGGGGCCCACTTTTTCAAACAGTGGACATTGCTATGGGATGTGCAGAAGAAGCACTCCTGAGATCTAACTCAATTGGCAGGCTCTTTGTTGCAGAAGGCATGTTAATGAGCTAGACCTACTTTACTAGACACCTCTTGTTAAAGTACTGTAGCTCTCTGCAGCCCTACTCGTCGTCTACACTTGAACAAATAGTTTTTTTTAAATAGATTTCATGTTAAATCAGTGAAGAGGCCCTTGCTCACTCCCCATTCTGCTTAAACTAGGTGGCTTAGTACAGGTGCACTCCACTTATAATAGACTGCAAGGGACAATGGAAATCAGTACTTTATAAACGAAGTACGTAGTAAACACAATTCAAAATGCTGTATGTAACTGCGAACATAAGTACCTTAAATATAAACAATACAAGAAAGCTTAACTGCCAAAGAACAGGAGTTTATTAGTACGTTACAATGTAATAAGTAGTACCATTTGACAAATTTATATTTCCGCTAAATGTAATTAAAATTGTATACGTTACATGTTTTGAACTGACAATGGCTGTGCCAACAAAAACATAAACGTATACAGCAACTGTTTTTCCTGCCATTTACCGTCCCAGATGTACCTTATTTGTGCAAAATATCTGTCTGTGGAACAGGAAACCTGTACATATTAAACAGTAAATACGTTATAAGCAAGTCTGTTTTAACCAGAGTAATTCCCCATTAAACACAATGTTGTTTGGCAGGGACATGCCTCCTCGGTACGTTATAAACGGAACTCCTTTCTAACAGGATCCATTATAAGTGGAGTGGACCTGTATCAATCTTTAAATATATACACCACTGTCACCTGCTGGAGAGTTACCGCAATACAGCTCAATGACATTATAATATGCAAAGTGAGACTGATCTAATCCACAAGGGCTGTGAAGTTCACAACAGTATGAACAGACAATGCATCTAAGAACTGTTGAAAATGACTTGAAGTAAAATGCTTTTATTTCAAGAGTCAAGTGTAAACTGAGCATAGGGAAACTGCTATTGGAATCCATCACTGTTTAAAAAAGGAAAGACATCCCTCCCCTTCACTAACTATCAGCCATATTCTCCTCATTAGAAAAAAAAAAATCTCTCATTTCACTGATATTTTAATTTGCGCTTTCCATTATTCTGTTATTGCCTTTATCTCTTTCTCAGGCGACTTTGCTTCTAACCTTGAACCAGCCACTGGTCTGCTAATGACTTGCATGTATTGACGAACGAAGGGGGGGGGGGGGGTGTGGGGGATTACACGTGCAAATTAAAAAAGAGAGAGAGAAAGAGAATACAAGAGAAACCCTTTAAATGGGGTTCAGTTATCTGCCATCTCTAGCCTTTCTCCTCTTAATCCTTCTGCAGAAGCACAAATGAATCCCGGTCCATCACCTTATCTTGCTTGTCTATCAGATTGCCCCCCTTCACACACTCGCGCACAGACACACGCACACACCATTATCCCATCCGCTCATGTCTTTGGGCGGCAAGTCATTTGCATAATGTTGCCGGCACAAGCGCTTGGTATGGATCAAGCAGGGTCAGGCTTCGAACTGCCATTGCTGTGAGTGTTAATTCGACCCACGTTGATCTCGCCTCCGATTTCCTTGTCATTATGTTGGCTGTGCTTTTGATGGGAGAGAGGAAACTGTTCAGGGCATATGGGGGGCTGAATTGAGATTGCACATGCAGATGGCTTTAAGTAAAAACTAATTCAAATACACTGGCAACAGGTCACGACACTAAGATATCCTAATTATCTTATTCTTATGAACTCCTACACTCAGTAAAGGGGAGGGGGATCCTTGTCACCAACAACTAATAACCCTGCCATATCCCCTTTGTGAAAAGCTAGGCCAAGGCTACAAGCTGAAAGAAAGTGGGTTCAGACCCTGATGACACACAGATCAGCTAAATTAACTGAAAAAAGAAAGACAGAATGTTAGTAGCTGTACACATGTACATGTGTAGTAAAAAGAAAAAAAACAAGTTGATACAGTGTAATTACATAGGTCTTTATTTGCAAATGCAATGTGTTCCAGATGGATTAGAGATTTCAAGGAGACTGTGCTTAAGGTTACCAATACAGGATTTAAATGTAAGGCTGTTTGATTCATTGATATCAGCAATCCCAAGATTTGTGTGGTGGTGGGTCCACCCTAACACCTTTTTTAAAAAAAAAATTTTAGAAGTGTAAAACATCATGATTTCATCGTGGCATTCTTTATGAAGTTAATGATGCCCATTAACTTCATACAGAAAAGCCACAAAAAAGCTGCCTACTGGCTAATAATGGCGCAGGAGCTAATGTGTGTAGCTGAGCTCCAGGTCCACGCCTTTTGATTACTGGGCATGTGGCTGCTGTGTTCTAATGAGGAATCCAGCTATGCAAAGCTATGCTGGGTTACAAAAAACATGTGTCCTTTCATCTACTCAAGCAAAAGCCTCTGTCATAATAAGGGCATGCAAATCAGTGCACACAAAAGTCATTTGGAAGATATTCATCCAGGATATTCATACGTGACGTCAATAACTCGGGGTACCTTATCAAGTGCAGAGAGCGAGAGCGCCTTAAAGACAAGGCAGTGTTTAGAATGGAGGTGGAACAGGACAAAAAACATACTTCAAAAGTCACCAAAAATGTTTCAGCCTGTTTGTTTCTATTCTATTTGTCTTTTAGTCCTGCCAGATAATGCAAACACCATTACTGTGACTACAGGATAGAGAAGTAGATCTGCCTCTTAACAGAAACAGTGACTATCGATCTCGTCACAAGCCATTGCTTCTGGCGTAGGTAGAAACTAGTGCATTCTGCAAATACCGTACAGTAGGTACTTTAAATGTATAGTTATTTGATTTGACATTATATTATTATTAAAGAGCATATATATTATTAATGAGTAATCAATTCTGGGATATGAAATTCGCAGATACCAGGGGTTATTTTCTGCTGGTTATTTAAGACTGCATGCACTATAACAGAACCCAGTGCTTATTGTCCTTCTTCTCCTATGTATTTTCAGCCACACAAGTAGGGCTGTACTCTTCGTTTTATAAAATGTTGTTGAAAAGACAAAAGGTGCTGGGCATCTCATCGGAGCAACCTGTATTCATCTGCCTAAAGGCCACTGCACCCAGACATCCTAATTCTCTCAGTTCTTACGAACTCCCACACAGAGACGAGGCACCGAGTACTCTCCTGACAGTAGACCAACAGGCAAGACCAATCTATGTGCCTGACCCTTTTAACTTGAGGGGCCAGGCAGTGGTTGTTGGGGACCCTTGAAAGGCTCATTCTGAGAGTTCCATCATGACAGCAGCAGGAGAGTTGGTGAAGAGCCCTGCTTAGCACTGCTCTCTGTCTCATCAAGGGCACTCCAGCCTCGCCTGGAGGGGGTTTGCCAATTCAAGGTGCTGACGTCGCACTTACAGGGCTTGCTAAAGGGGCCAGGATGAACTCTTTAAGTGGCTTAAAAGCCTCTTTCTTCAGATTTTGACAACAGTGAGAGACCAGAGTAGCAGTACATTGGTGTTTTTTTAATCGTTCTTCTAGGTTTATAACAGGAGCCAGAGCCCAGGCCTACTATAAAAGGAAAGCCAGCTTCTGCAGTGTAGGAAGCGGTAATGCAAGACATGGGTCACTTCCTCCTCAGCACTCAGCTGGAGGTTCCACTCTTCAGATAAGTGAAACAAAAACGATTAAATGTCTTACAGTCCGGCAAACGTAATTTTTATTTACTGTTTGTTTTTGGTTTAAAAATAATTCCAAGTGTATATCCCTTTAAAAAAATAAAATAAATAAAAAACAGTTGAGTAACAAAACAGTAAAAGGGTTTTGCATCAGATGGAAGTGAATTTGTAAAGAAAACCTTGAGCTACAGTCTGTAAAAAAAAAAAAACAACAGAAAACAATGTTAGACCTTCCCATAACTGGGAAGAAAAGTGATGGATTTAGAAAGTGAGGTTTGTATCTAGGAAACACCTGATACTTTAGCATTGGTTAGCTCTAAACTGGAATACCCTTCCAGTGTTTCTTTTTTTTTGTTCCAGCGAGAAAGAGAAAGCCTGACAGTGGTGTCCCTGTGCCCCTGTCTCTCTCCTTCCCTCTCTAGCCCTGACACCACTCTAGAAGCTAATTAGAATTGTGTCACTAAGTAAATGCATTGTGACCAGGCAGTGACAGGCACGCGGTCCTGACACAGGACTTGGAAGACAATCAACATCAAACACTCAGTGCAGCAGCCACCCTTTTAACAGCAGCGGACTTCATCGCGCGCTGACCTGACACTCATTTAAATTATCCAGAGCGGGAGAGGCCAGCTAGTGCGGTGGAATAATGCACTGACTGACTGACTGACTGACTTGTGCTTACTAGAAGTGTTCTACTTTTACTTTTCAGTTTCTATTAACTAGTCACAGACAGTTTTCTCTATTTAGATCTCTTCGTCCTTCTCATCTTCTTCGGTTAATTTCCTGCGGTGGGCAGTTATAACCACCCTGACTCTTACAGCAGAACCTTTTTAATCACAGTCACTAAGACACCAGAACTCTTTCCCATTCATAGTACAGTGTTCCCCCTTTATAAGGTGGCCCTTTATACTGCAGAACAGGTTATAAGGCGGTACGGTCACGGCTCCCATTTTTCCTGTAATGGCATTACACTAACACTAGTATTCTCGTTATAAGGCGGAACACAAACAGCACGGTCTCTTAGATGGCTCCCGACTACAGCGTTATAAAGGGGGAGCACTGTATTATACACATACAGCTAAGGCGAATTCTAGGTGAACATTTGGCCATAGCTGTATATGCTGGACCTGATTTTGAGCACCCAGTTGTGGGAAGCTGGGGTAAAGAGCAGGCTGATATGGGGTGACCTGGGCAGACCAGGAATCAGATGTAGCGAAGGCTCGGCAGTTACCCTGGGAGGGCCATTTCGGAGTGGCTCCTAATCGAGGCCAACATCTGATCAAGCCGTCCTTGCCGCTGCTCGCCAGTGGCCATGGGGAAACATCAGCCGAGACCCCTAATCTGACATGGCAATGAATTCATGTTTGCAAATAGCTCATGTAGACTGACATGCAGATGTCCCCAGTAATGCTGTAATTAAGGGTAAAGTCTTACACCCGAGCATCAAATAACTCTAAACACGGCTTCAGAGCAGCAGAAAAGAAGAGCACTTCCACAGCCTGCTAATTCCAGCCAAGTCTGAATCCTCTCCTTCTAGCAACTGTCCCCTGAGCCACACCACCAAATCCAACCTTGTAAATTCAAGGATCGTGTGCCAAACACAGCACCGTACATAAAACATGATGTAATTAAGAGCAATTTCCTTTCGGTTTGAGTGGCCGTCTTTCTCCCAACATGCAGAGGAACCCACAGGGTTGTCAGTGTTTGCTCTGCAGTCGCCCTGGGTGGTGTGTGGAGGGGCAGAATGTCGCTGTCTCCACATTGGGCTGCAGCACAGTGACAAACGCTCAGAGCGATCACGTTCAGGCTGAGGCACTAGAGCACATACTGCACTAAATTCAGCCTTGGCACGCCTATATCAGCGATCCCCCAATATATACGTCTGAAAGACTCCAATGGCACAGGGTCATACCTGCTGCTACAAACTTCTTTATTTAGCTAGGCAGGGCCCGCAGAAAACAGGTTCTCATACCAGTGATGACCTGGGGAATACAGCTTAGTGCTTGCTAACATTTACATTGTGCCGGGGCATTGGTTGCACTCTTGCTCAGGGGGAAGAGAGATCCCTGGTAAATGTGCACAAATTTGCTTAGAGATCTCCTTGTAACTGGAAGGTGTTTTTTTTTTTCATAAAAGCATAAATGAATATGGGAATGTAGGAATGTGTATTTGTAACATAACAGGCTCCAATACCTACAAACAACTAAAAATACTGTTAGCATAATGAAGTTCAGGCGGAGTGTCCCAGCTGAATAACGATTCATAATAGTGTTTAATAAAGAACAAAGTGTAACTGAATGCCAGAGCACATGAGCCAGCAACAGTCTGTTTGAGAAATCGCCTAAATAAATATATACAGTCTATATACGAACCAATTACAAGAAGGGGAATGTTCCACAAATTATGAGCAAGCGTATACATTCTATCACTGTCTGTCTTGCTCTCTCTCTCTCTCAGATTGACTAATTTCACTGTATCATGTCATCCTTTAGGCAATTTTTGTTCTGTTTTTCAAATAGATGTTTCTAGAGATGGAGGAGGTGGTTGGCAGAGGGCAAAAACAAACAGCCTCTTCTTTCTTTAATATTCATCAGTGTAAGTGAAGAGCAGGCAAGCTAATTTACCCCCTTCTGTGTGCTTTTAGTAATTACAAGAGATGATCAATAGTCCAAATCAGCCTGATAAACACTCCTTCAGTATATAAATAAATAAATACAGGAGCAAGCCTAGGGCACACTTTTAGAGATACACTCTCGCTTTTTAATTTTTTAAAGGCAAAGGCTTAACACTTTAAAACTTCGTTGCTTTTAGAGTCTGTGATCCCAGATCAATTGGGAACTAAAATCAAGGAATGTTCAATGGGGGCAAACAAAAAGTGAGGACCAAATTAACAAACCTTAAAGATACTAAGAACCAAGATTTTTAAATACATGTACCTATTCAAAACTAGTACCACTGCTTCCCAAACTCTCAAATAGTGTATTGATAATCACCTTAAATAGTACAAAATAGCTAGATTTTCAAAGCTATTTCCTCCAGCATGCCTGGAGCAAAAAACACAAATTAAAATTCTAAAACAAATAAGAAACCATTTAGAACTACTTACAAGCCTCTACATTTAATGTCTGTGTTGTAAATTTCTAGTTTGGGGACTTCAATTGGAATGCTTGTCTTTTCTGAAAAAAACAGCGCTAATGACAGTTTGAGAATCTAGCCCATATTATTATTATTATTTGTTTATTTAGCAGACGCCTTTATCCAAGACGACTTACAGAGACTAGGGTGTGTGAACTATGCATCAGCTGCAGAGTCACTTACAATTACGTCTCACCCGAAAGACGGAGCACAAGGAGGTTAAGTGACTTGCTCAGGGTCACACTATGAGTCAGTGGCTGAGGTGGGATTTGAACCGGTGACCTCCTGGTTACAAACACATTTCTTTAAGCACTGGACCACACAGCCTCCTATTGTAGTGGATGTACTGTAATGGCCTTAAATTTAACTTGGGAATGATTTACATTTGGTCTCTGCAAACTATCTTTAATTTACAGTGAGAACAATAAATACCCCCTCGTACAAACAGGTATAGATATCTCAACATACATTTTAAAGAAGCCTTTAACATACGATTGCTCCTGTCTGTTGTTCAGTAACAGTCAGCCCCTTTTGTCTGAAAGAATCGTAAAGTTCTGTGGTTAAAAAAAAAAAAAAAAAAAACTGCCCCCATCCCACATATAAAGTAAGACTCCATCAATATTGTAACCGAATCCATAGTTCAGGAATAGCTAACTAATTAAAATGTGGTTTTAAATAATTTATCTCCTTAACTTGTATTGATTTGACAGTTTGGTGGTAAGAGAGAAATGCTATAAAATGGAACAGCTTCAAACAGACACTGCTCACACGCACACATAGATTTTCTCAGTTAACTCATCGCGCTTCGTGTCTGCTGCCAGCTATAGCTGTACTGCACATCACATAGTGCTAAGTTTACACTATTTCCATGTCTTAGAAAAACAAACAAATGGATGTTACAAAGCTCAAATGCAGCTTAGTTGCTTTTTTTCTTCTTTTTATTACTAGTTTTGCAACATCAGTCTGTTGTTTTTCTTTTCCAATAAAATGCCACATACTTAGCAATGGGGCACATGCTTTGTGAACATGACCCACTGTCTATGTTACGGTGAAATGACCAAAAAAACAACAACTTAGTTACAAAATAAATTACTAAAAAAACAACAACTTAGTTACAAAATAAATGGGTACCATAATTGAATAGTAATTATGTACTTGTAAATGTACTGTACTGGCAAACTGAGAATGGCTGTTGTGTATTGTAAGAATCAACCTTTGGCCTCATCCCTCATTCCACCATCCTCCTTTTGCAGGTGGAGTAGGGGCACTCGTACACACTTAACTTAAAGTATAAAGAGCTTACAAATTAATTCCAGTAAATCCTACCTGATGTGAATTGCTATCATTTTCTAGATCCTTTGTAGATTGTTCTATATATTTGATGTTTTAATGGTATTTGCTAGAAGCTACTACGAACAAAATTTATCAATCACTCTTTCCAGGAGGTGCATTATACTTAACTTAAATACACGTTTACCGTTTTTTCTATAGAAAAATGTGAAGGGCTACAGAATGATGAGAATACGTATTAGGTAAGATGACCAAGAATTATTTTGTCAACTCTGTAATTTAAGCAGAGTACAAACAAATGGATATCGTATATGAAGGTTATGAGGTTTACTCATTGTGCAGTATAGTAATATAAATAAAGTTCTCATGATTTAATTTACTTTTTTTTATATGTAAGATCAGATCCCAAGTACTGACTTTTCTTCACTTATTCACTACAATGTATCTATTATAAATCTGCAGCTTTTAAGATCTCCAGAGTTGTGAACTCTCTCTATGGAATTTGCTGGCTCTCAGATCTACAGTTCCCCACATGCCAGTGCTGAATTCTCCATAGTTAATATCCCAGTCTTTATGTTTCTGAATTTGTCCCTGTGCTCTTTCTGGCTTCTTTACAACAATACATTGTACAGTGAATAACATTTAATGAGAAACCAAAGAAGTGTGCTGCACAATAAAAACGGAAAGAAAGAAAGAAAGAAAAAGAAAGAAAGAAAGAACGAAAGAAAGAACGAAAGAAAGAAAGAAATACACAAATACACAGCCAAGTGTCCTTATTGGGTTCACTACATTCATTTGTATGTTTTCAACTAGTGGAACTAAAATTGCTAGGAGCAAAAATTAGAAAACTGGACTGAATGGCTAACGAGAGACAACAGTGTAATGAGAAATGACTAGGCGCCCATTGAAATGTGACAGCCCTCAACTGTCTGGTTCATTGGAAATAAGATGTCACAGAAAAATACCTCTGCAGTATAGACACAGGGTAACAAACAAACAAACATACATACATATATACATACATACATGATGATTCCTATACATATGTGTAGGGTAACAAAACAATGCTTAAGGTGTGTACCACCTTTTCAGATTAAGACACTGAGAGATAGAGAATTGTCCACTAGGGGAAGAGCTGAGGCCACTCCAACTCCTTACACCCAGCCTGTGCATCAGACTGCTGTTGAGCTGCAAAGTCTGGTGCTAATAATAAATATGAATAAATATGAACCAGCATTTTGAGAATGCTTCTGTCTCCACTTCAACGATGCGATGGGTAAATGAGCAGTTAAGCTGTCAGTTAAGTGTGGAAATTAATAGAGTCCTGTGGCTTTTCAGTCACTGGGAAGAGAGCTAGTGCTCAAACACAAACAGAGAAAAAAAAAGGACCCAGTCCTGTCACTCGTCACACCACTCAAAAATAGAAACAGTAAATGACACTTGTACTGCGCTTTAAAGAAGGTGATCTATAAAACACCTGCATCCTGGACATTTAAACAAGAATGTCAGTTATGCAAATTCCACGGATGCAGCCACGGATGCAAATTCAAAATTAGAGCAAATCAGTATGATGAAACAGTTCATGACCATGACATACATCAACAGTATGTACAGAACAGTAAAGAATGCGAAGAAGCGATTCTCCAAATAAATGCAAAAATGCAAGTGTGACATATCCTGTAGATGGATGGATGTGTTACGGACAGACAGACACCCCTACATACCTTCCGAAACTGATATTTCAATCATTTATGATAAATAATGTTAATATTTCATGCCTATTTTCAGTAAGATGAGTTCACTCACCGATGCCACTGTGCAGCCTCCCCTCCTGTTTCAGGCTCAGTCCCTCCTGCATGGCAGGCAGCCCACTCTTCGGCCAGCTCCCCATTGCAAAGCTGTACGCCTGAAACGGCAAAACAGGGCAAGGGGAGAAAATCAAAATGATTAATGTTATTTTTTTCACAATCTGAGAATTCAACTACACTCAATTGACCATGTCATTTAATAAAGGTTGTTAGAAGGTTAAACCACTGATCTTTTGTACTTGGAACAACTTTGAACTGAAATTTTACAGACGAATCTGATAAACAGCAGGGATATTGGATTTCCTGATTAACACTGTTAAGCACATCCATTGGCACCTTGGCTTCAGGGCTCCACTGTCTCTTAATTTTATTCACAGCTAACCATCTGCAAATACCTTGTTAGACTTCTCTTTGTAATCCTTCACTAGGATTGTCCTTGATCTAAACCACACCTGATCTCAGTACTGGCACTCATTAGATCATTAGAACAGACTCATTTGTTGACCAATGTTATCAAAACCAACACCTCAAAGAGCATATGTACTGAAGTACAATATGGAAAATGCCAAAGGTTTAAACCAGGGGTCTCCAACCCTGGTCCTGGAGAGCTACTGTGGCTGCTGGTTTTCGTTTCAACCAGTCTCTTAGTTACTTAACTGAACCAATTATTGGCTTAATTAGTCAAGATTAACTGGTGTTCCAGATCTTTAGATACTGATGATGTAAAGACACCTATAAAACCTGCTGAAAGAACCCCATCGTGTCAATGTGGCTCCCCTTATAAAAGTGTACATACAGGATACATGCATAGAAGCACAGCAACCACAGTAAAAGCAATGGCAAGCATGCATAGTTAGACATGGT
Source organism: Acipenser ruthenus (assembly GCF_902713425.1). NCBI lineage: Eukaryota > Metazoa > Chordata > Actinopteri > Acipenseriformes > Acipenseridae > Acipenser > Acipenser ruthenus. Next base: position 34,813,373 of record NC_081200.1, on the reverse strand, counting down.
ACAGCAGGACAAGGATCATAGGATCAGCATGGGAAATGTGCTTTAGGGTCACGCTTCAATACAAAATCTGAAGAAAGCTATTCAGCCCAAATCTTGACTGCTACCCTTTATTTCCTTCTCTGTTTTGAACGTTAACTTAATGCTAACATGCCGTCTTTTGTTTAAAATGTAAAAATGAATGTGTGAAATAAAAATACAAATATAATAATTAAATAAATTATTGTGCGACGGGGCAATGCTGGAGAATGTATTTTAATGGAAGTATCTCTATCTCTCACTTTCTGTTCAATATTCACACAGATGTGCTAATATTGAATGTTCAGCACTTCAGTCTTGGGTTACTCCTCTGGAATAAGAATTGCGTGACCTCTGCCACTGGACAAAGGACTGGTTCACAGCGGCTGTTGACTATTATTGATTATGCTGATAGTGTTTACAGTGGCACTCCAAAGTCTCATTTAAACAAGTTGAATGGTCTGTATGACTGTCTTTGTAGATTGGGTTTGATGTGCCCTCATTTGACTCACCTTTGTTTAAAGTACAATACATGTTTATTAAACTTGATTGGTTACTGTTACCAATGGGAGGCTGAATAGAGTTTAGAAGTGTTAACCACCCGTTTCTGACATTCCAATTCAATATAGTGCCATCTACACTGTATCTTAATAAGAACTGAATGTTTGCCCTTGGTTATTGATCAGTGATGGGATTGCTCCCCAGAATGACTGCACTACCAAACAACTTGAACTACTAAAGGTAAAAGTCTCCAGTCTGCCAGCTCAGAACTTTTGTCGTTCAGAAAGTCAACTAGAGACAATCAGAACAATAATGACCCCTATCCTAACACACAAACACAGAGTAGAGCTGTGAGAAGAGCCATCTTGTCTAGACAACTCACTGAATGACATACAGACAAGCGGGTAAATACCATAATTACAATTAACACAATGGAACTATGTTTAAACATAATATAGGAAGATTACAAGTGTATATTGGGGGAAATAAAGAATTATATGTATCTGAAGGACCTTAAAAGCAACATATTTTTTTCATAGCCGTTCTTCATTCTAAAATGGTACAAACTTGTCAACCAAGAGTAATACAATCAAGTATACCTCTGGATGCAGGTTTTATATAATCAGATGAATACAATACACTATCTGATGCTAGTGGTGTAATAACTGTGATTCTCATAGCACACACGTTTGTGCACCCATCACATGAGGTGCCTGGCACACACTATTCTCTCAGTATGGGGTTTCATTAATCATTCCTTCCTATCAAAGTGAAATCTTCGAGGGCATCGATATGAGTGGCAGACAAGCCCACGTGAACACACATTAACACTCTCACACACACCCAGACGTGTCAGAGGCCTGTCGCTATTACTCTTCCATCATCCCAAAAGTGCAAACTGGCGCAGGCAGCCCCGATACAATGGAATGGCTCAGAGAAAAGGAGCAATGAAGCTGAAGAGATGTTAAGAAAACGTGATAAATGGCAGCTTGCGCCTCGTGCAGTGCACAGCTGTACCGTGTCGACTTGGAGCTGCCGAGCTGGCTGACAGAAACCCTGTCACTTTAGCTTAAGACAGCCCCGCTCCCCCTTTCCATGGCAGCAGTGGAAGCTCACAATGCATGATCGGGATGCTGCCACACTGGCTTTAACTTGGGTTGAGAAATAACAACGGACGTGATACAGCAGTGACCAAAACTGCCAAGCTGATTTCAACTGTTTACAACGGCTGAACCACATGATATGACACAATATTGGTCTCACTTACTACGTACGGCTTACCGATTATGTGAAGCAAGGAATAGCAGTAAGACCTTAAATGTAATTGAGAACTAGACTACAACTATTAAGACATTACAGTCCAGACTGGATCCTTACTGTGGCCTTTTGTAGCACAGTTAAAACTATATGTTTACTGCGGCTACTATTTGGTATCAAAGTCCAATCTGTGTATTGATCAAGGTATTTGGTAGCACGGTCCTGCATGCTCCCAACTGTGGTACCTATCAATCTGAACTTTATGGCATCAATTTGGAAGTTTCAGAACCCATTTGCCTTGGGGGCAACTGCTTTCCTCATCTCTGAGGACAGAGGGGAAAAACAAACAGTAACAACATCCCTAGATGGCCACAAAACGGTACGCTTAAGAGGAATCGGATTAAGAAAAAAAGACAACCCTCCAGCGAAACATGTTATCTGACCTTTGGAAAAGGTCTAAAGCTCTCTCCCAAGGGTGAATACTGTGTCTCTGTGGATAGGTGGGATGGAGGGGAGGCTCTACCACCTGTATGCTCACATTCTCTGGCACCTGGGTTGACTTTAGCTCATTGATTATCAGTTCTGACCACACAATGTTAATTATTAGTCAACAACATCTGGGGATATTCCAGATTAACACAGTGAAACCAAATTAACTAGTTCTCAGGGACTGAACATTTCAGGCTGTGGCATTTGGTGATATGAAAAGGAGAGAATGGGTGGCAGGGATGGAAACAAGACTCCTGTTGCATAGCAGTTTCACCCATTCCTGGTTGTACTATGAGCTTGATTAGCCCCAGTGTAAAGGTAACAAGCTTGGTATTTCTGCTTTCATTCATTTTAATACCAATTTTATACTCCTTAAACAAGACGCTATTTTACATTTGGAGAATTAGATTGAGCACCTCGAAATAATAATGCCTGTCAACATGGCCCTTTAGTTCTTGTAAACAACTGCCACTGAGAGTGAGAGAGCGAGAGAGAGAGACGCCACTGAAGAGTCACCTGGCCCCCCTAGTTTTGAAGGTCAAGGAGAGGCTCATGCATATTCATGGGACTCGTCCGGGATCGATTGGTTTTAATTGTTTTTCCTGGGTCCTGGAAGGAAGTGCCAGGGGCTATTGATCTGCTGGAGATGAGGCCACTTACACATCAGGCTGAGAGGCCGTCGCTCGACACTCTGAGTAGTAATATTACTATAGCTTATGTCAAAAGGCTAATTTATGACCCTTTTGACCTTTTTTTGACCTTATAGGTATGAATTTATGAATATATAATGAGGGGCATGGATTTATGAATTTATGAATATATAATGAGGGGTATGGATTTATGAATTTATGAATATATAATGAGGGGCGGGGATTTTATATAGACATTTGGAATATGGGTAATGATATATATATATATATATATATATATATATATATATATATATAAAACAGCCCTGTGTATTTAATAAGTGCTTATAAACATTAAATATTTATAAATGTAAAAGAGTATGAAAATAAAATAATTACTGTTGGGAGGATTCGAACCCACACGGACAATTAAGTCCATTGCCTTAACCACTCGGCCACAACAGTTTTTTCTTAAAATATTAATAAATAAAAATAAGTATTAAGCTTACCATGGGTTTCAGAGAATCAAGGTGGTTAGGTGTTTGAGCAAAAGGTTGAAATGATCGAGACTATGATGGGTTTTTGTTTTTTTGTTTTTTTTAAAGGGGCATGTCTGGGCATGTATTTCAGACCTTATAAAAAGGAGGAAAATATTTTGCCAACTTATTAGAGTGGTACACCAGATGGCTCATACCTTTGTTAGTGGCTGCTCAGAGAAAGTGGATCTTGAGGATCGGGAAATGTCTGAACTTATAAAAGCTTTTAAAAAAATGCACATTAGCCCCTCCACAGATGCAAAAGAAACCACGGCTTGTAAAAAAGTTTCAAGAGAGAGTCCAAGCATGGGGCCTTCAAGCATTCTTCCCAAGGATCGTCTGTGTACTGTACAATCTCCTCTGTGGCCTGAACTGAAAACAAACATCAATGAGAGAGAGAGGGGTGGATGTAATAGGGTAACTCTGAAAACGCCCACAGGGGCGGCGCCTCTAGGACCACCCATTCAAGGATCTCTGATAGGTCATCTCAAAGGATCCCCCGCGGTGCCTGAGGCGTCAACACCCTCATAGGCCGAAAACTAATCTTGGGGAGCATACTAAAGGGGCTCCCCACATGTCCTTTTGATTGAAGGAGTCTGACACCATGGCTTCTGCAAACTTTAGATACTTCTCTGAAAATGCCGTTCTTGAACCGTGCGATCTTGAGATGGATTGGACCAGTGAAGAAATGACACAGCTTATAAAAGACTTTGAAAATGTCCCGCTCCTCAATCCTGCAGAGTCTGACGACGTTGACGGGGGCCTAGGCATCTCTTTTGAAAAAGTATTAAAGATCTCTATGGGTCTCGTGGCTTCTCTATTGGAAGTGATCATTGACCGTGATATGGTAAAAAATTGCCGTGGTTGTGAAATTGACCACCCGAGCCAACTGAGACACAGCTGCCTTTTTGAAGCGGCCCCCAATTATTTTGATCAACATTTTGAAGAAATACTAGAAAAAATACACGTCCCGTGGCTGAAGCTTCTGATAGCTAAAGCTCTAGCGTGTTTCAATTTTCATCCGTCTTTAACAAAACTTCAGAAACTGGTGGAAGATATTTTAACAGAGCTAAGACCAGAACATAGCATTAGACGTAAACTGATTCATCTACAAGAAACCCTGGATGACAAGACCCGAGACATTGTTAACAAAATTACCAAAGCTTTCTACCATCGCAGTTTTACTAACCCGCGCGCGCCATTAGCATATTACGGGGCCTGTGACTTTGAAAATGGGGAACGTCCAGACTCCAGCAAAACTGAGGAAAACCATGGAGGGGCTGTTGTTTGAGTTATTAGCTGAGAAAGTGGCTTGCAAGAGACTCTTTCAAAACCTGATCCCCGTAAATGTAAAAATGTTTAGCAATTTAAAAAGTGTAACTGATTTAATCCGTAAAGATATTGATACTAAAGAATGGTCAGAGTTGGTAATTACCCATATAAAACACTGTAAACCCTTAAATGCATTTTTAATGAATATATTACCTGTAATGTTTGATGAAATAGAAGATTGCAAATGTACACATATCCTTGTTTTGTATGCTTATGTGACTGATGTATGTTTTTATAACATGGCCAGGTTTTTAAGAGATGAAGATATATCAATAGTTGTGCAAAATGTCGTGGATTATTTAGTGACTAATCATGAATGTTTGTGTAAAAACTTTATAGCTCTTCTAAAATGTCCTAATCTTCTTGATAAACTGTGAATAAAACTTTTGAACGTCCCACATGTCTCTGAAGTGTTATGATAACCTTTGAATAAAAACTTTTTGAAAGTCATATTGTTCTCAGTTGTGTTATTTTGGTTAAAGATGACACACCAGCGTATGAAAAAAATATACTACGATCCCTCAAATCCTGGAGGTTTAGGGGGTTTACAGACTCTTCAAAGAGCTCTGAGGTCTGATGGACCTAAAGTCTCTGAGAGGGTCGTAACTGACTTTTTATCAGAGCAAGACTCATATACGTTGCATAAGCCCTCTAAAATAACTTTTAAAAGAAACACGGTATTTGTATCTAATATCGACACACAGTGGCAAGCTGATTTAGTGGATATGTCTAGCTTGTCAAAAGAAAATGGAGGTTATAAGTACATGTTAACATGTATAGATATCTTATCCAAATATGCATGGGTCTTACCATTGAAAAATAAGTCATCTAAGGCGGTGACAGAGGCGTTCAAGAGGATCATCGGCGCTGGTAGGAAACCTAAAAAACTACAAACTGATAAAGGGGCCGAATTTCTAAACAAAGCATTTCAGAACATGCTAAAAAAACATAATATTCTACACTTTACCACGGGGAATGAACTAAAAGCATCTATTGTTGAGAGATACAACAGGACTCTTAAAACAAGAATGTGGAAATATTTCACCGCTTTTAACACGCATAAGTATATGGATAAACTACAAGAAATGGTACATGCATATAACAACTCCTTCCACCGTAGTATTCAAATGAAACCTTCAGAAGTTAATGAAGATAATTCATTTAAAGTGTTTAAAACTTTATACTCTAAGAAGAAAAGCCCTAAACATATAAAGTTTAAGTTTGCCGTCGGTGACAGCGTAAGAATTTCAAAGTTAAGAGCTCCCTTTATAAAAGGCTATGAACAGACGTTTACATCAGAGATTTTTACTATAACAGAATGTATACCAAGATTTCCACCGGTGTATAAACTATGTGATTATGATGGAGAGCCTATAATGGGCACATTTTATGAACCAGAATTACAGAAAATAAATGTTAAGACTGATAGGCTGTTTAGGATAGAGAAGATAGTTGCCGAGAAAAAGGAAAATGGTAAAAAGTCTTATCTCATAAAATGGGCCGGTTGGCCTGAAAAATTTAACAGTTGGGTCGCAGAGCAGCAGGTGGTGGATCTAAAGAGTTAACAAGTACAGAGTGTATTTAATTACACTTAAAACATTATTCAAGATGTCTCAAGACTCTTTTTATGTAACTCTGCCTAGTAATGCTTCACAGGAGGTTTTCCCTAAAAATGCAATATCAAATTTTACTATCAAATTGGTTAAAACATTGAATCTACCGGGAAAATGGGAAGTTTGCTTAGCAGAGATTCAATATCCCCATACCTGGGATAATATTAGCCTTAAAGACAGCACTTTTATTACCAATGATATAGAAAATGCAATAAAACGTGAATATACTATACCAGAAGGATATTATGAGACCCTTCAGGATGTAATAGCGACCATGAACGATGTCCTGCTCGGAAAAGGACTAGATCAGAAAGGTGACAAGGCTCCCGATGAACAAAATAATAATGATTTGAAATTATTCTATAAACCTATAGAAAGACGAATTTATATAAAAAGTACTAATCCGTATATGCTTTTTACCAAAGAACACCTCGGACAAATGTTGGGATTTCGTGAGACTATAAAGGGTGAAACTATTAGCCTATTAGGTCCTATTGAGGCTAAAGTGTATTCTGCTTATTTGAGGACCAACTACCCAGCTGACATCAGAGTGGGCTTTTATACCCTGTATGTCTATACTGATATCATTACACATCAAGCCGTTGGAGATAGTTACGTGCCTCTTCTAAGATGTGTTCCTATTAAAGGCAAAAACAACGATATAATCACGGTAACTTACGACAGACCTCATTATGTGCCACTCAGCAAGACCACCTTTGACACGTTAACTATACAAATTAAGACGGACCAAAACAAGTTAGTGCCATTCCGTTTTGGGAAGGTTGTAGTGAAGTTGCATTTCCGACCTGTAAAGCCTCTTTTTTACACATAATTGAAAATGGGCCCTAATGGATATGTCAATCCTTATATTAATTATTACAAAAATCAGGCTGGTAATGGATTGCCAGGATTTTCTGGAGCTCCAGTAATGTATGGGGCGGGTATAGGGGGTATTTTTAGAAGTCTTTTCAGAAAAGCTTTACCGTTACTTAGAAGGGGTTTTGAAATAGTTAAACCTCATTTTAAATCAGCAGCTAAAAATATTGTTAGTGACGTGGTGTCAAATGTCCTAACAAGTCATAACCCTCATAGCCATAACAAGAGCCAGTCAGGTGAGGGCTTGATGGTGATGTCCCGAGGATACAAGAGAAAACGTAGCAAACCCCCAGGATCTCGCTATCATCCACACAAAAAGGCTAAACCAGCTACATTGAGGTCATTTAGTACCGGTAAACGGAGAAGGAGTAAGAAACCAAAGACTCCCAGAACAGCGAAAAAGAGAAACATCTTTTAAATCATGACGCTGGTACATCATATGTCTCAAGAATGTGTGAAATCAGAATTGGATCTGTTTACTATACCTTATACCCAGACAAGTATTGAAAAAAACCTTTATGTGGAAATTCCCCCCCTGTCTGCCTTGTCTGACACGGGCCCCCTCGAATTTTACATAGCGGGAAATGGGGAAGATTATCTTGATTTGAATAATACTCTTTTAAGACTTTCATGCAAAATTACTAGGGCTGATGGCTCAGATTTAGTTGGAGGTAGTATAGTCGGTATTATCAATTACCCTGTAGCTACCATGTTTTCACAAGTGGATGTAACTTTAGGAAATCGCTTAATCAGTCAAAGCAGTAATACTTATCCTTACAGAAGCATTATAGAAGCAATGCTAAACTTTAGTAAGGACACTCTAGAATCACAGTTCACTGCCGGCTTGTTTTACAAAGATACCCCAGGACATATGGATGAGACTGATCCTGCAGGGGCTAATGAAGGTTTAGTTAAACGGCATGCGTTTACCAGAATGAGTCATACTGTTGAACTTTTAGGACCTCTGCATGCGGATATATTTTTTCAAGAGAAACTCATGCTGAATGGGATTGACCTGAAAATTAAAATGGTGAGGGCCAATGACACTTTCTGTTTAATGTCTGATGCTGCAGAAGAGTTCAAACTTAAAATTTTAGAAGCATCTCTCTATATTAAAAAAGTAAAAGTGTCCCCTGAGGTCAGAATTGCCCAAGCTCAGGCCTTGATGACCTCTAATGCCCGATATCCTATTGATAGAGTGTCTATGAAAGTTTTTAGCATTCCTAGAGGGAGTAGGGTCTGTAATCAGGAGAATTTGTTTCTGGGGCAGTTACCAAAGTTTGTGGTTATTGGTTTAACAGATAATGATGCATTTAGTGGTTCCTACGCTAAAAACCCATTTAACTTTAAACACTTTGCTGGGAACTTTATAGCTATGTACGTCGATGGTGAACAAGTCCCCTCAAAACCTTTACAACCCCACTATACAGCAAGACACAACCCAGTCAGGGAATATTACAGTCTAATACAGGCCACAGGTAGACATCTCAAAGACAAACCGCTGATAATTGATAGGTCAGACTTTATTAGAGGCTATACGCTCTATGCATTTGATTTGACCCCTGATCAAGAATGTGGAGATCATTTTTCCTTAGTGAAAAATGGTAATATGCGCCTTGAAATGCGTTTTGCCAATGCTCTGCCAGAGACGGTGAATATGATTGTATATGCTGTTTTTGAGAACGTGATTGAGGTTTCCCACCAAAGAGCTGTTCTCTTTGATTACTGAAAAGTTTGATACAACATTGATCCTTTTAAAATGAATACCACTCAGCTTACAGCTCTGCTAACCAGCAACCCATTGACTGCAAAGTATTTTTACGGGGTTCTAGCTAGTGATCAACTACCTAAAGGAAAAATAAAAAAATTGCCTGCAATACTCATTGTCAACACGGACCCCCAGAATTATCCGGGAGAACACTGGCTAGGGATTTATCTAAAAGAAGAGGGACAGGGAGAGTTTTTTGATTCTTACGGTAACCCCCCAGATTTTATTTATTTTCCTAAGACTATCTCAAACTTTTTAGACAACAACGTCAAACAAACAGTGTACAATAATCATCCTCTACAAGGTCTTATGACCACGACATGCGGCCATCACTGTGTTTTCTTTGTACATCATCGATCCAAAGGACTTACTTACCCTGAGGTTATGGCTCTCTACAGCTCTGATTTACACAAAAATGATCTGATGGTGTCCCAATTTATACATTGTATGTCTAGCCCTAAAAAACAGAATTGTATAAATATATTTTCATGCGTGCAGTGTGTCAAGACTCATCATGATTTTAAAAAATGTTATGAATGTTAATCTTCAAAAAAAAAAAACAAAAAAAAAAACTTATGACAATGTAAATGGTGAATAAATATTTTTATTGCTGTAAATATATCAGACATTGTTTATATAACATATGCATGAATATACAACAAAATGTATCAGACAATGTTTACACAACATATGCATGAATATACAACAAAATGTACAAATATGTAAACTCAATAAAAACAGTAACATCTTAATAACTTTCCCATAACTGCTGTCTTTTTTTCTGCTTCTTTTGCATGGGAGTCTCTAAGGGTCGTTTTTTATAAGCTTCTATGAGTTGTCGTGTTTGAGAATTAGGTACTGTAGAATAGGGGACATTTATTACAGACAAACCTTTGATGAATTCGGACCATCCTACAGGCAACCTATGTTCAGGGATATGGGTATGCCCCGTTGCAGCCCTGATTAAATCAACCATATGCGACCCTCTAATGTTCTTGCCCCTAAGAATGAATTCCCCTTGATCATTCCATGAGGTAACCAAAGCATTCTGAGACATAGCGTTTAAAATAAAATTAGCATTTTTCTTAGATCTGGAGGGCACACTACTCATAACAGCAGTCACTATCTTAGATTCAGGTTCTGCTGCCGGTTGGTCCGTTTCCTCAGAGGGGGGTGTAATTAATGTAAGGGTATTAAACTCTTTTTCACTCTGTTTAAGCAGGGTTAGATATCTCTGTAAGGAGTTGGTGTATAGCTTAACTTTCTCATGGTCACTGATGTCGCTTCTAAGTAGAATGCTTTTCATTTCAGAGTCAAGTCGGCTTTCAACTGCTTTTTTAATAGGCTCGGGGTTTTGGGGCTCAGGCTGTCGAAGTCTATCAAGTTGATGCTGGGGTATCAGAAACATTTTCTGGGAGTGAGTCATTATTACAAATTAACTTTGATGCGATAAGAGTCCTGATAAAAAAGGCAATGCAATCCTTATTAAAGCTCCGATAAAACCACCACTCTGATTCACAGTTTTTTTCTTCTTTTTAATTGAATGCTTCTTATTGCATAGGCTCTTTATAACACGTCGCTGCTTTTTGAGAGTGTTTAACTGACTCGAAGTTAAGGGGATGTGACCCTTTAAGGCATTTAAGGCAATTTCCCCAATCGATTTGATAAAATCGTCTGAGGCGTTTCGTAAAATTGCTCTTCTCTGATGAGCAGAGCTATGAACTATGCTCTTTAAGAGATGGAGGTTACGTTTTATTCTAGCCGACATGCTGAGCTGTTGCATAGCCTAGATAAATAAAAGTTTTAGAGCAATAACCGGCCGTTTATAGGTGTTTTGATTTGGTATTTCTCAGGATGTACGCAACAGGCCAATCAGGAGTAAATAAACCAGTTCTTAGACGAAATGCTTCAGGGGTTTGGGCCTTTAAGTCTATTAAAAGATAACCATAGGGTTTTTTTGTCGCATCTTCAAACGCTTCTAAGAAAAACTTGGAGTTCCCGGGGTACATCTGACGGGCTAGTGTGTTGATTTGAAGTTTATCTCGAGGGTTTTTAAACAGAATAATGTAATTGGCATTCAAGTTTATTGTGCGGCTCATTTTTCCTTGAAAAAAAAAATTTTGAACCAAATACAGTACGCATAAATTCCTATGATGAACGTATTTTGTAAAAGCTTTCTGTATTTCATCATTTTCGCTAGCTGCTTCCATCAAGTCATCTATAATGAGTAAATTGATTTTGTTAGGAGGCATTAAATTATCATCGGTTAATGAATCTGGTATGCCTTCAATAAATTTGATATTTTTAAATTTAAGTGACAATTCATTGTATATTCCCTGCCAGCAACTATAACTCCAAATGATATTCTCAGGGGGTTTGGAAAAGATCTGTTGAGAGTTTTCTAAAAGCTGCTTCACAAAATAACTTTTCCCTGAATTGGAGGGTCCCGATATTATAGCTGCAAAAGGCACAGATAGTCTAATATCAAAACCTTCTTCAGTACCCATAAGGAATCGATGTGAAATCAGAACGCAAGACTCGCTTATTGTAGACTATTTGAAAGGTTTTCTGGAGTGGTTTGTTTTCCAATTGAAATTCTTTTTTATTGCGGCAAATCTGGGAGCCTCGAATCATGATATGTTCTGCAGGGGTGTTTCTATCATGATTCACAAAGTTTTGTACAAGGTCTTTTAATGAAGCGATGTTAATTAATTTGGAATTCTCATAGTTTAGGGTAATCCCCTTTACTTTGAGACATGTTTTTCCGTTGTTTGTGACGTACCCATATGTTTTAGGGCCCCCTGACACAAACTCTGTAATGTGTTCCCCCGGCTTCAACTCGCTAGTTAAATCACCAAGATAATCACCTAGTTTGGGACGCCAAGCCTGGGGCCTGCTGACAAAGATTACAGAGTCTGTATCATGATACAGACATCGACCCTGCAAACGATCCAAGAGGTTATAGAGCTCTAGCCGGGCGTAAGCGGTAGTAAATGCCGCTATGAATACGTTTACATTACCTGTGGGAGTATAGGTATCAGAAGCGTAACGCCACTGAACCTGAGCCACAGTATCACTTACAAAACAAAAATGCGAAACCTGATATCTTTTTGAAAAGAGATAATGGAAAAACTGGTCAGGATCCTTTACCAAGCTTGTAGAGAGCTGGTTAGTTCTCTGTGCTAGTTTTCCCCACAAACTATTGAGGCATAGTTTGGAGATTTGTCTTTTAGCAGGGTTAACATTAATGTTTTGAGGATCTAATTGAACCCCCTCTTTCTGAAAATATTCCGCAATATAACGCTCTTTACGCTCCTCATCGGTACAATGAGCAGGGTATCCTGAACTTTCCTGTTTCCCCTTGAGATGACTATTAATGTAACCTGTAAAGAGAGTGTCAGATTTCTGAGGAAAATGCCACACTTCATGTATTTTAGACACTTTGTAACCTTTCTCAAGAGCTTTAACTACCTCTACACTACACCATGTCCCGGTCAAGGCTCTTTCTCCAGAGGTATGATTACATACCCCCGTCTGGTTTAGTGTTTCTGCGCATGAACGGCAGAGGGTAAACATTAATTTACCACAGATGCGGGCAGGCAGTACAGGGAAATAAAGACCCCTAGGAGGCAGAACAGTTAATTTGAACAATCCAAAGTACTGGCTCAAGTCTTGAAAATTATGGTAAATTACAGTAGGATGGTCTACGGGATACACTTTTGTTTTGTTAACAAACGGATACAAACTAGTGAAATCAAAGTATTCCACCCTTTCATTTTCTTGGGCCACATAATGTAATGTAATGGCATTTGTACGTCCCCCAAACAGAGCCTCGCGTGGATTTATGCGTTCTGGAAAATCAGAACGAATCAGAAATTCGTGAACTTTAGGTTGTTTTTTCAGGGTGTTCCATTCATGTTCCCAAATAACTCTGACTTCCACCCCGTAAACCTTTTGCAATGTTTCAATCTTTTCATCAAAGTGATGATGCATCGTACCACACGATACTTTGCTTAAGGGGTTTACATCGGCCGAATCATAGCACAAGGGACAACCATGAAAAAAACACCCTGCAAATTCAAAAGCCGTACGCTTACCATTAATCACAGCATAACCGTCCAAGAAAAAGGGGCCTATTTTAAGCTCTCCGTAGTTTAAAGCGTGTTGAATGAAAACATTTTCAGTTTCTGCTACATACATTAACCATTGTATCGAGGCATTTGAAAAGCTTTTTTGCTGCTCACTGTAATTGTCGGGAGGAATGATCGCTATTGTGTCTTTAGGCATGAATTTACTTCTATACATAGCCATGCACAGTGAAGCAATGGTGGTACATTGGAAGGGGTCTATCTGCCCTATTGCATAAACCTCAGTCCGGAATTTGATACAGGCCTCTTTCAAAATTTCAACATCATTTTTGCAGTAGAATGCCATTTCGTCTCTGAAATTAAAAACACCCATCTTAATCGAATCATACCATTTGTAAAAGTCATCACGATCTTTAGACATCATTTGCTGAACACCATAGTAAATGGGTTCAGGAAATGGCCCCACATAATTCTGGTTTTCAACAGTATTGAAAAAATGAGGAAAATATCCTTTTTTGGCTTCAAATCCCATAGCAGCAGGCAGGGCACTTAACTTCATGGGCAAAAAGTTAAAGGAATCAATGTACCGCATTTTAAAAGCTTCGTCTGTAAAACACATCAACTTGCTACCCTGAGCTATGATATTTGGGTTAATTCCGTTGGATACTAAATAATTCATCAGTAAATAACTGTCATAAGACTTTGCATTGTGTGCCAAGAAAGTATATCCTGCATAACAAGGTCTACGATACCGCTCAAAAAACTTTTTCACACATTCCTCGCCCTCCCAATACCATGATTCACCACCCATGTGCATGCAGTACAAATAATTAGGAATGTGTACGCCAGCTTCCTGACGACATTCAAAATCATAAAACACATATTTGTCTGTGGGTTCCTTAGGTTTAAGCATTTGAATGAAGCATTTATGATCACTGTGAGGTAACAACACGGCTTTACATAGCTTACAGTAAGGAGTAAGACATTTGTGAGTCTGTGGCTTTGTAGGGTCACATTTATAGAGAGAATAACACCTTGTACAAAGTTTTAAAAGGTCACACATAGAAACCTGTTTTTCACTGTTGGCTTTATCTCTGAGAATCTTATGCTCATCATAACAGAGCTGTGATCGACAATAACGATTGCAGTCGTTACATTTTACCTTTACAGAGGACTCGCTGTTACAGGCTGGGGAAAAACACACATTACAGTGTCCTTCACAGCGATGTCCAGATCGATTACTGTAGGCGGTGTAACAGTAATTACACAGATAAGCTGCACCCAGAAAACCTTTCAAGTTAACAATACCATAGAAATGATTCTCATGAAGAAACAGAAATACAGTTTTGTTTTTTGCTCGAGTATCTGTTTGGTGATTCAGGAACACATCCTTTTGAGGACATCTGTACCAGACCACAATTTTAACATCTAAGGCCTGTTCAAATTTATCTATGTCTACAAACGACACCATTTGATGTTCACTTAATCCCACACTCTGTTGAAGTTTTAAAGCCTCAGCCATACACATTTCATAAGCCCCTCTGAATTCTGGAAATATCAAGCTCAGTACGCTGTAGGCAAAGCATAATTGATTGTCTCTGTTGTAACATATAATCAGATGCTTGGCTTTTTTTCTAATAAGCTCACTTTTCATTAAGGTCTGCAAACATCTCCTTACACCACCTCCTTCTGGGCACCTAATAACCTGCACAATCAACATTAAAGAGTCATCAGCCAAAATTTCACTATGACTTTGAAGGAGAGCTTCAATCTGACTGAGAAAATCATCTAGACTTAAATTGGCTCCACTCATTTTTACATACACTGGTATATCTAAGGATCCCGCTCGTAATTCAAGTTGGACAACGTCTGAGGGTCTTAGCGTTCTAGAAACCTCACTCAACATATTCTCTAACGTTTCATGTAACACCGTAAAAACTTCAGCGTAGGAATCCAAGTCATACAGATGTGTAAAGTTAAGAGGTTGCTTCAATTCGAAATTGTTAAACATAGGTCTATGTATACGCTGTACACCTTCCCCACCAATTCTATCACCGGCACTATCTCTATGGGGGGCCTGTAAACCTGAAGGACCTGCCACTTGATCATCATGTAATACACCACCCCCCAGGACTTTTATGCTAAAAGAATCATCACGGTAAGCCCCGTCGTTCAAACCTCCCCCTATTTGTTTTTCCACATCAACTACACTCTCTAGAGTATCATGATTCTCTCTATACATTTCATGCAGAAGCTTATCCAAAGAGTCAAAATTGATCTGAGTCAATTTAGCATCATTAACAAACACACGGCACTGGGAGTTATTGCTGTCTATATTAGTGGAGTTGTCATTTATCGGGGGCCTATCTGGAGAAATTTCATCAATCAGAGCCCTGATTGACGGTAAACTATACGCATTATAATTTATATCATTTAATAGTTTGTCTAGATAGTCAAAATTCTCGAAACCATTTAAATTTTGGGGGTGAACGGGGGGCAGACAGACATTGGGGGCTGTAGACATACTATGTGTATGTGAACTTGTTGAAGGATCAGAATTTAAGGTATTTTTAGGTACGAATATAGAATTTACCACAGAATTTGACACATTATGACTCGGATCAATTGAAACCTTTTTATTTTTTAGAACACCATTCACAGCCGTATCATCATTGTCAGAATCATCAACAGTAATTTCAATGTGTTTCCTTTTACATGTTTTTTTGCGATGTGGTTCCATTGTAGCTCTACAAATACACTGTTATTGTTTTAAAAAACCCAGCGTTTTCAATAGGGTAATTAATGTTTGTATATTCTGAGCCACTTCTGGGTCAGAAACTAGGGCCCTTATAGCAGGATGTCTGTAAATGATCTGCTCTATAGTCATATGTACATGTTTCAATAGCTCAGCGCTGTGATACCTAGCAGTAGTTGAAGTTGAGGGGATCGTAGGTTTTAGCCTTTGTGATACTTTGGAGACTGTGGGGGTGCCTCTTGCTTGTAGTGAAGCATGAAACCTTTCGGAAAATTTACGCGGCCTTTTAGACTTTGGGTCTCTGCTGAAGGATGTGTCGTCCTCGGAAGATTCGCTTTCCACAAGAAGTGTACGTCTAGTGGGCCGTTCTAAATGAAAATATGCCAAAATATACAATCAGACCAAAAATACCTTAACAGATGATTGAAATATTTAACAAAAAAAAAAAACAAAAAAAAAAAAAACTTCATTTTAAATACACTTACTTTTGAGAGGTCTTTTTGCAGATTTTTGAGGTCTATTGGGATGCTCCAAGGGGGTATACGCATGTATAACCTGGCCCTCCTCCGAAGTACCGGCCACGTCGTTCCTTTCGGAATTTTCAGGAACTTCTAAAATAATATAAACGGTTGAATATGAATGTTTTAACCTAAAAATAATTAATATTATGAAAAACGATCAAACATTTTTTATTAATCTATAAAAACAATACGGTTCATACTTTTAGACAATTCGGAGTCTGACGCTAGATCACTGAAGGATGTCTTGAAGTACTGTTCCAAAAGCTCAGAATCTTCAATATATTCAGCTTCTAAAAACAGAATGAATCAGGTATGTTTTTAAAAGGAAATCATAATAAGCTAAAAAACAATGTCTAGCATGTAATATCATTCACGCACTATATATATCATAAGTACCTTTATGTATTTGTTATTAATAAAACAAACAGACAAATATGTCTACTATTTTACTCACTTTCCGGCTTTTCTGTTATCACTGAGAAATTATTTAAAAAGTCCTCAGGCACGATTAGATCGCACGGTAGCTCAAGGGAAATGCTGTGCCCTGGGATTGTATCTGCAATTTAAAAGGAGGTACTTATAGTTAGACCAGAAAAAAAAAAAAAAAACCCTCGCGATATTTTGGTTAGCAAAATGAAAAACTCACCATTCTGACTATCCAAAAAAAATGTCGGGGACAATGGAATGATTGTAGGTGAGAGGGGAATGAGCATAGGAGGATGCTCAATTACTTCCTCCTGGTGTGAAATTAAATGTTCTTCAATAAATTCCTGGATATCTATAACAATGAAAATATATGATTTTAAATAAATAAAATAATAATAATATTAATGACAACATAAAATAAAACACATTGCATATCCTGATGTAATAACCCCTTTTTTATAATTTATATTTTTAGATATTGTCACTATTATCTCATTTTATACACACACACACACACACACACACACACGCGCACACACACTCACACTTAATGAAAAAGAAAGTTTAAAAGAAGTTATTAAAAGCAAAAAGAAAACGTCTTATTCACCATTTAAAAGCATTTAAACAATATACATATATACACTTAATGAAAAGAATGTTTAAAACCGCATATCACAAAATAAAACAGATATTAAATTAAATATTTATAAAAAAAAAAGAAAAAAACAAAACCAAAAAATCTACCAAAATACAATTTCTGAAAAAGCGCTCTCTCTCTCTCTCTCACCGTTTTTCAAAAAAACTCCCCGGACAAAACGTTTTACAGTCAGCATTCCCTGAAAGCATTTAAACTAACATTACACACACGCGCACACACCCTCACACTTAATGAAAAAGAAAGTTTAAAAGAAGTTATTAAAAGCAAAAAGAAAACGTCTTATTCACCATTTAAAAGCATTTAAACAATATACATATATACACTTAATGAAAAGAAAGTTTAAATCCGCATATCACAAAATAAAACAGATATTAAATTAAATATTTATAAAAAAAAAAAGAAAAAAAAAAAACAAAAAAATCTACCAAAATACAATTTCTGAAAAAGCGCTCTCTCTCTCTCTCTCACCGTTTTTCAAAAAAACTCCCCGGACAAAACGTTTTACAGTCAGCATTCCCTGAAAGCATTTAAACTAACATTACACACACACACACACACACACACACACACACACTCACACTTAATGAAAAAGAAAGTTTAAATCCGCATATCACAAAATAAAACAGATATTAAATTAAATATTTATAAAAAAAAAAGAAAAAAACAAAACAAAAAAATCTACCAAAATACAATTTCTGAAAAAGCGCTCTCTCTCTCTCTCTCTAACCGTTTTTCAAAAAAACTCCCCGGACAAAACGTTTTACAGTCAGCATTCCCTGAAAGCATTTAAACTAACATTACACACACGCGCACACACACTCACACTTAATGAAAAAGAAAGTTTAAATCCGCATATCACAAAATAAAACAGATATTAAATTAAATATTTATAAAAAAAAAAAGAAAAAAACAAAACAAAAAAATCTACCAAAATACAATTTCTGAAAAAGCGCTCTCTCTCTCTCTCTAACCGTTTTTCAAAAAAACTCCCCGGACAAAACGTTTTACAGTCAGCATTCCCTGAAAGCACTTAAACTAACATTACACACACACGCACACACACACACACTTAATGAAAAAGAAAGTTTAAATCCGCATATCACAAAATAAAACAGATATTAAATTAAATATTTATAAAAAAAAGAAAAAAAACAAAACAAAAAGAAAACACGATTACGCAGCATCACCGATACACCCCACATTGTTCATCATAAACATAAATTAAGTATCAAACATTTTTTACCACACATCTAACATTTACAGCCAATTTAAACATTAAACCTAGGACATACCGTTTAGATCCTCATTGCTGTGGCTTGATTCAACGTCCATTTATAGCTGAAGTGGTTCTTTACGGGATAAGGTATCTTTGAGAGGATTCGTCCTTTTTCCAGAAGTGTAATACTTAGCTCTGTACGTGGACGATTTTTATACTCTCAAGATCCCCGGTATTTGCCTTTGTAACCACACGGGGTCCGGATCAGGCTGGATCAGGTGAGATAAACCCGACACCCCGAAAGTTGCCTAGACTAGCTGGCGCTGAAATCTGCCCCTCTCCGCTTCTCTAAAGCGGCTATTCACAAACCCATCCGTCATATTCTCGATATTATGCGGAAATTATGTTTTATTATGTTTAAATCACGTTTTTAAAGGTATGCTTTTAATAAACAAGAAATGACGACGCATATACCTACACCTGTATGTTTTTATAGTTAAAAGAGGGCTTAGTTTTTCTATACTCAGTATTATATGCAAAAAAATATTCTCATTCGTTTTGTAACGATTTTATACAATCTGTTTTATAACCCGATTCATTTTAGATACACGTAAAGGAGCATTACAACTGTATCGAGTCAATATTCGCCGTTTCTTAAAAAAACATTACGTTGTACTATGCTACCCCATAGTTTTAAATCTACAAACTGTAAAAGCGTGTTCATGATTTGCACCAACCTCAGAATAGTTTGTTTGTGTATGAGAAGCTACTTGAGATTATCATGAGGGGTGGCTATTCAAAAAATGGGCCATGATAAAACACTTAAATAGGTTCTCTTATTTTATTTGCAATATAACACAGATTTTATCTTATTTTATGTTCTAATCGTTATGCCCAGAAACTAAATCCCGCTTGAAATACCATGATGCTTATAGCCTCTAGCAGGGTAAACGACGCTGCGGTGATGTTTCTCAGTGGGGTGCCTTCCTCTAACATACGCTATCTGTACTTTTAATACACAGCGGCGCCAAGCTGAGCCTAACGTGTAAAATTGAATAAAAAATATTTATCCCCTATAGTTATCTATCTATCTATCTATATATATATATATATATATATATTCACATTGAGATAATATCGTGCTTTCCAACATCATCAAACATACCGTCACCCAAAGTCTGATATGTTAAAGAACTAGACTCACGGGTGCCACGATTCTCACCTCACAAATGAATTTCGGTTTTTCAGACACAAAAAATACTCTACAAAAACCGTAACACTTATTCCTTAAGACATGATAAACTCTGATTTATTCATTTACATATGTGTTTAATTTTCCTTCATTTGTTTCCTGCAAAATCATTACATTTTGTTTTTATTCAGTTATATTCAATTCCCTAAGTTTTACAGGTACAGAGCGAATAACCAAGCTTTGCTATAGCATATATTATACATGTTTGTTTGTTTATAGTTGAACGTAGGCTTAGTTAAATCTACTTTCTTTACGCGGTAATACAGGCATAAAATGTTCATGCAATATATTTTAAATACGTCTTTCATTTTTTTTTTTTTTTTTTTTTTAATTTTACTAGCGTCATGAAAAAATGCTCTCATTTTATCTTTTAAAAAAACATGCAAACAAACAAACACAGACAACCAAACACATTTAAACAGTTTTTATTTATAGAATTGATTCCTGGTTTTAATCTTAACAGAAGTATGCACTTTTAATCTTAACAGAAGTATAAAGACGGTATATTCATTTGAAATAGTCCTAGATGTGTCTACCATGCTGAGACCAAACCTTAAGGCATTACAAATCACACATTTCACAAGCCTTCTCTGCAGGGGACCTTCCTCTAACAAATAGGTATCGGTGCTTTTTATTACATCGAGACGCTTGTCTGTTCATAGCGGGTGGTTAAGGGTCTGTGAGTGTCTGTGTCTGTGGGGGCTGGGGGAGGACCCCTTGCCTGTGGTCATGTGCGCGTGCATGTAAGTGTACCTATAGGACGGTGTGCGCATGTTCTAAGCCAAAGGATCCGCCCCCTATTTAAGTCATAGAGCGAGTTTGAAGTCATTCTTCTGCTAAAGTTTGATGAGTGCGGTTGGTTGCGGTTGTCTGCGAGGGAGAGAATTCACACTGTACTTAAGCGTTTGTCCTGGGGAGTTTTTTAAAAAACGGTAAGAGAGAGAGCGCTTTTTCAGAAATTGTATTTTGGTAGATTTTTTTGTTTTGTTTTTTTCTTTTTTTTTTTATAAATATTTAATTTAATATCTGTTTTATTTTGTGATATGCGGATTTAAACTTTCTTTTTCATTAAGTGTGAGTGTGTGTGCGCGTGTGTGTAATGTTAGTTTAAATGCTTTCAGGGAATGCTGACTGTAAAACGTTTTGTCCGGGGAGTTTTTTTGAAAAACGGTGAGAGAGAGAGAGAGAGCGCTTTTTCAGAAATTGTATTTTGGTAGATTTTTTTGTTTTGTTTTTTTCTTTTTTTTTTTATAAATATTTAATTTAATATCTGTTTTATTTTGTGATATGCGGATTTAAACTTTCTTTTTCATTAAGTGTATATATGTATATTGTTTAAATGCTTTTAAATGGTGAATAAGACGTTTTCTTTTTGCTTTTAATAACTTCTTTTAAACTTTCTCCTTTTTCATTAAGTGTCATGTAAAAAAAAACTTTAATGTTGTCTGCACCAAGCAGAAGTTAACATAAGCATTAATGTTGTGTGCACCAAGCAGAAGTTAACATAAGCATTTATAAAACATGGGTACCCACTATCCCCTGATTACATAAATAACATATTAAACACTGATTTTTGTACATATCTTATAAAAGACGTGCAATAAGTTTATAGGCAAATATAAGCCTATATTCAATAAGCATATCTGTCTTGTAACAACCATAAAATCCACGCCCCTCATTATATATTCATAAATTCATAAATCCACGCCCCCTCATTATATATTCATAAATTCATACCTATAAGGTCAAAAAAAGGTCAAAAGGGTCATAAATTAGACTTTTGACATAAGCTATAGTAATATTACTACTACTCTGCAGACAGGGGAAATGTGACAAGACAAGGTGCCGACACCAAACACAACATCAGTGTCAATCATGGTCCCGCTGCTCGCATGCCAGGCCTGCTTACACACTGCAGTGAGGGACAGGGACCCAGGCTGCTGTCTCATGTTCATTGCTAGGTGGCATGACTGCTTAATGCACAATCCCTACACCTCAAGAGGCCTGGGTTCAAATCGGCTTTCAAGTTAAATGACTTTGGTGGTCTCAGTTTAGCCCTCAGTAAAGCGTAGCTTTTTTGAGTTTTTAAGCAATTTTTTTTTTGTGTTTACTTTTATCAATATTTGCCATAACTTCCGTAAATGACAAAGGAATATACTACATTTTTCAGGAGAGCAAAAGCTTAAAAGAGAAGCCAGATCAGCTTTTTTTTGTTTCCTGGATGAGGACCGAGTCCAACCTGAATTCCAGAGCCCTCTAACCCTCTCCAAAATGTGCAGTGTTTTTGTGATGCAGATATATGATTCAAACCCAGATCAAAACCTAGTAAATGAGTCCACTTTGTCACCAAGACCTTTACATTTGATTTCTAGTCCTGGTTACTAAATTCACCCTGCAGTGAGTTGACAGTCTTGTCTTTTATCTCTGGGGCTTGAATCACAAGTCAAATTAGTTTGATAGTCTAAACTTAGCCTTTAGTAAGCAATAGTCCACATCACAAAACCACTCTGCAATTTAGCTTGATTGATTGAAGTTTGTTATGGACCATGCTATACTTGTCCCTCAACTTGCACATGCAGTAAAATTGAGTTCAAATAAATACAATAAACTAAAATAAAAACAACAACAAAAAACAGGCATTTATGCAACCATGTCACTCTACAAAAACCCACGTTCTTGTCCCGACAGCGGAAGTCCACACAAACAGCGAGTAGTCGAGGAGTTTTAGCTTTTCTTTATTTCCTCTCTGGCTCTTTTCTCTTTCCCTGCCTTCTCTGCTAAAAAAGGGATAATCAGCGTTTACTCAAGCAAAGCAAAAAAACATTTAAGTGAAGTGGGGAAGGGAGATTGAAGGAACTACTGAAGAATAACACCGGGCTGCTTTTGCTGTCAAATCACACAAGATTTTCAGTAATAGATTCTCCTCCAGACACTCAATTCGATTCAAAGGAGATCCTCCTTTATCCCAGTGCATCAAATATTTAAACACTCGTATTAGCCGCGGTGTCATCTCCTCGCCAGGAGCTTACAGTGCCAATCTCTTCTGGATTTTTTTTTTTCTGTTCTCTCTTCCATCCCTGTTGTAATATCCACAATGTTATCTCTACAAACCTCCACATGCCCTCTTATCATTTTATTTTCAATACTTAAAATGGTATTAGTTTTTTTTTCTACTCCTTTCTTTCCGTCTTTCTTGCTTTCTTTTTGTCGCTCGTCAGGCTTTTCAATTTTAAGAGGCAAGGCTTAGAGATTGCGCAGAGAAGGAAGAGGGAGAACCAAGAAGAAAAAAAAAAGGCACAGCAACAGCAGCGCAGTGTTTGACTGATGCCTTTCAACTGAGGCAGTCTAGCTTGTCAAATCACAGGCTGCAAAATGAATTGGCATATCTATTCAGCCTGCTGTGAGATGTCATGCAACACCGTTTCATATTCCTAGATAAGGCGCGATAAAGCAATTGCCCGGCTGACACCGGTGTGTAGCTTTTCCTGGTAATATTCTCCCTTTCCCCCGGCACGGATCCTGACATGGAGAGATGTTCCAGGCTGAGGGGTCTGGGTAGTCAACCCAACTAGGGAGAGGAGGGAGTAGAAGAAAATTAGGATGAATTGCGGGGCTCATGAAAGATGCAGGACTGGTAGCACTAGAGCCTAAACTATTCTCTGTTCCCAGTGATAGCGGAAGCTCTTAAAGTTTGCCCAGTCTGTACAAAGTCTGTCCTGGAGACCACACTTTTTGGGTGACAGGAAGCAGTTCAGTTTTGTGCTAGGATCGTGAAGGATCGTGCTAGATGGATACAAAATGGTGTCCATCCTTGCATTGGTTTATAATCAGTAAGGGTTTTAATGCTGCTTTGCCATTTTTTACTATCCCAGTTTCGCATGTTCTTATCTTCCAAACAATGAACAAAAATGAATGGAGACCTTCAGTTTTGGTGTCTCTAGTTATAAAGTTTCTGGTTTTCCATATCCAGGACACATCACATTGCATGTTTTCTTTCTGTCATTGTGGGAACAAATGGCCTTTTCCTGTATTTAAATTCAAAGGGGCTTTATTACTATTACAAATTATTAGGGCTGTCAATTAATCGCAGTTAACTTCTGCGATTAACGTGTTAATTTAGTTTTAGATTAATATTTTTAACACACGTTCCTCTGTCTTGACCCTCTCAGCGTACTGCAATTCCCTGCCTCCATTAATATGCTCGAGTGCATGCAATGCAATAAGTGCAGTTGTCATTTGAATAGAAAGTTACACACGGAATTGCATTATGGAGCAAAGCACAAAGTGAAGGACTTATGAACAGGAAGTTTCTTTTTTTAACAGTTCATTGGATAGAAAGACTGTTACTTGTATCTGTTAGTTCCAGTATCACAGAATGCATCTAGTCAGCTGTACAACCTGCGTGCTGTAAACAAAATGAACTTTCTAGGAGTTATTCTGCTAAAGGCAGCAACAACAGAACAATAAATGAAACCCGTCATTTTTGACAGAGTATTTATTTATTTATTTTTTAATTCAAAGATCTCTGTAAACCTGTGAATCAAGCTATATCATGTCAGTACGATACAGGGTGTCCCACTTGAAAGTAGCCTGTAAGTATTTCAGTTAGATGTTGGCATTCAGTCCATGTCCACGTTGGGAGGTACAATCCGAGTTTGTAATAATGAGGATTCGTGTACATGTCTGTGCTGCTCCATCATGGGATTATTTATTTATTTGTATGTTGTAATGCTTACTGGGCTACTTTCAGTGGGGCACCCTGTGTAACCTATGTTGTCAATAGCTACCAACTTGTAATTTTATTTCAATTACCACATTTATTTATTTATTTATTTATTTATTTATTTATTTTTAAATGTCAATGAAAAACAGTATATGAGTAACAGCTTTTCAAACAATTTAACAAAAAATGTTGGCTTTTTTCTGTATAATTCTGTGTAAATAAACATAAAAC
Organism: Acipenser ruthenus; assembly: GCF_902713425.1. Classification (NCBI taxonomy): domain Eukaryota; kingdom Metazoa; phylum Chordata; class Actinopteri; order Acipenseriformes; family Acipenseridae; genus Acipenser; species Acipenser ruthenus. The sequence goes on along the minus strand of NC_081200.1, from coordinate 34,788,487 downwards.
CATAATGAGGGGCCACCAATTTGAATCCAGAAATAAGAAAAACATGTTTTTAAGATGATTTTTGGATGATATTATTATTATTATTATTATTATTTTTATTATTATTATTATTATTATTATTAATAATAATAATAATAATAATAATAATAATAATAATAATAATAATAATAATAATAATAATAATAATAATAATAACAACTAGAACTGCCAGGCAGTTTTACGGCTTCCAAGCTCAGTACCAGATGGAAATTTTGGCAAGCTGTAGCATTGCAGCACAAGTGTCAGCAACAGATCAGTTTTATGGAGCAGTTTCAATTCAAAATACTGCATTAGTTCATTATCTCACAATGCTTTATAACTTTAAACACCATAGTAAGAGACCCTATCTACACACTGTAAGGAGTTATAAGCTCATTTTACATTTAACCTTAAGGAGAGGTCAAAGGTCACAATAAAGGTAATTTTTGAATAGAGCATATATGGGTTCCTAAATGTGTTGTATAGTAACCATTAACCTATATACACTCTGTAAGGAGTTATAAGCAAGTTTTACATTTGGCCGAAGATTTTGAAAGGTTTTTAAAGAACTGTGTCAGGTGACCATATTGGTTTATGCACAAACACAATTTTTGAAAACGTGGATGATGCTTGTCAACTTTGGAGTTAATCAAATAAACCATTTTTCAACTGAAGCGATTTTAAATTTTAGAAGAAAAGGTAGGTCTGGTGACCATCTTGTTTTACATTTTGCCATATTTGAATTCCATTGTCCCCAGGATGATGCCTACCAAGTTCAGAGTTAGTTGGTTAAACGGTTTGCAAACAGAAGCAGTTTGATGTTTGGGGTGCGTTTTGGCGAATTTGGTGGCAGTCATTTTGATAATAAAATTTATCGCAGCAACTTCTGCTTTGCAAACTTGAAGCAGGTCTGGTTGCTAATGACATATGCAAACTTTCAGATCAATTGGTCCACAGGTTCCCAAGAAGAAGATTTTGGTTGATGCAGGAGCGCAATTGTTTTTGCATCTGAACTGTAATCTACACGGGTTTATACGTGCCAAGTTTCATGTTGATTGGTTACACAGCATGTAACAGAAGCAGTTTAAAAAGTTTTGGGAGGAAAAACGACAATACAATAATAAAAAAAAAATTATAAATAAATTTAAAAAAAATCTTTACAATAACAATAGGCTTCCCAAGCCAGCTTGGAAGCCTAATAATTATAATAATATTAGTAATAAAACAAATTTGAATGAGAAGGATGCAGTAATTGTATCAATTAAATATATGATTAAAACCAAGATTAAAGGAGATTTTTTAACTGTGATTATTTTTAATCACTTGACAGCCCTACAAATTATACAATATTGCCTAAGTGTTATACAATATTGCCTAACTATGTCCTTTCTCTTGCATTCACCACCCCTTCCATCAAACCATATCTGCTCCTTTTTTCTATAACTTTCTCTCATACTCTACCTTCTAATCCTCTCACTTCCCCTTCTCTCAGTTCAAATTCAGAAGAACTTTGCTGACATGCTAAGATATTAGTACATAACATATAGAAAACCAAGTCATAACAATAAGAGGATACTAAACTCTGATCAGTGCCTCTACTCTACATTTTGAATGAGGCGGCAGAATGGCAAGATATGTTGAATCTATTTCTGATACTTCACTTTTTTTGCCGAAATGACACCCTGATATTCCACATCACCTTTCAGTGAGAAACCACTATGGTTTCTTGCCTCCTACCCACTCTCTCTGACCCCCTTCTCATCCAGTTCTTCTCCCTCACACTCGTACTTGTCCTGTCTTTCCCTTTTCCTCTAACTCTCTTCTCTTTCCTCTCTCCTCTGCTCTCCTCCCACTCTGCCCCATTAGTTTAGTGACCAGCGGGCTGTGACAGTCTCCAGTAATGGTGTTCCCATGTGAATCGAGGAGCTTTTCCATTAGCACTTCTAATATTCTGACACCTAACACAGCCCGCTATTACATTCATACACTGATCACCGGCTGGAAATTACATCGCCGGGCTGGCAGAATGGAAGAAACTGCAGCGGCATAATCAGAGTGTGCCATGCACTGTCAGTCCTGTCACAAATACATACCAAAGCAGACGTGCACATGGGGCTTAGCGTCTGAGTGTGTCACTTGCTTTGCCTTCAGTATGTGTGTGCGTGTGTCCCTATGCTTGTGTTGTCATGTAGGTATGGCCTTTTCCAATGCTTAGATCCTCCAAGTCTTCACTTGAATAGGATTAGAAAGATTAGTTAGAATAGGACAAAAATACCTGTTTTTCTAATTGTTGTCTGTTTAGGTTTAGTTTGTGTAAGAATGTGATTATATAGATGGCAGAAACTGTGATGCTTCTCTTCTCTGAAATCTGAGTTTATGATTTCAAAATTGTACTGTACATGAACAAAACATACTGAAATTGTATTGCCTGGAAATCAATCAATTTAACCTACTCATAGCTTTGGACACTTCTCCTAGTGTAGTTTTGTGTTCAGGAGGTAATCTTCTATGCCTGGGAGTCAATAGCATCACAAAACAGGGAAATAACGTGTGTCATAAATAGCGCTGTAACCTTTTTCAGTGGATAAATCTTGTAATTATCTCTGGATAAATTGTAGAAATCATTTTGAAGGTGCCACAGACCCCCCCATACTTTTTCAAGCACACCAATGGAATGAATTAGAAACAAGGGTTAAAAATGCAGAAGTTTGTCCCAGCGAAAGGTTGAGTGGGTTAGGGTCAACTTTCTCCTTTTCTCCCCCACTCCCTCTCTCTCTCTCTCTCTCTCTCTCTCCGAGGCACAAAGAGCCGAGGGGGCTGCTGCTGCTGCTCTCAGTTGTTCAGGATATTGGCAGCCAACACGATTCTTTGTGTTCCCTGCAATTTCCTCTGCCGCTGATTATTTTTAGCCCCTCGCTCCCCCCTCTAGAGGGGGCTCTGATTGAATGAAACACAACTCTGAGCTCCAATAAGTGTATTTCAATTACATCTGTCATCGGGTAATAATATAATGATATATCGTGTGATATTAAATCTATGCTAATCATGTTGCATTATTATTATTATTATTTTATGTTTTGGAACGGGGAGTGGGGGATTTTTGGCTTCAAATCTTGTGTTAAAGTGAGATTGTTATTGCTACAAGAAAGTGCAGGTAATTAAGATCCGCTGGTAAACAACAAGTTTCCCGTTCGCCTGAATGTTAGTAAATATGCATGAGAAAAATACTCTTTATTATGAGAAACTGTTAACGTATATGCTGCTTGGATATGGGTGCCATGTTTTAATTTGTTAATACCCTCAGATCCCATGAGCTTTTTTTTTATTAGCCAATGCTAGTTTAATTTAATTTCAACGACAACCTTTTTTGACCAAATAACAAGGCTTTGTAAAGAAGCAATGTGTGTCCATATGATTTTGTTAGCCAGCAATAGGGAGTTGTAGTGCTGATGGGGTTTGACTACGTTAAAAATCATCTCAACAGATATATATGTATATGTATATCCAACAGTGGACTTTACTCTTTACACTTTCCATCGTCACTAAGTATATACATAATATATACAGGATAGGACATGAAGCTCTTAAGCTATACACACTGACACATGAAAAGCCTGGAAGAAAAAAAAAAAAACACAAAGAGATTCTGATGCGCAGAAAAATGTAATTTGAAAACATCCCTGATACCTGAAAACACCTCCTCGGCTGGGTGCTGTATCCTGGAGTGTGTCAAACTGGTTCTCTGTGCTTCAGAGATCCTGGCTAGTCAAACTCATGCTGTTCCCTGTCTTAGTCCACAGTGACACTGTATACTCGGGAGCTCTTCTTCCAACAGCTGACACTTGTTTTAATAGGTTGGCTTGGTTTCTATTAAGTTGTTCGCTCTAAAATTAATGTGTTATCTAGCAGCTTCTAAACTGGCATATTTAAACGCAGTGATGTAAAAACACATTCCGGTTTGTGTTCCAAAGTGTAAAATTGTATTTGTTCAATCTGTTAAAGCCTGTGGCTAAATCTATGGGGCTATGGACTTAACTCTTTAATGCCCCAACCATTTTCCAACCATGCTAAGAAAAAAACCAAGCAACAGCAATATGATTAATCTGAAAAGCCTCCTGCCTCAGACAGTTTACACTACATACAGTCATTTAGTATCAGAAAAGAGATTCCGGATGCAGGTGAACAAACTGGAGAATTCTCGGTTGAACAGTGTTGGTTCGGAATAAACTTTAAATATACTGACAGATTTGCAGTCTTCAATAAGACATTCTACATGTTCCTAGCAGTAATGACAAAAATAGAGAGCTACTATGAAGGAAAGGAAAGCAAGACAAGCGATACAAAAATAAAAATGAGGAATGACAGAAAAACAGGAAAGAAAAGAAAGAGGAAAGCAGAGATGAGGTAAAGAAAGGAAATGAGGAGAGAAACAATAGAATCAGTAAAAGAACATTGAAAGTGAAAAAAGGAAGAATAAACAAATAAAAAAGATGATGAGATGAGAGCACAGCACGTTCAGAAAGAAAGAGGGATGCAAAAAAATGAGAGAAAAAGCGATAAAGAAAAGGACAACAGAAAAGGAGAAAGAAAACAGGAGAAAAAATTGAAAATTTTAGTGAAAGCAAGACATAAAGAAATACAATTGTGACTGGAAGGCTGCTGAGAGCTACAAAGATATAAAAGAGTGAATGAGAAAGAAAGAGAGTATTAGGAAGAGAGAGACAGACAGATAGATAGATATACTTTGTAAGAAAGGACTCAGAAAAGCAATGAAAGTCAAAAACAAACCCTTTAAAAGTGAATTTGAGACAGAAAGATAGACTCAGAGAGCGAGTGAGAAAGAGAAAGAGATGTCTGTGTGTCTCTCCGCTGTCCCCTTGGCTCTGTGACTGGGCCGCGCAGGGTGAGGGGTTCTGAAAGCGGCGGCGGGTAGGGGAGTGAACGCCCCAGCAGCCTGCCAGCCAGCGCCAGTCACTTCGCCCTGCTCCCCATTCATCAAAGAGGCACAGGCCACTGGCCAAGCGAAGACTCCTATCATTACACCTCTCACAATGCGATCCATACCACTAACCCTGCCTTCATTCGCCAGGATTAATAATATCTCTTTCAACCTTCACACTGTGATAAATAGGCAAGGGGAGAACAAAAGGAGAGCGAGAGAGAGAGAAAGAGAGAGAGTGGGGAAAGTGAGAGTTATAGAGAGACTTGAGTGAGGAAGGAAGAGGAAGCTAGGTCTTCCTGGTGTTGCAGACTATAGTACAAGAGATTAATGTACTGTACTGTGCAACAATTTCTCTATTTGTTTCTTTTCCTTTTTTTTTTGCAAAATCTTCTGGGGGTAAAAAATGAAGTTATATATTCAGAATCTTAATAGCATCTTGATTAACTTTCACAGTTTTGAAGGTTCACAAAATGCTTTTTAAATACAAGCTTGTTATACTTCTAAACAGACAGAGCTTCTTTTTTCCCCCTCTGTTAAATGTTATGTGCTACACTTAACACTTAAATAAACTGCATCTGCTATAATTTGATCACAATGCTTTGTATTTGAGTTTAGCGGTTCAGTAGGATTAAACTAAACCAACACGCTTTCATGGAGGGTTTCGTCTTGTTCGATCGGTCTAATAACATTTTACAAGGTAAAAAACAAAAGAAGCAATTATGAAAATGAAAGACACACAAAAAAAACAAACAAACAGTGACAACTGCACTAATTACACCAGAACAACAGTAAACAAGACAAAAGGTAAGGGCTCTGGTTATATAATGTTTGTGTATTTCACACATGGTTCACAGCCTGTTGCTAAGACTCAAAAGATGCTTTTCTTGCAATGAGGGACCGAGAAGAATAGGACAAGACAGAAAAAAATGAGAAAGCCAAGAGAAAAGGAAGAGGCTGAACTGAGAACAAAAGGACATCAGTAACTAATGAAAGTTCGTTAAAGAACATCGCTCGGCGCCTTTGGCCCTCCATGCTCTCAATTCCCTCCTTCCCCCTTTTATGCCGGCTTGATTTAAGAGTTCTTCTCTCGGCTCTGACAGTAAGGTATTTCTATCCCACAGATTATAACTCACTCGCTGTGATTATTCAACTCCAAAGTCCTGGCCCCAACTGCATTTAGCCCAAACATAATATCCTTCATGCATACATTATCCATCTTCCTTATTATGTGGAATCATTTCAGAATTAAATTTCAGCCCTCTAATATTGGCTCAGAGAGCCGCCTGCTTTATAGGGTAGTCAAAGGTTAAAATACCAATCAAAATAACCCCGGCGATGCAGCGAGACATTTTAATATTCAGAAAGCTGGTAATTGTAAAAGGACGTTTTCTTTTTCTCTGATTACCCCAAAGGCAACACATGTTAACACGACAGGGGAAGAAAGGAGTGAGCAGTAAGGTTCAGATGTTAGGGACAGTACCGTGTGGGGGTAGAGGGAGGGGGGGGGGGGGGGCGTTTTAAAGGGGGACAGTCAGAGAGGGAATTCAACTAAATAGTGCCCCTCCCCATGAAAAATAATAGAACAGATTTAGTTTTGTATGTGGTCAGTTATCAGCTGCTTTAAGGGCTATTTTCACCTCAGCCACAGAATATTGTCATATGCATTCCAGTCAATGTCATTATATGTTATAAATAAATACACACAGTATTGTGAGGGCATGTAAATAATCGAATGAATATTAAACAATATATATCTTACGGATCACTGGGGGAAATGAAATTCTTTAAATCTTTAAATCATCAATGAAACAAAAAAACACCTGAAGATTTTGTCTAACACGAAAAGCGCTCAATTAAGACAACTGTACTCACTTTGAAGGTTGGAATAGAGGGATTCACTATTATAATAATAATAATAATAATTATAATAATAATAATAATAATAATAATCTGTCTAAAATGTTGGTATTGATTACAGGAGGGCTCTTTGAGAGTTGTTATAAATCTGAATTGATGCTGCTAATCCTCCAATTGGAACCCTTAAGGTTGAGGGTGAAAGGTTAACTATTATTATCTAACCTTTTGCTTTGTTTGTGTCTCAACTGTGGAGACACTTTTGTAGCTCATTTATGTGACCAAACCCCCAGCTCGAGAACCAAGGAACGACAACAAAATACCGGTATCGTCAACCTGTAAAATGTCCTCTATCTACAATACATTCTAGTACAGACTCTTCACTGCAGTATGCATTCGCTACAGTAGTTTAAAAAGAGAACCTGCGTGTCCGAAATAAACCATTTCAAGGGCACATGCTGAAGGTATCTGAAAGGGCCTTTTTGTTGTTGCTACAGTGTAGGAGACAGTCAGAAAGTATGGAAAAGAAACGGAGAACTTCCTGGGAACATCCTGTGCTAGTTGTGATGTAAGTGATCTGCATGATTTTAAATTGCAATACCCTGTTCTGTATCCTCTCAGTGCTGCTATTCACTGTGGAGGTGCTGTATGAGGACAGTAGTTTGCTTGTTAAATGGATTGCCTGCTGTCGAAGTGTGGGTCAGCACAGTGTTAATAGATCAATGCTACAGGAATAAATTGGCTTACCGTCCAGGTGAGAAGTAAACTGGCTTAAAGTTTCAAAAGCTTCAAGGGACTCACTGTCCCCTGTCTGACTGAATATTGTTCCCTTAAACACTTTCTGCTGAGCCTTCAATATACAGTACAAGGTGCGGGGCTTTGAAAATGCAAGGAGTTTTTTGTTTTCTTTTAAAATTTAAATCCTCATTTTAGTGACCCCACATCAACACACACATCTTTTTTTCCCCTCAACCTGCTGTCTACATAAGGAAATTACCATATACCCATACCGGTACTTTACATTCTATGCTGCCAACTATATACACATTGATCACTACCCGGATGTCACCTGCTGGACATTTAAATGTGTAATGTATTACAATTTTAAGATTTTTGACATAATAAATGAGCCCATGTTGAAAATATTAGCACTGTCAGTGTATCCAATAAAACAAGTTATGAGTAAACCAAAACCACCACAAAAGTCTCACTCCTTTTCAAATTTCGAGGTAAGACAAACGTTTCTCCTAAAGTCTTAATCAGTGACTTGAACTATAACATGCTTTCTTATATGATAGAGGCATTCGTCTAGTCCACTTGATTGGTTTCTTATTTTTACATCCGTATTCATGATCAAGTGTTTATTGTGACGAATGTGTATATTCTAGGGGTTAATGACCAATTGATAAATCACACCTGTGGGATTTGATAGATTAAAAAACAATAGATCGATTAATCTTGTCTACCAAATAAACAGTGAGCGAAAAAGATGGTGGAGGGTACTTCTAAAGACCTTGGCTAACTTTCAATTACATGTAACCAAATATTTTCAAACTGTAAAATAACATGTAAGTAAATATATGTATATTAAACATTAGCTGGCATTATGAAACATTTGCAGTAAAGAGCATTATGTTAATACTTTGTATTACTTGGAATTGTCTTTCAATACAATTTGTGTGAGTAATTGATTGTAGATGATTAATTGATAAATAGAAAACATCACGATTAAAACCCCTAGTATTTTCATCTTTAAATTTGAGGGCAGCATTTTTTTTTAGTTTTTATATAAAGTCTGCGCTACAAAGGTAATCATTTTAACTCAGTCTTTAGTAATAATTCTGTGAGATGCTTCATCACACATTTATGAACTAGTACTGTCCAGTGAGAGAATACCCAATTGTTTGTACTGCGAGGCAGGATGGGTATGATATACACATAAGTACAAATCTGCAAAGTTTGTCAAAAGATTTGAAATCTATCGCAGAGTAAGTTTTCCTGCTGAGACGCTATCATCACTGGACACACCAGACCCGTATTTGTGTCTCTGACTCAGCAGAGTGATAAACTGTACAGCGACCTTATCTGTGTCTGCCTCGTGATCTTGCATTGGCTCCAAATGACCTTAGAAACCCAACAGCCTTGTCTCTTGGACATGTACAGCTCATTTTCAAGGCTCTTTCTTTCTAGATAAGGAAGTGACATTTGTTGCATTGGTTAAGTTAGTGTATGCTATCTACCGGTGACACAAAGGGAAGATCCTTACAAAAAAGAAAATAGATGGAAGATTTGCAACAGGCTTGAATATGAGGGGGGGGGAGAGAAATAGAAAATAATAACTCATTTCAATGCAAATAGGATCGGGCTCTTATAACATCTCAAAAACAGTGATTCCCCTTTTTGTTGCTGCTAACAAAAGTACCTTTTTGAGATTAATCCACTGCTTGAAGTAATCAGGAACCTGCAGTCCTAAATGCTGGCATTGTCCTGGCAGCCTAAGAGGAGAGAAATAAAGCAGGTTGATTCTATTAGCACCACTCCTGACAATACAAAACCCTCTGTTTTATTAAGCTGCTTTCAGAGTGAGCGGCAACTGCTAGGACGATGCAGTGAAGAGATTAGGGCCTTCCACTCAATTCAACACCACCATACCACCTCAATCGACCCCAGCAACGACCAGTGTTTCACTTAACAACTTCAAGATTTCCAGGTCTATTTCCGTACCCTTCATAAGCTTCATAAACCCCATTATGTTTTCTTGTCTTGGCAGAGTAACTTGCCAGTAAGAGAGCGCTTTTGGAGACCCTAATACTTGTGAACTAATACTAATGTGCGTACCTTCAGAAATGTTTAAAAACATATGTGAAAAACTTAGGATGACTTGTTTAATAGCATTCTTCCCAGCAAAATCTCTGCCCAATCACCCCTTAGCTAAGGGGGTTACAGGGGGACTTGCTGAAATTTGCACACTTTTTGCAGCCATTCATCAAATTTCAAGCCATTTAAAGAAATGATTTATCATTATTTATCAGTATTACGGAAGCAGGTAAACGGAGCAGTAAATGGAACAGAATTTCAAAGAAAGAAAAAAAAAATCCAGGCAGCACAGCTGCGCAGTGGTTAGCGTTGCTGCCTCACAGCTCCAGGGTCATGGGTTCGATTCTGGCCTCAGGGGTCTGTCTGTGTGGAGTTTGCATGTTTTCTCCGGCGTCCCATCCAGGGTGAAGTCCTGGGTCTGCCGGGTTAGGCTCCGGCTCACCGCGACCCTCTATAGGATTAGGCGGTTACAGATAATGGATGGATGGAAAAAAAATCCAACAATGCCAAAAAGAGTGTATGTCATTCTACTTTTTTTTTTTTATTATTGCAACGTTTAAGAACCACCACAGAAGCAACTTGAAAACAACACCTGCTTGTAAAAGCCCAGAACTAAACAAACAAATCAATGTGAACTATAAATAAATTAATAACTAGTGAATTTTATAAAATTCACTAGTTATATCAGAGAGAGAGGACTGAAGCAGTATTATAACAAGTTAGTAATGCCCGCCTGTGCAGCTAAACAAGTGCATCAGCAGCGAGCAGTTAGACATATCAGCAGTGTGTGTGCGCGTGTGTGTGTGTGTGTGTGTGTGTGTGTGCTAGCTGGAAATACGCAGTGTGTCAGTCAGTGCTGGGCTAATGAGACACAACAAGCACTCACACACGGAACACCACCATCTCAGAGGTTGAAATCTACCTCAAACACACCTGAGCCTGCTGACACAGCACCACTGTACCCTCAAGCATTGACACTGATACAAGTCTGAATTCTTTTTCCTGGATTTTACCTCAAGCTGCTTTAACCTCAAACCACGATACATTAAACAGAAGAAATATCCAATTTCTATGAAAATATTTAATTTCTTTAAATACTTCATAAAGCATAGATTGAAATCTGACTGAGACACAGCTGTAGGCCTGTCCAGTCACTTAGTGTACTGTAACAGCCATTTTGAACACGGGACCTCTTGATTACCTGTCCAAAGTTCACGATTCAATGTATCGTGATACTACATTAAACTTAATGCATTGTGAAACACCATGAAAGATACAGTGCAGTCCAGCCAGAGGCTCCGGAACAACGAATGTGAGTTACACTGTTACTGGTAGAAGTGCATGTTTATAAATGTCTCATTAAAAGTTCTCTATTATCTATAATTATGTTGTTAAATATCTTACTACAAGTGGAATAAATCTGTTTGTCAGGACAGCCATATGTATTGTAAGAAGACCTGTGTATTGTTAGAAGTACTGTATCATTGCATGACTTTAGTGTGTGTGTCTATATATATATATATATATATATATATATATAAATATATATATATATATAATATATATATATATATATATATATATACACACACACACACACACACACACTGCTGTGCAAAAGTCTTAGGCATGTTTCATTTTTCTACTCTGATGCATTATGAGCATCAACAATTTACTCAAAGCCTCCACTAGTGTTTTCTACTATTATAACACCCTTGACTTGCATAAAGAAGCTTGCATCACTGAATTTTCAAGGTGTGGTATCCGAAGTATGATCAACAAGTACAGAGAAACATCATCTGTAATTGACAAACCCAGGACTGGAAGACCCAAAAAAAGTATGAGCAATACCTGAAGATAATATCCTTAAGGAATAGAAAGAAGACAAGTATTGAATTGACAACAGAACTGGCAGAAGGCACAGGTGTCGTTGTCCATCAAATCAACAGTACAAAGCACCTTTGACCATTGATCCATAGTCCAATTTCTGTGTTCTTGTGCATATTTTAGCCTTTTAGTCTTGTTCCCCTTTCTTAACAGATGTATTCTTACTGCAACACATCCTTTAAGTCCTGATTTCAAGAGTGACCTTCGTACTGTTGATTTGATGGACAACGACACCTGTGCCTTCTGCCAGTTCTGTTGCTCAAGTATTTTATGAGCCGGCTCCTTTGTACAGCGGTATCGGCGCTATGCTTTAGTGCGAGAGGTCCTGGATTCGCTCCCACCCTCCGCCTGTGTGTGGATTGCCTCGCCCTGTGTGATACGCCTGCCTGCGTTAACCGAGATCGCTACAATATATATACAGTGCCGTGAAAAAGTATTTGCCCCCTGTCTGATTTTCTGCATTTTGGCACATTTTTCACATTGTATTTGGTCAGATTTTTTTGTGGGTTGTAGTAGTATATAGAGGGAGTCTGAGAGAAGAAATGACACCAAAGTTTGGTGCTTCTTTCATTTGTTTGGTGTGCAAGGTAATCAAACATGCAATCTTCAGGTGTGAAAAAGTTATTGCCCCCCCTAGTTATCTTAACCCAATTAAAGGGATAATGAGTCAGCTGTTTGAGTACTTTGGTTAACAACCAAGCCTGATTTGGGCCAGCCCTGCCCAATCTAAATCTGACTAACTTTGGCCCTTACCATCAGAGTGAAGTTGTCAGCACACAGGTTCTAGAACAGGGGTGGGCAATTCCAGTCCTGGAGGGCCGGTGTCCCTCCTGGCTTTTGTTCCATCTTTGCCCTAAATTACTTAATTGGACCAATTATTTCCAATTATTGGTCTAATTAAGTAATTTAGAGCACAGTTGGAACAAAAGCCAGGAAGGGACACCGGCCCTCCAGGACCGGAATTGCCCACCCATGTTCTAGAGGCACGTCATGCCACGAACAAAAGAAATTCCTGAAGACCTCCGGAAAAAAGTTGTTGATGCCTATCAGTTTGGAAAGGGTTACAAAACCATTTTTAAGGCTCTGGGGCTCCACCGAACCACAGTCAGAGTCATATTGTCCAAATGGAGAAAGTTTGGGACAGTAGTGAATCTTCCCAGGAGTGGTCGTCCTGCCAAAATCTCTCCAAGAGCAAGGTGTAAAATCATCCAGGAAGTCACAAAGAACCCTAAAACAACATCCAGGGATCTGCAGGCCTCTCTCGCCCCGGCTAAGGTCAGTGTTCATGACTCCACCATCAGAAAGACACTGGGCAAAAATGGGATTCATGGCAGAGTAGCAAGGCGGAAACCATTGCTCACTAAGAACATGAATGCTCGTCTCAAGTTTGCCAAAAAGCACCTGGATGATCCTCAAGAGTTTTGGAACAATGTTCTATGGACAGATGAGTCAAAAGTGGAACTTTTTGGCCGACATGCGCCCCGTTATGTCTGGCGAAAACCAAACACTGCATTCCACAGTAAGAACCTCATACCAACGGTCAAGCATGGTGGTGGTAGTGTCATGGTTTGGGGATACTTTGCTGCATCAGGACCTGGACGCCTTGCCATCATTGAAGGAACCATGAATTCTGCTCTGTATCAGAGAATTCTACAGGAGAATGTCAGGCCATCCGTCCGTGAGCTGAAGCTGAAGCGCAGCTGGGTCATGCAGCAAGACAATGATCCGAAACACACAAGCAAGTCTACATCAAAATGCTTGAAGAACAAGAAATGTAAAGTTTTGGAATGGCCTAGTCAAAGTCCAGACCTAAACCCCATTGAGATGTTGTGGCAGGAAGCGTTTGGTTGCAGTTATTCCTGTTAAATGTGGCGTAACCAGTTATTGAGTCTAAGGGGGTAATTACTTTTTCACATGGGGGCATTGGGTGTTGCATAACTTTCTTTAATAGATAAATGAAATATGTATCAAATTTTTGTGTTATTTGTTCACTCAGGGTCCCTTTTATCTAATATTAGGTTTTGGTTGAAGATCTGATAACATTCAGTGTCAAAAATACGCAAAAATGCAGAAAATCAAACAGGGGGCAAATACTTTTTCACAGCACTGTATGTATGTGTGTATATATATATCTATATCTATATATATACACTACCGGTCAAAAGTTTTAGAACACCCCCATTTTTCCAGTTTTTATTGAAATTTAAGCAGTTCAAGTCCAGTGAATAACCTGAAATGGTACAAAGGTAAGCGGTAAACTGCCAGAGGTTAATAAAAAAAGTTTAGGTTACCAAAAACTGAAAAATAATGTACATTTCAGAATTATACAAAAAGGCCTTTTTCAGGGAACAAGTAATGGGTTAACAACTTACAGCTGTTCTGCAGCAATGGAAGTAAATTAAGCCTTGAAAGTTGATGCTAACAATTCCTACAGGTGTCCCAACTTTTGTTGATTACTTACAAACCCTCTGTCTGTATAAAAGCAGTGTTGGAACAGACTGTGTTACTACACCCTCTTAAGCATTATTTGGACAGTATTGTACTGCAGGAAGTAGTATATTGCTCTCATAATGGCGAGAAAAAAGCAATTAACAAAGGAAGACAGACAGACCATTATAACCCTTAAAAGTGTAGGTCTTTCCTTTAGAGAAACTGCAAAGAAAGCCAAGGTGTCAGTGAGTACAGTTTCCTACACCATCAAAAGGCACTTGGAAACTGGAGGAAACTCTGACAGGAAGAGGTCTGGCAGACCCAAAGCCACAACAGAATCAGAAGACAAGTTTCTGAGAGTCAACAGCTTGCGTGATAGGCGGCTCACAGGACAACAGCTTCAAGCACAGCTTAACACTGGTCGAAGTAAGCAAGTCTCAGTTTCAACTGTGAAGTGAAGACTTCGAGCTGCAGGTTTGACAGGTCGAGTGGCAGTAAGAAAGCCATTGCTAAGATGGCAAAATAAGAAAAAGAGGCTTGCCTGGGCCATGAAGCACCGCCAGTGGACTACTGAAGACTGGAAGAAGGTCTTATGGACCGATGAATCAAAATTTGAAATCTTCGGTTCATCACGCAGGGTTTTTGTACGCCGTCGAGTAGGCGAAAGGATGGTTCCTCGGTGTGTGACACCAACTGTCAAACATGGAGGAGGAAGCGTGATGGTCTGGGCTCTTTTGCTGGATTCAGAGTCAGCAACTTGCACAGAGTGAGTGGCACCCTGAACCAAAACTGCTACCACAGCATTTTGCAGCGCCATGCAATACCCTCTAATATACGCCTAGTTGGTCAGGGGTTCATCCTACAGAAAGATAATGACCCAAAACATACCTCCAGGCTATGTCAGAACTACTATAGAAGAAAAGAACAAGACGGTAGGCTTCAAATCATGGAATGGCCAGCACAGTCTCCAGACTTAAACCCCATCGAGCTGGTTTGGGATGAACTGGACAGAAGGGTGAAAGCAAAGCAACCTACAAGTGCAACACATTTGTGGGAACTTCTCCAACAGTGTTGGGAAGAACTTTCCGAACAATATTTGATTTCCATTGTAGAAAGAATGCCACGAGTGTGTTCGGCTGTTATATCTGCAAAAGGTGGCTACTTTGATGAGTCAAAAATTTAGATTAAATTTTGTTAAACAAAATGATTCCATGATTTCTTTTTTATCTCCAATTGTTTATTTGTTCTATGCTTTAATTTCAGAGTACATTGAGACATTAAACTGCGTAAATTTCAATAAAAACTGGAAAAATTGAGGTGTTCTAAAACGAAAGTAAAGACACATTATCCTGCACGAGGCAGCTTTCCTCTGCAGTCAGAACTCTCCAGAGCCCTGGCCAATTCCCGCTATGAAAATGTAAGAGTGTCCCAGTTAATTGGCTAACCCCCCCCCCCCCCCCACCCACCGAGGTCAAGCCAGTGACTCTCCGCTCCTCCATAAATATTGTATGAGCCCATCAATGCAATTCTGTCAGCCTGTCATCCAATCCCACCCACCAGCCAGCTACCCAGCACAGCCACACAGCAATTCAGCCCCTCTCCACGCAGTGTGCATACTACTCTGTGATGCAATCCACAGCAAACGGATGCCATCAATTTACAGCATTTTCTGTTTACCACCAACCGGACAGCATTTCAAATTGTTATTTTTAATGTAATCACAGATATTAATGATTGTGGTAACTATTACAAGCTTGTGATTTTATTATCGATATTTTATGTTATATGAAATCGGTCGGTAATGACAAATAAGTAAATGAATGACTAACAAGGTTAAATTTGGCAATAAAATAAATCCATTTTGCATTTGGTAATATAACTCCGTCTCATATCAGACATTTACCAAAGTCACTGCAAATTTAAAAAAAAAAAAATCTCAATCTACCAGGGCTTTATTTATTTATTTTAAATATTGCTCCTATGATTTAGAGGAAAAAGCAAGCCCAGGCTATTCGGATTTGAAGAGCCAAGGGTCACTGAAAGTTTAACGTGTTGCTTTCTGTTTAAATAATACTCCCATTTCCATTCCATTTCCAGTTCTGAGAGCCACTTGTTTCCGACGGCCTCAGGAACAGCGAGTTCAAAGAACAGAGGGAAGGGCCGGGAAGAATCTTTACAGCAGTCGACAGAGCCAGGTGTCACTTTCCTGTGTTTATTTCTCCCTGTCCAGGGGGCTTGGTGCTCTCTCTCTCTTCTCCTCACTCCTCCTCCTCCTCTCTCTTGTGAGTGCCGGGAGATGGCAGGACCCATGCTAATCACTGGTGACACATCATTGAGGAGAGCAGGCTGTTTGCAGTCAGCAGTGCGTTTTGTTAATAATTATTTTAAGAGTGTCACGTCACTGTCACCCTCTCTGCTAACAAAGAGACAGGCTGCCTGCAGGGGAGTGGAGACACTTCCAATGAATGCAGCTCTCTGTCTGTCACTACATTTCACCGTTAGCCACTTTGCTGCTAAAGGGTAGGACTTTTTTTTTTCCATCAAAAGCCAGGCCTCTTTGCTGCTGTACAGTAACACTAGAATATTGCTAGTACAGCCCATTTACTGCCTTTGGTTCCGATACGCTCTGGACTCTTTAAAATCGCTTAATCACATGCACACTCTTGCTATTGCTTGGTTCTGAACAATACAACAAATAATACATTACTTACTGATTCACCCATTTATTTGATCCTTTCTCTTTTACAACATGTCAGATGTGACCATGTGGTGGCACTAAGCGCAAGTTTAAAATTACAGCCAAACAAAACGCAATTATAACATTTGACCACTAGTGGCTCTGTGTGTTTGGGTTCTTTTTCACAATGCTATTGCCTATCTGTAGAACTGCTACAGTATGTCTTGAAAATATAGAGATATTATGTCTCTGCCCGTAATTTACCCCATTTAAATCTATTCTCTGTGAAGTGAGGATCTATTACATTCCTACTGCATAGTCGTTCACTGAAGAATGCCAGCCACAGAGGACTGAGATGAGAGCACTTGCAGACGTTATGCATTTCTGGGAATAATTAATAAGCGCTAATCAATCCATACACAATTTAGAAGATAGCGAGATTCTTATGATGTTCCAGTTATGCATATTTGCAGCTACAGTTTCATTTTTAAATTTCAAATGTGATTTAGAGTGATATTTTTTTTTTTAAATGAGCACAAAGGTATGGAATAAATAACAACAAGGAGAAAGAAAGTGTTTAGTTTTTTCTAGTAGTATTTTTTTTTTTTTTTTTACATGCTTTTTTTTCTTAGGAGTATTGCGTCAGGGCTGAAGGCAGGAAGCAATCAATGATTTAAGCAATGATGCTGCTTTCTGTATTCCTTGTCACACTCCCAGGTTCCCAGCTGCTTTAGGGACTGTCACACACTGTCACCGACAGACAGGTCATCTTTCCTGCACTGCTGTTCCACCTGCTAGCTGTCTCCCCAGCCTCCCTCTTACTACACTCTCCCAGTGTCTTATTACTACACTCGTGCTACTCTTCTGCTCTCTCTTGAAGTGTGTCTCGCTCAACTCTTTATCTTTAACTACTCTGCCTTAACTGGCCACCTCTCTGTCCCTTACTACTCTCTTTGTCTCTGTTATAAATACAGTGCTCTGTTTTTTTTTTTGTATTGTTGGGAGTGGGGTTTGTAACTGTTGACTTTGAAACAATTATGGTTAGTTTGTTACTTTTTATTGGAATAGTATAATATTGTGTGTGATCCCTCTGGAGGCTTTTCAAAGAGACCATACTTCTCATTGAGTCTTTCCAAAGTTGCTGTACTCACAATACTCCACATGGTTTATCTTATTATTATTATTATTATTATTATTATTATTATTATTAATAATATTTATTTCTTAGCAGACGCCCTTATCCAGGGCGACTTACAATCTTATCTGAACAAGGCACAATATAAATCAAATCAAACAGATCACAATGTCCTTATCCCACTCTAAATAGTTTACAATTAGCATTCGACATAATTTAGGAACCACCTAACATTTAAACACAAAACAGCTTTCATGTGAAACTAAGCCGTTGGGCAGAACTGTAAAAGTCAACACCAGGCTTTTAAGTTAAAACACAGACGGCCTGAGATTACCTGGTGACAATGTTTGACCTAATCAGACAAAGCCTAGTGCCCCAGGAGCTAGCAGCGGGGATGGGAGTATAAGAGATTTAGTGCTGAGAATGCGGGGAACACAAGTCCACACCTCTATTGAAAGTTTTAAATGCAAAACATATCCAGTAATTCAGCTGTTGCAACTGGACAATCTTAGTACAGGAGAAGCCTTACCAGTAGGAGGAATAGGACTTAAGTTTCGTTTGGTGGGCCTGATCCAATACCCTGGTGCTTGGCGCGGGCCGAGTGACAGTTACAAAAATACAAAGACAAACCCAAAACCTAAAAATGATTGTATTTAATGATTGTATCAGCTCTTGGAACACGTGAGCAACACAAATTATCATGTTGCTGTGATTGATGTCAATCGCCGACCACGTGGGTGAGACAGTAGTGCGTCAGCTGATTCGAGACACCAGAAAAAGGTTTTCACTCAGTTCTGAAAAATTATATTCTGCGGGCCGTATGTTTGACACCCCTGATTTAAATGATCTTGCAATTCTAAAAAATATTTTGTTTCCCAACCAAGTATAGTGTGTGTCAAATATGGATTACTAGAATAGTTTTGATGTCATGATTTATTTATATGAGGAATTCACAAGACTGGTTACTACAGGTTGGTTCTTTGAATCAAACCAACTTTATACAGAACTGCTGAAATCAGATACAAATCAAACAATCCTATCCCACTGTCTCATTTTGCCTAAGCTATCCTGGGTAGCAGTACCTATACCCTGTGCCCATACTTACATTGTTTTGAGATCCCAGTCTCCGCAGGTTACAAAAACTGAGCTGACATCTGGATTCAGCAGATTTTCCTTATCCATCCATTCAGCCACCATCTGATTGAAATAAAATAATAAGGACATAAAACAACACTAATTCTTCCAATTAATAACTTTTATAAGAACAAGGAACTGTATTATTGCATACTGGATGTCCCACTATGGACAAATTTACAGCAATAAATGTTTGCGTACAGAAAGTATACCTATACTGCCTATAAACTCAATGTAGTAATCACGCTAACTTTGTGGCATGCATGCAGATTTTTAATAAACGCAGACTTGGGGAATGTTTATACATATTCAACCCTCGAAAATGTTTCAGCAAAAAATGAAATAAGATATTATATACAGTGGTATAAATATCCAGCTAACCTATTTCTTTATTTCTCTGAGATATGGATGGCACTTTAAAGTGCTGTTTATTAATGATTAATGCTGAGTGTTACTTATGAATATGTTTAGAATGTGACATAGTAGATGCTTACTTCAGATGAATACAATAGGAAAATGTGTATCAGTTTAGACATAATGCGATTACATTTAAAATGATGACACGTATTATAAAGTGTTACCCAGATTTGTTACGTTAGTAACAAGCCTCAGACAGGTCTAAGCTTGGGGATAGTGCAAATGTCACAATCACTCCCTTGTCTCAGTCCCCCAGCATGAACCAAGAATACAAAATCAATTGTTCAATACACTCTGCCATGTGTCAAGGCAGTGTTGGGAAATGTTATTCTAATCAAGCGGTAATCACAGAGACATCACTCAGGTCACATCAATGGCCTGTCAGGTAATGGAGGCTGTTGAGGTCAAAGGTCATGTGTCAGGGGTCACACACCACTGACCATTTACCTGCAGGGCTTGTTGGAGCGTGGGCTGCCCTTCAACCATGGACTGAATGATTCCGGTCAACTGTTGAAAACAAAGACCAATAACATTAGGAGGTCATTACACAATATCAAATTAGGAACAAGGGTGGCATAACACAAACAGAGGACTTTAGTCTCTAGTTAGGCTGTCAATCTGGCAAGTGTCACTGACACTACATAAAGAATCATTACCTAGCAAACACACACGTAATACAGTGGCATCAAAATTATCCACACAGTTATCCAAAGTTTTAAAATTCAGAGTTTAAAGTTTAATTGTGTAAGTTAAAACAAAGTTCTATTACTCAAGCTGAGTGCTTTTGCATGAAGTGTTAGTACTGCTTGCTATCATGCTGCAGTATAGTCCTCGTCTTGCAAATCTGGCACCTTTGATACTCGCCTTATAAATAACCAGACAAGTTATTTCACTGACACTAATCACTAAGTTGAGTTTCAAAATGTTTAGTTATGCCATCTAAATTTTTGCTTATACAATTAAATAAACTTGGAAAACTAAAATCTTTTTTTTATTCATCGCCTTAATATTTGTAATTTTTTTTTGTTCAGGAAAATTAGGCAAACTAATTGGATTTATTTTCTTTTTCCCTTTCAGTCAAAAACGCCCATGTCGTCTGCTGAAAATACCACGTCTGTCCAAAGAGGTCGCTAATGGCCATGCACAATATACAAATTACCAGGCACCATTGCTCTTGAAGTGATTAAAATTTGCAATTAAACTCTTATCCCTAATGACTCTCTGGAATTCCAAGCACTAATTTAGTTTTCAGTTGGCCACCAAAACGATTTCCCCTCTCCTGTAATAAGATAATATACCTTTTAGGGAGAAATTCTCATTTCAGAGAGTTAATCTACCTTAAGGTGTTTGTGTTATTCACTTTTTCTAATTTAGGCGAGTCTAATTAGCGAGTGTAGGTATTAAGGAGTACTCTAATAATCTCTGGCACTGTTTTACACTCTCTGAAAGCCAATATTAAACTGTGTTTTAATTTTCTATGGGCAGCAAACATACTTAGTCTTTGTACTGCAATTGCACTTCAATATTGATCTAATGTATTGACTCTTCATGTTTGTACATGCCAATCAATTTGTTATCCACTTAATATTATCAATTAATTCATTTCCAATTAACATATTTATTGTTCTAGATAACCTAATACAAATAGAACACCAGTTGTTCACATGTAGCCTAAATCATGTTAGCAACATGCTTTGTGAAGGGCAGAAAGGTCCGAGCACATTAACCCACCGGATCCATTTTTTTAAATACCCCCCCCCTATGTGGAGCTGAGGACTAACTGGAACTGACCACTCAGCTCCTCTGATCTCTGTTGTCCACACGATTAGACAAGCACTTAAAAAACATCCTCCTCAGACGATCAAATTTGTCCAGCCTGAATGGCGACTAATAACTTCTCTGTCAACAGCAAAGCTCTTTTCTCTTCTTCAGCGGGTCTTATCTAGACACCATCGCTCTGCTACACAATGACAGTGTGCTGATGATAAGAGAAGAGCGCTTCAGCACTGGACAGGCAGATAATCAGAACTCAACAAAGGGGACCAATAAACCTGCCTGTTATGCGAGACAGAGCTGGGGTGGGGTGTATGGGGACTCGCATTCATTTAATTGAGCTCTGCCAATGTATCTCAAAAACCCTGACCTAACTCACCCCATCCCCCTTTGCTACTCACTGCAGAAACTGCCAACAATTAGGTCAAGTTGTGCTAATTTGTACAGATTTTCCATGATGCAGACTAAATTCCTTCCACTCATGAGGTGAGTTGCCTGTACCTCAAATTTCCACATTACCTCAGGGGAGAATGTGTATCTCCATGGATAAACATGAACAAAGTACATAGAACCCCAGAAATACTGCAGAAATTAATTTTAAAAAAATTAAATAAATAAATTTAACTCTACATGGATTTCTGCAAAGAGTTACTTCTGTAAAGTCTGTGGACAATGCAGAGAATTCACATGCAGGTGTGGTCACTTGCAACACAATCTGAGTGAAATAAATCATTTGGACAGTTTGAAATAGGCTAAAATGCACCCCAGTATAGAAATATGCAGACAGAAGGAACAGGGGTGTGTAAATCTACCTTACCTCTGTACAGAAGGGTGTGAGCTGAGGGTTATAGACTGGCTGCACGTAGGTATGAAATATCGATTCGATCTCCATAGTCTGTCCATTCAGCTTTAAGATTGGGAACTCAATAATTTCCTAAGAGAGAGAGACAGGGAGAATGTCTTTGTCACAATATGCATCATCAAATGGTTCTTACCCCTAAACCTTTTGTTAAACAAGACATCTGAACATCGGGGTATCTAAATAAAGATAAAAAAAAGAAAAAGAAAAAGAAAATGCATTTAGATTGCATCAGTCAGGTCCTCCCTGGTGTTTTGCCAACTTCACAAATACACTGATGAGACTCACATGTCCTGTACTTATATTTTATTCCAAATTCAAATCATGGTAGTTATGCAAATAGAACAGTTAAGAAATAAAGAGGCAGAGGATAGGAAATCACCACCTGAAGTTCTTATTGCGTTTTTATTGTTCCAATTCGTTTTGTAGAATATAATCAAACACACGGCAGCAGCAGCTTTTATGAGTAATTTTGCATTTTTTATTACTTGCAAGAATAATTTATATGCATATCTATAAATGTATGTAATGTGTGTGTGTGTATATATATATATATATATATATATATATATATATATATATATATATAAGTAAACCAAATCGTGTTTTAAGCAGTCTCAAGTTATCTGTTTCTATTTTTGTAACATTAACATGAAAAGTTCTCTTTAAAAAAAAAAAAATAGGACAGTAGATGTTTCATAGAATTCAGCTCGCCATCATCTAATCACCACAGATCACATTTTCTCTAAGGAAGATGGAGAAAAAAACATCAATTCTATACTGAACCCTTACTCAAAGATCTGTATTCCTACAGTACAAATATAGCAATAATCCAGCCTCCATCAGAATCTATTACTTTGGTACTGTATTTCTTTAATAATAAAAATATTAAATATAATAATAATAATAATAATAATAATAATAATAATAATAATAATAATAATAATAATGAAAACATCTTACAAAGGCAAATGTTTCATTTTAAGCAGCAACTAAAAAGCCATACAGTAGACATCACATCAAATCATACACAATGGTTACACACCGCAATATAATTGTGAAGTTGACCATTTTTTCTAGTTTGGGGTGGTTTACTCCGAGTACCAGCAGGCATGGCTGTAAAAGCCCTCATGTTCTAACCTGTTTTAGGGATTTCAGACGGCACACAACTCGCAATGGGACTGTGAATAAAGGATAGCAAGGTGCTGAGGTGTCTATCAAACCCAGGTCACCGGGTGGCTCCTTGTGCCTCTTGTCTATTTTAATATCCCGAGTGTGTTATGGATTGTCTGGTTACAATACTGCATCACCCTCTTTTAACACAATTTAAATGAACATCATAGCTCTGTTTGTCGGGAACGACAAGCTATCTATGCCATATTCAAATTTCTATCCATTCAAACTAAAAAAGTAGTTATATTCCTATTTGCTAAACTTAACTGGTTGAAAGGAATGTTTGGAGGAACTTCCTCACATGCAGGGTCTATCAAGGATTTTTGACTTGTTTTAACCCGATTAGATTGGAATTGAAAAGGAGTAACTAGTCCTGCTGTCACTGATTCATAGCCTCATTAACATGTATAATACCTGTCGCAGAATGTAGATGGTCGAGGTTCTACATACGGATAAAACCTTTTGTCTGATGACTTTTTATTGTCGTTAACTGCCAGATATGCAACAAATGGGAGAAGGGGTTAAACGCCTCAGTTGATTTGCTGCTTTAAGCTGTCAGCTGAATATCTAAATTTAAACTGAGAGGAGAAGATCAAAATGTCTTATCAGATAAAGCCAACACTCCATTCCCTTTTATTAACTTAAGAAAAGGCACAAAATATGATCCCCATCTGTCTTTGAGCTTCACAGCGAATGAAATATGAAGAGATGTAAAATACGATGCCAGGGCTTGACAGTTTACAAAAAAAAAATGTAAAAAGATGGCGAACGGGGAGGGGGGTTAATTCTTTAAACAAACAGTGCTGTTTTTGATTTACACCAGGGGCCGTTCCTTTAATAATTTATGGCTAGATGAATTTATTGCCCTGCCTGGGCTAGCTGCAAAATTCGAATTGCCAAATAATTAGATTTTAGTGCAGAGCTTATAAATTATCCGCTGATTTGTCTGGACCTGTTTGTCAGTTGCCTTGTGCTTCAGGTCATCTGTGGCATTTGCCTGTTTGTCTTTTAATTGCTGAGTTACACTTAGACAGATGAGTCTTGATGCCTGATGTTTCATGGAGGGGGGTGTGGTGGAGGGGTCTTCGAAGTGGTTATCGGGTCTATTTATACAAAAATATATACAAATACTGCTAGCTTGATATCAGAACCAATTCTTGGAACTGTACTTCATTTCCCAAAGCTGCTACAATTCTCAACAGTTTTCCAGATCTTTCTTACTAAGGAATGATGTATTTGTGATTCCTTCAGTGTGACTCCCAGCATCAGGAATCCTTACCAATACTGCCCAATGCTTGTGTCTTCAAAACATATTTAACTAAAGTATTCCATCAGTAATCTTTGAAGTTGCTATTTTTTCTACATATACTACTACTGTATGTCAAAAGGTTCAAGTTATTGCTATTTCAAAAAAAAAAAATTAAAAAGTCCTTTATGCTCCTTACTTATAAGGCTGCCCGTGGCTCTGGTCCTGCCTATTGGAGTGAACTATTTCCCCCTTATGTATCGGCCTGTACTTTGAGTTTAGCCAACATTCTAAACAATATGATTTAAGAAAACTTACTGTGTATGATGCCATTGATTTAACCTTAACTAGTGTATAGCGCTCTATTTGTTCTTTCATAAAACCCTGTGAACAAAAATATACAAACCAACCAGCAGAAGGCAGGAATGCCATGTTAAGGTTCACTGCACATCAGCAATGTCTGAATTGGTTTTAAAGTAAAAATCCATGGAACACAAGCCCTGCCATTATTTGTTTAAATTGATTTACTGGAAAAGACCAGCTTGTGCGAGAAAAACAAAGACAAGCAAATTAAAATAAATCTCAAGGAAAGATTCTGAAGAGGAAAAAAAGAAGCAAAACGCCACTCTGGAGTTCAACACTTGCTGAAATCACGTTGTGCTCTGCTGCTGCGGAAAAAAACAAAACAAAAAAAAAAAACCCTCCCTTCTTCTCTGTAATTAAATCTGGTAGTACGGGTAGGTGGAGGCACAGTAACAGCTGAACGCGACACCTTTCATTTCAAAGATGATTTCCACCATTGAAAACAGAAAAATGCAGGATTTTGACAGGAACATTTTGACAAGGGGGGGGGTCCTGTAATTTAAGTGGGAGTGTTTCCACACCAGCATTTTAAAGTGGGCAAGTGTGCTGAAAAGCAGTCTAGAGGTAAAGAGCAGAAACTGTAGCCAGTTCTTTTTGCCACCAAGAGCAGATTACCAAACTCTCAGTTTCAGGGATGCAGATGCATGAACCTTCCCTACTTTCCATAGATCAACCCTTGGCAGTCACCCTTTGTTTAAGCAGATGTCCCTGCCGACAGTAACAACATTGCAATGACTACTAGAGCGGTCATTTCCCTTTCTAGCATCCATAAAAAACTTTTAAATGTAATGTTACTGTAGTTTGCCCATGCAGGTAATGCAGATCACTGAGTATTCCACACTTTTACTTATCAAGAGAAACTCTTTTTCACTTGTGAGGAAACTTGGTAAGGACATTCTTAGAATAAATTATTGAGAACATAATAATCTAGGGATGTAGATTGCGGTGCCTATCCCTTTTTTTTGCATGTACATACTGTGGATGCTGGTCATGGTAATCTACTGTACTTTTCCAGACTAGCTTTGAAATGTTGCCCATTGTGAAAGGTTTATAAATACAAATGTTATTGCATGCCTGTTTTCAAAGAGGCCCTGTCCTATACTGGAGTTTGTTTGTCTGCATTATAGGGAAAAACAAATGTAATGAAGTCAAATGGCACAAACACAAAAAAGTGTATTTAAACTTCAGTTTAACTGTTCTGCATTGTTATTGTGATCTCAAGCTACATCTTTAGAAATATTAGTAGAATGTACAGTACTTACTTGGGGCTGAATGGGTGTTGTGTCACACGTAGCTTCAAAATCCAAGACTAAAAAATACTGGTATCTCTGTTGGGGGAGAGATGCCATGCCTGCCACCGATGCTCGTAGTAAGCTATTGCTGGACAGCCTGGGTCTGGCACTACCTTGGCAGAGTCCACACAAACTCTCTGTGGAGAAGACGGTTCTCTGAGGAGGCAGAAGGATCTGAACACACCTTTGCAGTAATCTCATTGGCGTTCTGTAAAAGTAGGAAAAATAAGTACAGCACATTACATATACTATGCAGGTAGGGTTCATTCTCCACCTGCATATTCTTCTGTTTCTAAACTTTTCCTTAAGCCTGATCTACATTTATATACTTACAGTGCAAGCACGAAATGTAAAATACAATTTTACTAGAGCACTGTAGTTTATGTTTCTGTTCTGACCTGATTAATTAATTTGATTTTGAAATGAGCATTGCTTTGAATCCAGTGATAGCCCTGAAGTGCAGTAATTATTCTTTGCACAATTATCCTGTTTACAGTTCAGAATTTCCTTCTGAAGATGCTACACACTGACAATGGTTGCATCATTCTAGAGATGTTGCCCCTGCCTTTCAATTATTCATTGATTATCTCAGTTCTACATTTTGGTATATCATAGTTTAATTACATTTTCCACTCTCAAGCTGTGGCCTTCTATACAATGTGTTATACAGTACATCTTATATTGATGAGAAAGAGAGAGTAAACCTACTACATTCTCATTTGTCTTAAATTGTCACTTTCGGTTTCATTTCATGATAAACAAATGCTCTACGAGTTATTATTTGTACACGTTTAAGCTAGCTTTTGGGACCAGTGCCGTATACTGTACACGGTATGAAACAAAGCATATTTAAAATTACATAATACTGTTTCAACAAGGATTTAAATTCTAAGTTCTCGTTTTGGCGTTCTGTCCTAAGAAAGCGCTCAATGCGCATCACGGTACAATTTAGCTTACAGCTGAGCAGGAGCGACAACGCGTTGGAATAAAAAGGCAGGCGCTCACACTTCATGTACTCTACACTACACATTCTAAGTACTGTAAATATACACCCAACACTGCTGCTGAGTTGCCCACTTTCTGTAGCTGAACACAGTTTAAACAGGTGCAGAACAAAAACATTCCAGCGTGGGCACTCACCTCTCAGCCTAACCACTTCCTGAAACCGGTGATGATTGACAAGCCAGACATGCCAATCGAAAGTAAGGCTTGTCAATTGGAGCCAATCAAAGTCAAAACAAAAATTATTGTGTTGTCCCATGTGTCAGGTTAAAAGCTAGCGTTTGTGGGAAGTGGAGTCAGAACTGGTCTGGTACGTATTGTAGTTACATTTTTGCCCTAGTTAGTTTAAATGCTGTTCATTTTTAGGGTTATCTTGTGCTCAGCCAAAATCACCAAGCCCAGTGTTCAGCCCATGGTCGACATACTTCCATGTTCCATGCAAAAAACATTTTAAAGGTATAAAATAATATAAAGCATGATAATAACCTTTACACCTCTTTAAAAAAAGAATGAAACAAAATCTTTTGTAAGAGGCTTTTGAAAATGTTATAAAACAAAGTGTTTAAGTTTCTTGTATACTGTTCAGTATGAAAGATGAGTGACTACCAAGACTGTAAAGACCTTCAATGTGGCACACAGTGACCATTGCATAAATGCATTTCTGGAGGTAAAATGAACAACAAGAATACTTAATTAAATACATCCCCATTTCTATATAGATCCAGGCAGACACTAGTATTCCATCCATGTCTCCTGGGGAATCAGACTCAATTAAAGTCTACCAAAAATCTTCGGCATTATAACATCCACCAAGTTCTAAACCACAAAATAATTGGCTCCCACTGAGATTGTGACAAATAGCACTGACTTTTTGATGCCATTCCCCTCTTTGATAGGGGTAGCTTGATCTAAAGACTACTGCTGTCCTGGTGTTTCAGAGGAAAGCAGTCCTGTGGCTACCGGTAGGTTTGGTTAAAGGGGCAATCCCATATGAAAAAGCAACTGTTCTGTTCAGTGTGAAGTTCACTGAATGTGCCCATATAAATGTTAGTATTTTGGCAGTCATGTAACAGTTCACCATGCATTTTACCATGTTTTTTGTAACATGCATTACCAGCGCTACCAATGTTATTATTTAAAAATAATGAACTTATTGCATTTATCACAAGAAAATAAGGAAGAAAAACAAAAACAATAGACAAACAACGTCTGGTTTGTTTTCCTTCCACACAAAATTGTGTACATTTTGTCCTGGACTCAACAGCTTAGGCCAATATCCATAAACACATTTAACCAAGCCCATATCCAGTCTAATACATTGGAGCAGAGGCGCTGTAGAAGAAGAGCCACCATTAATTCAGATGGTGTGGGGAGCACGCATCACAGGTCCCAGCAATGTGAACCTCTATTCAGTTTGCACAGATACCCATCTGCCCTTGTTGGCATTTAATGGATGTAGGGAATGGTATGAATTCAATTTGAAAGCGTCTATATGGAGTCACATGGGCTCTGTGTATGAGCTCAAAATCAATCAGTTCATGATCTGGGTTTTATAGAACAGGTTCCACCCCCTTTTCTTTGCCTTTGATCACCAGCTACATCTCGCTGCGACGTCTTCAATGTTCTCAGTGCGATCCCAGGCAGAAAGAAATGCCAGTGCCGGTGGGCTGTGGTGTGATAGGGTGTTTGCATTGAGATTAAGATGAGCACTACAGTAAATTTAATTTCTTTGTGACTTATCCTGAAACCATGCTGGGTCCAAGCTACTTTAATGTAGTGCAGCCTCTAAAGTGGACTATTACCAAAGGCAGATGGCAGATGGGGTGAGAGTAATGAGTGAATATCCACACACCGCGCTACCCGGTCGCTCATTAGTTTCTCCTTCCTCTGCTTCTCGGGTCTTCCTGATGTCGAGGTTCAGAATACTGATTTCAACTTTCACTTTCTTTCGATTGCTCTTGTCATAATGGAAGTGAGGGGGATAGGACATCTGCCTGTATTGATGTGATTTCTAGGGCTGGATTTAATAATACTAATAAAAAACCCTATAACAAACTCACTTTTAAACCCTTGTTTGAAATCACATACTGCTTCTGAAATATGAATGCTGATTGCAATATCGTAACTGTAAAGTACGTAATGCATGATAATCCATGTGAACGAGCTACACAATTAAAATCTAACACACCAACAAGGGGAAAGCAGGGTGTGCCACATCCTAA
Source organism: Acipenser ruthenus (assembly GCF_902713425.1). Classification (NCBI taxonomy): domain Eukaryota; kingdom Metazoa; phylum Chordata; class Actinopteri; order Acipenseriformes; family Acipenseridae; genus Acipenser; species Acipenser ruthenus. The sequence continues at coordinate 34,759,246 of NC_081200.1, read as the reverse complement.
ACACTTGTAGGACAAATTACTTTATTATATGGCAATTGGCATTGGCTCTTATGTGGTTAAAATGTTTTTCAAATGAGCCTAGTCTGCATTGATTTCAACATATTCAGAATCAACCCGACCAACATTCTGCTTGCTACACAGACAAGGAATTGAGGCGAGCACCCGAATCCTACAAATTAATTGTATTCATCTACTGTTATTCTTTTACTTTGCCCAATAAATTGTTTTATGTGCTGCTAGTTATGGATTGCCCACTACAAAGCTCTTTTTGCTAAGAGAGATAAATGTAACACATGAATTGGTGAATAGATCTTGCTCTAAGCTGGGCCCGGTGAATAATGAAGATGTATATATATATATATATATATATATATATATATATATATATATATATATATATATATATATATATGCGCGATATGGGGACCCACATTCCTGTCCTTTGCTTTAACCATAGACCACACTTCATCTCTAGACACATTTTAGTGAGGAGTTTTGTGCAAGTCTTAGCCTAGGGCATTCAAAGTCAGGTTAACACATTCCTCTTACCACACGGACAGTTTCAAATGCTTTTTCAGCAAAGCTGGGGATGCACAGATGCAGCTTGGTCACACAGCAGTCAGTTCTCTTTGCAGAATGCTGTGTACATCAAGTATGAGTATGGGGTATGGGTTTCCTTGAGCTTTGCAACAGTACAGAATTGAAAATACTGTAGCGTTGGTGTACAGCTGGCCAAGGGAAAGAGCCTGTGGAATTTCCGTTGGAGATGTATATGTGTTTACTGTTTATTTTAGTGTTTCTACAGGGTGGCCCTGTAGGATGCAACATTTTGTCAGCAGGTGATGATAGCAGAAAATAAATAACAACAAAGAGAGATGCACACAGTAATAAGGTATAGTAGTATTTGCAGCTTCAGTACCATCATTTTCACTTCAGAAATAACTAGGTGGTAAAAACAGTACAGATTTAGGACTTTAACTGCTGCACATTTAAGATACCCAGTTTACAATACACATTATAAACCGGTCTAAAGTCTATTGCCAATCAGGTACATTTATGCTGTTGTTTAATATGTCTGTTGATCACTCAGAGACGATAGGAGAGAAAACTCAATTCAGTGAGGTTCAGATTTACTAAGCTTTTGCTCCTCTTCTAAAGGGTAAATGGAGGATTATTTAAATAGTAAAAGAGCAGTTCATTGGTACAAACAGCTGCCACGTATCTGCAGTAACTGCAATACAGTAAAATTCTAAATAAACTGCAGGATAAGCTTCTGTTTGTACTGAGCTTTCACTGTGTAACTGCAGTTTATGTTTTTATTGTAGGCTTCCTGTAAGTGACACATGCAATACGGTGAGGAGCGGGAGGATGTTAATTAGTGTCCTACAGGTTTATGATAAAACTGTTGGTATTTCCGATGGTTATCATCCCTAGTTAAACCACACAATTATTGTAGTCTATGTATATCATAAAAGATGATGGACTGTAACCAACTCTAATGTATCAAAACAACAGCAACCACTGTTGCCACTTAACGAGCAGCAAACACGAGCAACAAGATGATCATTCTCACGACCGCATAGCGTCTTATCAGGGTATGAAAGATAATAAGCAGCAAACTGGTAATATATGAGGCTGACTTGCCTATTTACAGTATTTGTTAAAGGCTTTCTTTTCTGTTTAGTGACTCAGTTAGTTTATATAACATAGCACAGTTTTACTGGAGCTGTAATCAGTCTACTGTAAACTTCAGTAAATATAAGAGTCAATTGACTCACAGCGAAACTTAGGGATTGACATTTACATAGTTTTAACATTTGCATTACCATCACCTGACAACATGACCACTATTATCTTTCGGGTGAGACGTAGTTGTAAGTGACTCTGCAGCTGATGCATAGTTCACACACCCTAGTCTCTGTAAGTTGCCTTGGATAAAGGCGTCTGCTAAATAAACAAATAATAATAATAATAATAATAATAATAATAATAATAATAATAATAATAATTATGGATGAGGCAGTGTCACAGTATGTGGGTTATCATTTTATGTATTTTAGTTGTCACAAACTCTGCAGCCCTGTTTTCCCCTGTTAGTCGCCTCTAACAACAGGCTAAGTCGTTGTCTTTTGGGACTTTCCAAGGACACATTTCTCCTTGATTTTCCAGGATATTCTGACTTGTCGGGCACCCGCTATCATGTCCCTTTTTAAACTCTAACCCCTGAACTGGCTACCCTAGGCTCTCTCATGACATGACATGGTATATGTTTCTTGTTAGTGCCTGCGTTCATGGAGAACAAAAGCAATAATAAAACCCCAGTAATAAAAATAATTCAACCCATCACGTCACCGCCCATGAGTTGGAGTTTATTGTGGGATGCCAGAATCATCTTTGCTCATTCGAATCATTCGATCATGCTCATTCGAGTGCTGTACCCCTCTGGGTACAGCACTCCCCATTTGCTTCTATTTAAAAAGGAGGTTCCCCTCATTACCATACAGCCCCCTCCGCCGAAGGCCATCCAAGCCATTTATGAGTCAATTCCACACAAACTGTTTCCAGTCGTGTGGAACATGGCCCAGCGAGGCAAAAGCTACATAGATCACTTTGGGTGGTTTGGGTGAAATTGGTTCCTGTTTCTTAACTTGGACTTAAATTTAGTGAACATTTGTCTATTCAAAGGCACTATAATGCTTCAGTATCTGTAAAGATGCTGCCAATTTTGTCTTAATTCAGGCATTTGATGGTCAATTATGGCCTGTCCTGGCTTGGGAGTGCATTCAATTGAAAAATACAGAGCCACTTGGTGACCTGCATTGTCACCGTGGTTTGATGAGTTATTCATGCAAACATCTGACACAGATGCTAACATTTCAATATTGTTTCATTTAAAACACTGTAGCTCTGGGGAGTTTGATTGAATGTTGACATAAAACAGGCAAATAACATGGGACCTGTATGTATTTTATGAAAGTAACTGACACACAAACTGAATTCATTATCAATAAGGGGGATGTCAATATGAATACTGATTGCACTGCTTATTGTTTTTAGTTAGTTGGCTGTGAACAGATGGCACTGAGTTCAGTGTGATCCAGTCCACCACTTAGAACAATGAAAGATTTTAAAGAAATATAGTTGAATTGTTTTAAGTTGAGTATGATATTTTTCATTTTTAGTTTTAAACACTGATATGTTTTCCTTTCAGAAAAAAATGGTGTAAACTTTGTACATTGGGAATTAGTAGATTAGTATATTTGACCCTGCATGCCTGACATACAGTAGTAATCACCCAAACTCAATCTATTTGGAGGCTTTAGCTGCCAATCCTCATGCACTGTCACAAACTGTTCCTTAGTCTAACCCTAACCCTGGCCCTCAAATGCAGGGCTTTGTGTTGATCGAAAATAGCTATTGATTTCAGTGCAATCTTCATAAACAGACTCGAACCACAGGTCAGCACAGAGGATATGGACACTGTTTCTGGGGCTCACATCAGCCAAAGCTCAATCCAAACCAAACATTTGATAAAGAACAGTGGAATAACTATAGGCTCTTACTGACTCAGTTGGGTGGCAGCTTGTCAGACTTTGTCTGATTCACTCAGGAACTTTAAAACATATTTTGGGGATTTTACTTTTTACATCAAAAGTTTTGGAGTCCTTTTCACCTCCCATGTCCAAGAGGTGCAATGCCCTTACTATCCAGCAGGTGGGTGTAATGTATCTGATATCCCCCAGGGAGTAAGAGATGTTGAAATCAGTATGGGATGAAGAGCACAATACTGTATTCCCAGCCATCTGCTGGGCATTGAATACATTACAAGTTTTTTTTAGAATGACAGTACTGCGTATTTAATTGTGGGGGCCAACACCAATGATCGATTATAAGGCAGGAGCTTTCCCGGATGCAAAATGAATATTTAACAGAATGGGATTTTTGAGTGAACTGGGGTTAAAGCTAAGGACTGCAAACCCAGATAATGTTGTTGTTCATTTCTTAAAAAAGGGGTAGTTTAGCGTTTTGTTCTCCACTCCTGTGCAGTGAGAAGATAATATTTTCAATGTTCACAAAGCGACACTGAGATTCCCGAGAGAGAGAGAGAGAGAGAGAGAGAGAGAGAGAGAGAGAGAGAGAGAGAGAGAGAGAGAGAGAGAGAGAGAGAGAGAGAGAGTGGAGTAAGAATGTCAGTCAGTGAGCAGACCTGGCGCTGAGAGGCAGCACTGCACCTTCTATACTGGTAGACAGCACTTCAACCCCCGATACGATCTCCTTTTGCTTCTCAACACAAATTCCTTCTCATCTGTACATGCAACCGACACCATCCTCCAAACACAAGCAGAGGACAACCTCCTCCACGGCAACCTGCTTCTTCCAGCCAAGTGCTCCTATACAACAGTACTCTCCACGCTCCTTCACTGCCGCCGGCACCCAGTCCATCTTCAGTTGAAAAGTGTCTGTTGTGATGCAATAAAAAAGGCGTCTTGAATCTCCAAAGGGATTGTTTTAAACACTGTAAGTACTCCGAAAGCCTTAAGAGGGGTTGTTCTTGATCTACTCTTCAGGCAAGGGAATGTTTTTTTTTTTTTTTTTTTTTTTTTTTTTATCGGCTAACTTTCATTCAAAGTGTTTCTTCCCTGTACTTTGTTAAATGTTAACGAAAACTACGGTTTCTATCTCTCCTTGCATTTTGTTTTAGTTTTGACAACACAGTTTCTATTTATTTATTTATTTACCGTGTCAGCATTGTTGTTTCAATATTAAGGTGGTGTTTTGCTTGCTTTTTAAAATCGTGAAACGCACTTTTGCGTCCTGTGCTGAGTATCACTATGATGTATATCCCGTAAGTACTGAAGCTTTTGGTTATATGTATGTCTACGCATTTTTTTAACTTTTTATTTACAACTTTACGGAGAGCGTGTGTACATTTCAGTTGCCATGGATTTGATGATGTGAAGCTACTTTTTGCCATTTTTCTACATTGCAAATCTTTTTTTTAATTTATTTTTTTACCAAAACTGTTTCAGAAGGGATTTTAATTTATTTTAATTGTTCCTTCTATTTATCATTTTACTAGCTGTTTTGTCACTGATCCCTTGCACATTGTTTACACCTTGCTTTGCTTGCTCCAGTACTTAGTTTCTTTGACAGTACTTTTCTAAACTATATAGCCTACCCTCTACTGGTTTTTTTTTTATTATTATTTTTTTTATTCCAAACTGTATACATTTTTTATTTTGTTTTTCTAACTGTAAAACATAACATTGTTGATATCATAATAATTTGTATAATGATATGTTCTAATATGTAATTTTTCTGAGGAAATATCTTTTCAAATATTGTATTATTTGGTGTTTTTGGTGTGAGCTACAAAACCTCTTGACAGATAAATACTGTGCTAAAATGTACATGTACTATATGTCACACACACATTTATTCTATGAAACATGTTATCGAAAGGTTTGTTTAAAACACTGACGATGTATTTTTCGCTTTGTTTTAACATTACAGTTTGCTGTAAGTAATTCGCCACCTATAGAAAAAGCGATACTATGGTAAAGAAAATTATTATAAAATGATTAATTAAAGGAATAATACAGGCTAGTCTGGGAAAAACACAACACTATTCATTAATGTCAAAAAGTATTTTGGAAATAATAGTAATAATAAAAATAATTATATATATATATATATATATATATATATATATATAATTTCTCAGCTTTTCAAATTTGAAAGCAACAAAAAGCAACAAAAAGATACGTGCGTGTCTTTGAGCTATCTCAAGCAGGTGTCAGTTTTTTAAAAAAAAAATTATTTCATAAGAACAATGGATCTGGAACACAAGTACTTTCTTCATGTAAAGGGAAACACCTGTTTACCGGGTTCTCTTGCAATATAGCATCCTGCTTCAAACGAGCATTTATTTAATATGTGGAATGCTTCCGCTAAACACAGAAAAGTTAAAATACCATTAAAACAAAATGACGTGGCGTGCAAAGTCTTAAGAGATTTACCGTGTAGCATAAAAAGCCACAAAAAAACAAAACATCTCTTGTACAAAAGTGATGTCATTAGGTAATTAAACAATAACGATTATTACATTTTTCAAACTATTTATCGTTTATCACATACTTAGCTAATTGCCCCTTTTTATGAGAGGCATTTATATCAAGTCCACAGTTAACTGTATGGGCCAATATGACAATAATATCCCACCTTTCCGTGTTTCCTGTACATTTGACTTAATTATAACACGGGTTTGTCAAAGTTCACTGCCGTAGCCTCTATGCAACTTTATCCTCTGATTCCTGGACGGAGTTTAATTTGAAATTATTGTAAAACACGTCAGTTTTTATTTGTATAGGCTACTCACATTAAACGGGGTCTAGTTGAAGGGCATAGTTTTTTTTAATGTATGTTATTTTTGTTATAGAATGACATTAACTTCCCCCCCTTTTTTAAATCTGTAAACTACAATTTTATTGTATGCGTTATAATCTTCATCCTATAACACTACATTGCGTAAATATATTGGAATGCATTGCCTATATAAAAAAACGGAGAGAATACAACTTGTACATCACATTTTTTAAACATTTATTTAATTGAAGACTTGTTTAATTGCAGTGCTTTTCTGCCATAATTATTATTTATTTTTATTTTTTTCATGCTATAAAATGTTACAGTGGCATAATTACGCAAAATGTTGCCATGTTGGGTTCCGTTTTAATCAGTTAAATAGGTCAGATGTGTAGTGTATATATATATATATATATATATATATATATATATATATATATATATATATATATATATATAATTAATCAATTACAGTATTCTAACACGCACCTTTTATTTGTTTTGTATTATTATTATTATTATTATTATTATTATTATTATTATTATTATTATTATTATTATTATTACTACTACTACAATTAGTACATTCATAAACATTTAGAAAGAAAGCTTAAAATACATATATAACATAATTTAAAATATATGCATTTTAGCATTTTGATTATGGAACATTTTGCAGAGCATGAGGTATATTTTATTAAGAATCAGGGGAGTGTGCTATTACCTGCACAGCTTTTTCTGCACCAGCACAGTAGATTTTTAAGATGCTGATGCTAAGATAGTAAAAAAAATAACTCACTTTTTTATGGTTATATTTATTTCCTTAAAAAAAAGACAAGATGAAAGACATTTGTAAAACAAATGAATTTAAAATAACTTTATTTAATTCATTTCTTTTTGTAGTGGTATAGTATATTTCATCTCCGGCAAATGGAAAATTGAATTATTGTCTGCAAAGACTGTGGTCACATTGAAACAAATCTGTTAATTGTGAATTATTATTGTGATTCATGGATTAATATACTGACATATGGGATAAACTTTGAAATATGAAAAGGGGCTACAAGGAGCATTATAGAATCATGAGCCAATTAGAAAAGATTTGATACAGATTGAGTTTGCTTTACAGATAACCCAAGGGTGGGAGACAGGAATATTTCAGTTCCTGATTCTTGAAATCAGGGAAGATATCTGTTTTATTTGCAAGTAGAATTTGTGGTTTATGTCCAGCTGTTGTGTCCATCTTTCCTCCTTTGGGCATTTATCATTGTCTCCATTATCTATTTGCTTTATCGCACGATTTCTTAACTACAATGTATTTTTCCAGGATTGATTCCCCATCTGTATATTTAGTGCAATAACAGACACTAACAATTTGGTTTCAAGTTGCCTGATGTGGCTTGGAGAGATAGATAGAAAGAAAGAAAATAGGGAAGAGAAAAGTAACAGATGATTTATTTGGCGGTGTTTCGATTTTCATCCTGAATCCTTCTTTTCTATCCCTTTCAGCAGCGATGTCAGCTGTTATTGCTTCCTATTGATCTCTTTGCAAAGTGAGAAGTGAACTAAAATTAATGTCAATTCCAGTGCCTGGATCAATAGCCAGAGTTATTTTAATCTGGATTTGTGCACGGTGTGGAATTAAAAATCAGAAAGCGAGCAGGCGGAATGAAACACTCACTCCTTTTTGGAGAACAATTTGGGAATTTATCAGAAAGGGAGGTGGTGGGAAAAACCCACCTCAGAACTGAGGAATAATAGGCAGCTATAAAATATATATTTTAGTTAGGGTGGAGTGGCTTACCTTGTTTAGGATCCGGTACATAACCCTAGGTGATAGTTTGACATTGAGAGTATATGAAGTATAGATTTTCATAATTACTAAGGCTTGATGGCCCTTGATCTATATATAAAAAAAAACTGCAACTAATGGTGCATCTAAAGAGAACTTTGAAAAACAACACTCGTTAACGCTGGTGTCCTAATATTGTGACCTGCTAATGAACACTTCACTTAAATCAGATTTGTCATGCAGATGGTGGAAAGCAAAGGTAATTAAAAGAAACGCAACTTCGCTGGTATGAGGCGGAGGAATTCAGATTAGAGAAAAGTAATATGACAGCAGTTACAGCTGGGGGAAAAAAATCATTTTGTACATTAGTGTTATCCTTGATCAATGCGATTGCGGCAGTCAGCTTTGTATCGCCTATAACCATGCTAGTGTTTCAACTGCTTGAAAACCTATCTTGCTCCGGCAGATGCAAATAGCAGTTCCACACTGGAAGGAAAGGGATGTGAGGGCATCTGCTTTACCCAGAGCAGAAATCAGTCAGGCAAATTATCTTGATTTTTTTTTTTTTGTTCAAGCACCTTGTCAAAAGCAAATTTTGGGAGACCGCATTAAAGCCAGTCCCTTCGTGTAGCATAATGTTTAAGATCAACCTGCATGACTTCTTTGTGCAGTTGTGATTGCTTTTTAAACTGTAAAAGCTTTGTTGCATTTTGACTGTATGTGTTTCACGGGTTAGGGTCAGGGATATTGACTCTTTACGTGATTTTACCATCTGTTGAAATAATTTCAAAATAAAAAAGTAAAAACAGAATGAACACATTTTATTAAATGCATGCAATTGAAATGAGACAGTTTGAACCTCGGTCTATGTCATTTTACCATACAATGGGTTGAGGAGGATCGTGTGTATTTTACTGTGATTGTGTACGCTTGCAGAAATATTATAACTTACCATGTTTTTGTTGTACTTTAAAGTATATATATATATATATATATATATATATATATATATATATATATATATATATTACAATTGAATTATTCTTATGATGCTTATTTGAAAGTGTTGCCGATTTATTCATTTCTTTGTGTTTAGTGATAAGCAATAAGAAGCTGTCCGTAAATATGCAATATCTTGTTTTCAATGGAGATGGGGAAGATAACAGGCTTGGATCCACCAGCTTTCTCCCTGTTCAAAATACGGATTGCTGTTAGGAATCGGACGAGGGATAAAACACATCCTCGATTGCTTTTTGAAATCTTTAGCTTTTAATTATTATTTTTATTATCACTATATTATATTGTATTACACTATGCTAAATATAAATAGATGCAGGATTGAGATTCTTCAATTTTGGAAATTACATTTTGAATGTATTCCTGAATAATTGTAGACCATGTAGAAGTTTATTTTTAAATGATGATTTGTCTCTAACTGGTGCACAGGCTGTATTCTCCTATGATTTGGGTGCTGCTCAATGCTATTTATTGTTAAACAGATTTTTTCTGACTTTTGTAATGTGAGTGCTGACAATATGCACCTGGGAGAAAGATTAATTTAAGTTTTTGAAGTGAGGCCCTTCTTATAGAAAGATTTAATAAATTAATATAATTTATACAGGTTGATTAACATATATTAAGAAATGAAACCAGCTCCAGTAGCAAGCTAAAATGCACTTTTGTTAATAGAATATAAAAATATATTTTTTTCACAATAGCATTTTCCACTATGACAGTGTATTTATAAGTTAATGTATATATCAATTTATATAAATTAAATATGAATTAACTAATACACTTACTAGTAAAGAATAATCAATTATTTGGTATGCGTTTGGATATCATCTTGGCAAGCTGCAGCAGTATACAATAATAAGAAATATACAATTTCATTAATGTAAAAAGAGATCATTTAAAAAAATATGTTTTACTTTGAATTGGCAAAACATTTGGAACGGGCTGGGTAGAAACATTTTGGTAGATTTTTAAATAATAGGAAGCTCATGTGATAAACAGGAACATCTCGGGATGTATTCATTATATTTTCATATTTTTTCCTGATTAGCCGCGAGTAGGGACAGCATAGACGGAGCGATTGATACAAGTAGCCATGCCCTTATCTATCAGCCAGCTATAATGCCTCCTGGTAATCTATCAGGTTATTGATAGCTCAGTATGAAAAGGGTGCCCTTTTCAGGGAAACAGAAAGCGACAATGTAACATGCAAATATAGATTTACTGCCAAGGAAAGATACAAAATAAAATATTACATGAAGTTACCTGAAAAAAAGAAGAATTGAAAGCAAACATAATTAAATATGTAGAATTTCAGTGTGTGTGAATATAAGTGTATGTCTTTCACTTCTACTTAGGTGTATAATATAATATAATATAATATAATATAATATAATATAATATAATATAATATAATATAGCTTATTTACAAGGATGTATTCTTAGCAGCACACATTACCAGTAAATAAATACAACACAACTTGGCTTTCCTTGCTTTTCTTCCAATCCCTGGATCAATTACTGTTGTACTGCTTCAAACTAAACAAGTAAAACAGTGCACACTTCCTCATTTCCATGTGCAAACAGTGGGAGGAAAAGACAGGATTTCTTTTAAATCTTTTTTAAAACTCTGCAAGCAAGCGAACTTGTGTTCTCCGAATGTGACAGTAGGGGGAATCACTCCAAGAGGCAGCGGCAGTGGCAGAATATGTGAAGGGTGTTTTACCATAATTAGCAGACAGCCTCGGAAGCTGAAGTGGTCTGTGGTGTTTTATAAGTCTAGCAGGCCAACAAGTTGTTGTGAACAGCTGAAGGGCAGCCTGCCTGTCTTATTGTGCTTATTATCTGTTATTAAAGACCCAGTGGTTAGCCAGAAGAGCCTCCTTGCCAGTGTGATTTGCAATCTAGGGAAACCGCTTTCCCAACGCTGGGGAATGCAGGCTAGAAGCCTGTAGAAATAAAGGGTGGAATTTCACTTTGCCTTTTTTCTCGGAAAATGATCTTCCAAGGCACATTGTCTGCAGTAAAGTGAAGTGGGAGATGGGCTCTGATGACTTCGTGCCAGTAGCAAAGATAGTTTGGACACTGCCTTTTGTTAGCCAGACAGATTTCAAAGAGTAATGGGGAAAGCCATTTGGTTCTACTGTAATACAGATTAAAACACGACTTTTACAGATCTTAATATACACTTCATTCATGCCAGGATTAACCATGTTACAGTACGGTAGCGTACTTTGGTACAAAGATGGGACAAAATGTAAAGAAACAAAGCTGCAACCTCGGATGTGTTACAGTTTAAAAGGGTAGAATTTTAAAGTATATATTTGTTAACAAAAAATATGTGGATTTTTTTTTTATTACATTTTTACATTTTTTTTTCTGTAACATAAATGTTTAAATTACAGATACAGGATTAAACTGAACATTTTCACTGCCACCTTTATTAACATCTGGTTAATGTTGTCAAAATAATGTAAAATGAGTGTGGAAAAACTAAATATGTTATATACAGTAATATATTGAACTTAAAAGAAGCAGTCCTCTTTTCTGTATACATGTTTTTATATGAAACATATACAGTATCATAAATGTGTTCAACATATATGGGGCATGTATGTCCAGTCTGATTCATTTAGTCTTTGCAGGATTTTTTTCCTGTATTTTACAATGCCTGCCAATGAATCACAAAACCCCAACTGTGCATATTTGGCTTTTTCATGGCGGCTGCAAAATAATACTAGATTGTACATTTGGTAGTAGATTTCATTCATCGAGGAGCATCTGAAATGAATTCCCCAGGAAATCTGAACGTTGTAGTCTTGAAATTGTAGTCTTGTACTGTATGTGTACCATGGCTGTACTTGCAATGCATGCTTACTGTATTTCTAGGTGTATTAGCTATTCCTAGGTCTGCCCCTAAGGCAAGCAGCTGTGAATTTTGTGTTTGATGTGGTAACAATGGGCACATACATTGTTTTGGTTTCTAAAAAAGCAGCAACAATAAAATGACATCAATCAGCAAAGCCTTGTGCATGAACTGCATCACGTTTTACAGGTAATGACAGTGTGCATTAGTTACACGACTTTAGAATTGGAAACAGTCACAGGATTTTAGAAGCACCAGGGGTTAAGGCGGTAACAACTGAATGCTTTAAAAACCGTGCAACTTACTTTTTTTTGTCTGTGTGTGAAGGAATTCACTGTGGGGTCAAGTTGTTTTTAATAAAAGGGACAGGCTATCATTTTCTAAGGGGGCTATTACGGCAGCCTTTATAATTGGAAGTAAAGTGCATATTGACCGCTGAATTGGAAACAGCCAAAAAGCAGTGCACATGTACATTAAGTAGTCAGTCAGCCTGGCACATATATTTATTGTTATTATTATTTAGTGATAAATTCACAAAAAAAGCAGGCCCAAAGCAAGTGTCGTTTGTGGGCTAAAAGCTAAAAGGGAAGCACTTGTCTTGGCTTTAAGACTGTGTTTGTCGAAATGTCTGCGTGTGTGTTTAGGGGGGATCAAATAACACTGTCTGGCCTGTTCCTCTGATAAAATGTAAGGGGGCACTTAACCCCTCCTTCGTGGTTGTCAACAATGAGTACATTTACAGACAGGCAATAAAAGGTACAGGAGCTCTGGGCTTGACACATTTTGTACACACTGACATGTTACACTGCTCTTACATTTTGGTTGCACATTATTTCTGCCCTGACAAATAAAAATGCCCACTGACAGCTGTTTTGTTTTATTTTAATGTAACATTTCCACAAACTTTTAACTGTCCTATTTTCAAAGCTTTTATACTCCACTGTAGGATTTATTTCCAAAGTACAGCAATTAAAAATGCAATCAAGTATTTTTACATAGATAATTTTTTAATGTGCGGATGAACACTTAGATCTTTGAGACTTACCAAAATATCTAGCGTGAATAATAGCAATACATTTTATCAACTTTGGGTGACTAATATTTCTTGACAATGTGCTAAGAAATCTGATACAAAATAATGGCAGGCTGTCAACAAATGTTTATTATTCATCCCTCCATGATTCCTAAGAAAGATGCGTTGAATATGGTTTCAAAGACATTGGTTCCCTTTCACTATATGTTATGTTAGCAGATGTCTAGTATCTGCAGATGAAATGTAGCATTTATCTTCGGAATTCAGGAAAAACGTAATAAAAATAGTTATAAAATTAGACAAACGGTTTGACGAGAAGCGATTGTCTTTCATATTATAATGTCAAACAAACCTCAGCTGGCTTGGGGATGTGACATAAAACAAAACAACATGCCTGTCAGTGCTCATCAAGTCTCCTACCAGGCAGACGCGCAGCTATTTTCTATCTCTATAGTGCAAAAGATTTGTGCTTGTTGATACAGAGCTGGGCATAGCCTTTGAAGGGGGAAGAAATGATTACCACATCTGTAGAACACTCAGCGTACTTAAGGTTTTCAGCAACCATAAGGGGATATCGTGTGTCATTTTATTGGATTGTCAGTTTCACACTGACTTGCTGTGTTGATGGTAATGATAATAAAATTGAAATATCTGGGCACTTATTACTGTATTGCCTTGTCTTGCAGCATCACCTGTCTTAGTTATTTTATTTTTCTGTTTCACAAGAGAAAACAAATATATACAGAATATATATATACATATATATATATATACATATATATATATATATATATATATATATATATATACATATATATATATACATATATATATATACATATATATATATATATATATATATATATATATATATATACAGTGATAGAGCACGAGCTAGGTGTTTGTGTTTTGGTGGTGGTTGGCAGCGACGGGGTTAATTCCTGTCCCTGCCAAAAACATGTGAGAATATGGCTGTTCCCAAACTAGATAATTGGTGTCAATTGGGAACAGCCACATACTATAAAAGGTAGCTTCCAGCTCCATTAAAAAAGAGAGATCACCAGGGAGCAGACTTATAAAGAGAAGTGCTGTGTTATGAAGAAAGTTATTGTGTAAAGTTGTATATGAAAAGTGTTTGTATAAGTCTGATAGTTAGGGACTGTTTCAAGTGCAGTTAGGCTCTACGTTTGAGCTAGGCTTTGGTTTTGTTTATTTTTGTGTTGTAAAAATAAAAGTGCACGAAATGCTTCACCGTGCAATTCTTGTGTCTGGGTCTATGTTTTAAAGGGCAAACGAGCCAACTGCGGAGAGGCTACGTATATATATATATTTTTAAATCAAAATGTTATTGAATTTTTAACATTAAGAAAACAAGCAGATCACAGCCAATGTGTGTTATCAATCAAAATGACATTACATAAGCTCTTGTGAGGGCGGTGACAGTCCTTTTGTGGCTTATGAAAAAGGGAAAAGATGAGTGTGTTACTCTTTATACAATGATTAATGAAATTGCTTTTTGCACAGTTTCTAAAGGGAAATATTTTCCATTGAAGCAGCTTGCTTGTTGTTTGTGAGGAAGGCTAATGTGACAGTGTTTCAGTATGCTACAGTATCATGGTCTCGAGGATCCCAAGCGTTCACCTTTCTAACTGTAATAAACATATTACTTTTAGCTTTTATATACAGTTTTCAGCTCTCAGTTAAGCTATGTGTAAAGTAAGGCAAACAACATACTCTAGGCAATTTCGTGCACACGTTGTACATGCTTTTGTGAGTTTGCATGCTTAATCTAAACATAGACAATATAATGATATAATGATAATGATATAATACAGTATTTTATTTATTTATTTCTTAGCAGACGCCCTTATCCAGGGCGACTTACAATTGTTACAAGATATCACATTATACATTATTTCACATATCACATTATTTTTACATACAATTACCCATTTATACAGCTGGGTTTTTACTGGAGCAATCTAGGTAAAGTACCTTGCTCAAGGGTACAGCAGCAGTGTCTCCCACTGGGGATTGAACCCACAACCCTCCGGTCAAGAGTCCAGAGCCCTAACCACTACTCCACACTGCTGTCCAAGTATTGGTCATTCCTCCCACCACGGGAAAAAAAGTATTAAAAAAAAAAAGTACGTTGACAGTGTGCATCTCAGATAAAAGCAATCTTCTCCACAGCACAGCTCCCAAAATACAAGTGTGTTGATAGAAAGGTGAAAGTTTTGGTCCTCTATAATGTTTGTGTTCTTCTTCCACTTGTGTGCTGTTGACAGCTCATCAGCTGTGGAGACACCCACCCCCTATCACATTAGCCTGTGTATTAGAATAAACTGCAGAACCCTTTTCAGGGACTGAGGCACCCACTGTACTGCCTTAATTATAGTACATACATTTATATATACAGTTGTAGTATAGTATAGTTTACATGCTCCTATTGAAACGTATAATTTCTAGAAAAGTATCAAACAAATAATTATAGGAAAAAAATTTTGTAGCAAAAGTTTTGCTTTTGTGGATGAGGAAAAAAAGTTACAAGAAATCGTTCTCTACAATTATTTATTTCAGCATTTTTTTTTTTTTTTGCAAAATTCCAAAAATGCTAATTTAAAAGTATTCATATCTTGACAAGGAAAATGAAATTAATAGCTAGTTGTGGCACCTTTAGCAATAATAACCTCTTTTAAATGATTAGGATATTTGTCAATGAGCTTTTGGCATGATTCCTTAGTGATTTTTGACCATTCTTCAACGCAAAATTGTTCCAGTTCAGTAAAAGGACTTCTCTTGTGCACAACTCATACCAAAGATTCTCAATCGGATTTAGATCGAGACTTTGACTAGGCCATTCCAGAACCTTTATTTTATTCTTCTTTAACCATTCTGCAGTAGATTTTGATATGTTGGAACGTCAAGTTGCACTTTAAACCAAGTTTTGTAGCGAAGGGTTTCAGATTATTAGCCAATATATTTTGGTATGCTATGGAATCCATTTTACCATGTATTGGAACTAAATGTCCTGTGCCATTAGAGGTAAAAACAGCCTCATAGAAGGATATTACCACCTCCATGCTTGACAGTAGGTATGGTGTTCTTTTCTTTGTACGCCTCACCAGACATAACGACTATCAGCGTGACCGATTTTTTTGTTTCATCACTCCACAAAACCTTTGACCAGAACTCATATTCATCATTCAAATGCCATTTTGCAAACTTTAAGTGATTGTCCTTGTGATTTTTTCCTAAGTGGCTTTTTCCTTGGCCTGTGACCATTGAGACCTTCACCATGCAATACTCGACCTATGGTTGAAATGGAAACCCCAGTCCCACTTGCAGCCAATTCACTTTGAATATCTTTGGCAGTCAATCTTCAATTGGTATTAACCTTCCTCACAATTCTTCTACTTGTTCTTGATGAAATAACCTTCTTTCTTCCAGACCAAGGTAGTGTTGTGACAGTACCTTGAGTCATATACTTCTTGATAATAGAACCAATAGTTGAAATTGGGATACTCAAATGCTTGGAAATCTTCTTCTATCCTTCTCCAGCTTTGAGACAATAAATCATTTTCTGCCTAAGATCTTCAGATAGCTCTTTACTTTTTCCCATATTGACTTATTGGTAATGACAGCAATCATCCTATGCCTAACCCTTTTATACTCTCTAAGAAAGTTCACCTAAAATCCAGCATTTTCTAGACTTTTCTAGAATTATCTGCATTATCATATGGAAATTTCTAGCACCTTGTAGACAATACTATCACAGCATCAAAGGTTATGAATACTTTTGAATCATTTTTGGAGTTTTGTTAAAAAAAGAGTTGAAATAAATTATTTCTACAAAAGATTTTTCCTAAAATTCTTTGTTTTCGAGAAGTTTCTAGAAATTATACATTTATATGTATTTTTTTACTTTACTAAGTAGTTAGGACGTTACAGTAATATGATCCCATGAGATACTTCTGTAAGCATCTGGTACCTGGGAAGTTGGTAGGGAAGGAGTTAATGCATTCAGTTCTCTTAATCATATAAAATGTCCTATGTAGATGATGATCAGATATTAAATCTTTATCAGATCCTTACGGGAATCCCATTAAGTTAATGAAATCAGCACATGTGGAAAGAGATTTGTTAGATGGAACAACAGATACAGGATCCACCTGAGAATTACATTGGGATCTTATCTGCAGTTGGTGCACTTATGGTTTGTTACATCTGGGAACTAGGAGCCAAGAGTGCTGTTAGTGTTAATCTTATTTTAAATATATCTTTAAAAAAAAGAAACTAGATACCTAGATTTACCTAGATTTGTTCTTGTTCTTTCCAGGTGGTGACCTCGCAAGAAAGACCTCATAGTGACAGCCCTCTTTGTCTAAACAACCCGAATCGCTGACCACTTCTCCCCTGACCCCCTTTCCCCACTGCCACCAACCAGCCCTCTCACTGGGCCCAATTTCTCCCGTGAGGAAGCCGAGAAGACTCCAGATGGACTTGCACAGGGCCGCCTTCAAGATGGAGAGCTCCTCCTATCTCCCCAACCCCCTGGCCTCGCCTGCACTGATGGTGCTGGCCTCTACTGCTGAAGCCAGCCGCGACGCTTCCATCCCCTGCCAGCAACCACGCCCCTTCGGTGTCCCAGTCTCCATGGACAAGGAGGTCCACATTCCCTTCACCAACGGCTCCTACACCTTCGCCTCCATGTATCACCGACAAGGAGCCGTGCCAGGGGGCTTCCCCAGCCGAGACTTCCCTCCCTCCCTTCTCCACCTCCACCATCAGTTTGCGCCCCCGAACCTGGACTGCTCCCCCATCAGCATGCTTAACCACAGCGGTGTGGGCGCCTTTCGGCCCTTCGCCTCCGTGCCAGACGACCGCGATGGCAGCGGCTATCAGTCTGCTTTCACCCCCGCCAAACGCCTCAAAGGCTGCCTGGAGGCCGACGCTTCTCCCCACCTGCGCTACTCCGACTCTGACGGCAAGGAGTATGACTACGGGGGCGCTCAGATCTCTTCCAGCTCCCCCGGGTCCCTCAAGGCCGCTGAGGATGCTGGGAAGAAGCTGTTTGTGGTCTCGGGCCTCCTGTCCGACCGTGATACCTCCTCCAGCCCTGAGGACCGTCACGAGCGCTGTGAGTACCGTTTATTATCTTTGTTTATTTTTGTGTGTATCTTCCATCTTTCATTTATTGCATGTGGGTACACCTCTGTATTGTTTGAAATGCTTTTGTGAAAAAACAAAAGAAAACCGTGCCTATCTGCACCAGAACTTCATTGTATTTCCGTTCCACTTACCACCCTTATTTATTTTCATATGCAAGCGAACACAACTGAAGCCATCAGTGTAAGTCCCAGGTTTTTTTAATAGAGAAAAATCTGTGTGTCTGAAAAGGAGGTTCTTTCTCTCATGTGGTACCATGAACTCTGCTGGAAAGGGTTTGCCTAATTTTACAAATGAAACTTCCGTTCTATTCTTACCATTTTAGCCACTTACTTTACGATGACATGTTCTTGCACTTATGGCTTCAATTTTTCATATTTTTGATATTGTCTGTTTGACCTCAAGCTTATAAAGTAAGTAAGCTTAGTTATTTTTTAACATGTTTAGCCTTGAAAATCCTAGGTAGAACTCACACAAGAACATAAGAACATAAGAAAAGTTTGTGGACGAGAAAAGGCTGTTTGGCCCATCAATGCTCTGCCCTTGTCAGCACAACATTTACCCCTACTAATGGGATCTAATTTAATAGGAGGCTATTCCATGCATTTATAACTCTGTATAAAAATACACATCACTATTTACTTTTTTACATAATGTGAACAGTACTGCTGAACGTTTTGACAGTATACACCAGTGTGGATGAAATGAGTTTCAACAGTCCACCTAACGGGCATCTCTTTACCACCGCTGCGGAGAAGAAAGAGGGGAAGGAGGTTAAAGCAATAAAACAAGCAATTTCGCTGCTAGATTTTTAAAGCAAAATGCTGAATAATAGCATTACCTTCCCTGGGAAATCGTGATTAGAAATCTGATTAGTCTGCTGAGTTTGGGCCCAGCAGTTTGTGGTGCCAGCAGTGCGGCTCATGACTCTTGAAAGAGCGCCCTGCCGCTGAGCTAAAGGAGCTGTTCTGCTAGCTCAGGTCTATCTTTTACTGTTACACTTGTCCTGGGATTAGGAGTGGGGAATAGAGAAGTTTCCCCGAATTCCTGCTTCACATTCCAGTGTAATTGTACAAGTGGAAAACCTGGATCCGCTGGGAAAACCAGATTTTAAAGGCTTGAGGTTTTTTTTTTTTTCTAATTAGATTAAGCCCCAGGCCCACCATGGGCCCTAATGCAATTGAACTCCCAGCACTTTTATATAAGGGACTTAAATTTGGTTCCCCTTGAGTGACTACCTGACTGGAGACAGTCATGAGAGGAACACTGTGTCCTTTCTTAGAGGTATGAAAAAAAATGAATTCACTGACAAACTTACTGGTATTGTATCTGTATATTTATTTGCTGTTTTTTCTCAGATACCATCTGTTAAAATAGTATTTGCTGAGGTGGGTGATGTGTAATTTTGGAATAACTATATAATTTCTTTTTATAAAATGGGTTGAAGTTTTGTATTTTTAATGCTGATGTTTGCAGTCATTAAATTACCTTGAGATGACCTTGAGATGTCCATCTAGAAATACTGTCTACCGTGTAGCGTAACAATGCAAATAACCAGAACAGCAAATACAAAGCTGGAAAGCTGTTTAAGGTAAAACACAGCGACAAAGCTACCCAGATAACCAGGTTTCATCCTCTGAAAGTGACCCCTGTCTACAGGCTTGAGATACATAGGGTTTGGTAATGTGTTTTCCAAAGGCTGTTTGATGCAGTGTTTGGGGGACCTTGGATTCCACTCATACTGAGACCTTCAAGACCTTTCATTGGAAACAATGAAAACACCTACAAAGTGATTAGAGACCGTTTCAGAATATCTCTGCCTTGTTTGCATGGTTATATTGAGATTAGGACTTATTTCAATGCCCTGTACATTTTTTCTACTGTATTTCTTTTGTTTATTACTGCAAAACATATACGTTAATACATGTTGATTTATACATATATTATATAACCCACAGAGAGAGAGAGAAAGAGAGCCTGAGGTTCTCCTATTAACAGTTACACTGTGTCAGACTCTCACAATGTTTCTGTGTGTGTTGGTGGGTGGATGGCATTTCCCTGCCAAATGTCATGGGAAATGAAAAGTGAGTTTTTCTGGAGCAGACAGGTCAATAACAAGGGTCAGATATTTTTGGACATACGAACATGATCTCTTATTGTTTTTAGTTTGAATGCAGAGTGGGGATGGAATTGAGTAAAATAAAAATAATAAAACAATTCAGGAGGCATGGTGTCAGGGAGAGGAGAGCAGATAAAAGAAGAGATAAATGAAATGAAAAGGAGAGGATGAGTAATCAGCGGTCTTTGAGCTGAAACGCAGACCCCAGCTTCCTTCCTGTGCAGCTGAAATAAAAAAAAAAATCCTTAAAACAACAAAACGTGGACACGAGGGCTTCCTTCCTGCTGTGACCAACCTGCGAGCCGTTTCGGGCTGTCTTCAAAAATTCCATCTGATTTATGGGGAACTGGGAGCCTGGCAGATTATTCCCTGTAGGGCCAGGGACCTGCCAGGGACCCAGCCAATCCACATCATTTAGTAGCGAACAAAATTGTAAATGTAAAAATGCC
Organism: Acipenser ruthenus; assembly: GCF_902713425.1. NCBI lineage: Eukaryota > Metazoa > Chordata > Actinopteri > Acipenseriformes > Acipenseridae > Acipenser > Acipenser ruthenus. The sequence continues at coordinate 34,738,438 of NC_081200.1, read as the reverse complement.
CCCCCCCCCCAGAAAATAACAGTAACCTATAAAAGTGTGACTTTGACTCAGGGCTCTTACCCTTTTAGAATGATCTAATACTCCTCCTGCAGCCTGTTTCTGATGCACTACACTGCCCCTTTGCAATCCCCCATAATCAATACATTCCATCATTAATCGGTAAGGAACCTGGCACGGAAGGTAACCGCACAAGGAGTTAAAAACCTAAACAGCCTCCTCACAGTTAAAAGATGTTGATCCCACAAGACCCCCCCCCCAGTCTTCACGGTCTGGTGATGGGGTTAAGTTAAGTAAGAGTGTTCTAATAATTAGGTTGCTGCTGGGTGTTTGGCAATGCTTAACCAGATGTTAAAAGGCTTGTCCTATAGAGTCTCTCTCTCTCTCTCTCTCTCTCTCTCTCTCTCTCTCTCTCTCTCGCTCTCTCTCGCTATCCCTATCCCTGGGTCTATCTCCTCTCTCTCACTGTCTTTCTCTGTAACCGCAATACAATATATTGCCTATTTGTAAAATTCCTATTTGTACTTATAATGTATAGGCAGTGCCTCTCATAGGGATTTTCGGGCTCGTAATGCCTGGGCCTGGGACAAAATTCCCGGATGACCCCCCCCCCCCCCCCCCATGGGCGACGTTGTGTATAGGCGACTTCGACTCATATATACACATGTAATACTATCTTGTGCAGGACGATCCTCAGTTTGACAATTCTTGAATCTCTCCCTAGTTTTGTACTTCTTTCCACGGATCCTTCGGCTTTCATTTGCCTGCTGTTGTTTTGGAACCTATCGAAAATGAATTAACATTACCTCAAATGGTCTGGTCTAAAAGCACAGGCCTGTAATGCAGCGGGTGCCGCTGCTAGGTGTTTCACATTTCCAATGCAGTGTAAGTCCGATGTTCAGCTTCAGTACATTTCCAGAGCAGTGTCAGGCCGATGTTCAGCTTCAGTTTCCTTGAATGTGTTAAAAACACTGTTGTTGTGCTGCCGTGCAGATCATGAATTAATGCTTCCTGTCTGGATTTGCTGGATTGGGTTCATGGATTGGATAGGGATTGGTTGAAAGCCTTGGTTATTGGGATGAATTGTAGAATCCAGTACAGTCCTGAAGCCAGGTGGTGGTCAATGTAAAGGGAAAATTAAACAGATTGATAGATAGATTGTTAGACAGTTCAAATGTACTTATTTAATTCTGCTCTTTTGCCAGTCAGAGCAGACAGGGAGGAGTTAGTGCAGAGCCCTGCCTTGTTTCTTTTGTGTGTCTTTTGAGTAAGTAGGACTGGGAGTTCAGTAAATTAATACCACACTGTATCTTTAAGTATCCAAATAGAACTGACCAAACTCTGTGCTGTATTTCTCCAGAGAGTCTGTCTAATGTAGATGTGTTGAAAGACCGCTTCCTCCAAAGCTGCAGAGCTGAGATTTGTAAATGAACTGCTTGCTAACAGGTCCTGGGGTTTCTGCGCTCTGATATCTTCCAAGCAGTCCTTTTCTCTTTGGTGCACTTTTCCAAAATAACAAATGACCTCCTTTTACTGCGTTCAGAGACAGACTACCTCATTAAAGCTTTAATTTATTAAAATTACAGAAGCCATATTTTATTCTTACAAAAAGTATTAAAATACAGGATAAAATGGCCACCAAATGCAGCATATTATATTTTAAGCAGCATTCAACTTTTAAAAAGTACAACATAACAAAACCATATGCTTTAAAAAGGAAATCATGTTGTTTCGAGCAAACAGAACATTTTCATTGCTGACATTGCTGTAAAGTGTAGCCATCTATTTTATCTGTGTTCTTTAACCAATCTATATCTTTCAAAGCTAATTCATTATTTATCTTCTATTTATCTATCTAATCTATCTGTCAGTTCATCTATTGATCCCATCTATCATTTTAAGCTGATATCTCTACCAGACAGCAATCTCTATCTGTCTATCTTTGATTATATTTTCTCTATATTTTTGTTTTAAACACATTAAGGCACAATTCCTCTGTATGAAATACATGTTTTTAATTAGAATTGAAATACTGAAAAGCAGGATAAAGTTGTTTGTTTATTATTATTATTATTATTATTATTATTATTATTATTATTATTATTATTATTATTATTATTATATAATTTCCATCTGTGTGGTGTTTAAACAAATACAATAATACATTATTTTTAATAATTATTGGTAAAGTTGAGGTAGTGTCAAATATAAGAACTACAAAATACATTTATTTAGTTATTACTTATTATGTTATTGTATTATCATTTTATATATATATATATACACACACATACGGTTCATGTAAAAAGTATGCCAAAAAACAAAATCGTATACTGATCATATGCTTAAAGCAAATTTCATAGGTCTACATTGCCTTGAGGGGAGTTGGAGATAAGGACCAGGGTGGTTAATAGTTTTATGTTAGTGGTAGCGAAAGGGGGTCCTTGTTTGTTGTACAGACACCAAGGTGTGAAAGAGATAAGAGCTGGACAATTGTCCTTTAGTGGTGTGTCATTTGTAACACTGACAAGGTGTGAGGAAGGAGGCTGTGAAAAATACTGCCTCCTCGCTCAAATGAAGTGCAGCTGCTGGACGACAGAAAGCTAAGGGGACCCAGACACTGCTGTCGTGCAGCAGATAGAGATAACTACAACCGGCAGTTTTATGTGATTGTAAAAAAAATCATTTTGGGGGTGGGGGGGTGGGGGGGGGAGGCAATGATAGAGGAAACTGTTAAAGTAGGCACTTAACCAGTCTGCAGCCTCCTCCCCTTCCATTAGGACGGGCTGCAGACGTGCTGCTGTTGTGTTCTAACTAGCCTTTTGAAATAATTGAATAAAGTGGCCCATTTGTAAAACTGTGTATGTGCGTGTGTGTGGTGTACAGGCTTTCTGTATGAGAATGTCAACATGTTTTAGATTGTGAACATTTACTAGAGAGAGAAGCAGTTAAGTAATATGAAATCTTGTTTCCCCAGTGTGGGAAATGCATGTGAGCTGCAAACAGGAAACAGTCAGTGAGTTAATGAGAGCAATCAATAGCCTTTTAAACTGGTAATGTGATAATTGCAATCATTAATGTTTACTTGGGTATTCATTAACCGTAAAACATTTTTGTAAGATTTCCTACTCTCTCTTTTTTAATTGCTGTATTTTATTTTTCATTAAATCTTTCCGTTTTTAAAATCAAATTCCGCTATATCAAAACATTAAGAAATATTTCGATGTACTGAAAATAACTATGCATGTTAATTGCCCATTGTTGATCTGAATTTAGTTTTCAAAGGTGACATTTTTTTTTTTTTTTTTTTTTTTTGTCCATTACAATAATTAGCAAAAATTAGAATGGGACCAAATACATGACCTATTTATTTATTACAATAAATTGAAATAACTTTGCTTCTGTCTAGATTATTTTACTTTTTATTTTTATTTCATGTGACCTTTATTTTTGTAGAACATCAGAAAATGCACCGCAGTAGGTAGGTAAAATCTTACCCCCCCCCCCCCCCCCCCGAATAGTTCAAAGATACCCTTTCTGTGAAATTGGGGTCATTTTGATATTTGTCACAGTACACCATTTACCAAAAGGAGAGAAATGGGGAACACTTTAGGATGAAGGTAAATGCTGTATTTGGAAATTACTTCAAATAATGGGAAAGGGTTATTGTACCACAATAAAATAAAATGACAGAAAATAGCTGACAGTGTTTCTTTTTGTTCTGTTCAAACATTTTCCCTAGTACAGCAACAGTTCAATTGGATTTAAATACTGAGGTGCAATTTTTGTCTTTGGTTTACCGTTGCTATTACCGCTGTAGGTGTTTAGTGCTGTGTAGCTTGTCGAATATAGCATCTTACCAGTAAAATGTATGGAATTTGTTACTTCGTTATGGTGGTGTTGCTGGTGGGGGGGGGGGGGGGGGCTTAGCTGGCAAATCTGTCACTTCTCCCAGAACAACCACCCTTACGACCTCCATTCAGAAAGACATTGATTTTTTACTGCTCTTTTAAAAGAGAGAGAAAAGAACTCTGTTGCAAAAGGAGATGTTGTCCAGGGAGCATTCCGAGGATCTGCCTTGTTTCTTCTTTTTTACACTTAACACAGACAATCGAAGGTATCAGACGGATAAATCCTGAACCACTCCTTTTAAGATTACAGAAAAGGAACTCAAATGATATCTTCTGAGAGGCTTAGCGACTGAAGCCGGCTCTTTGTTTTATTTTATATATATATATAGCCCAAAGTATTTTGTTTTATAAATCTGAGACCAGCTGATTGGTGAGGTTCTCAATAGCTCCCCCTTCAACACACCACAGTATGGTTTGTTTTCTTTAAATCCCTCAGTTATTGAGAAAAACAATTAGGCTTCTTCTGAGATAAAGAAATAAAGACATAATCGACGCCTGTAGGCAAATGTGTCTTTGTTTATGAACCTGGTATTGAGCACTCTCATGTTAGTTTGTATTGGTTAAAAAAAGAAAAAAAAACAGGTGTAATAATAATAATAATAATAATAATAGATGTATATTGCTTTTTATTAAATTGTAATACACTGTTTGGGTTATGGGATGGAAGCAGATAGATGCAAGAGTATACGGGAGGACACACTGGAATAGATGATTCCAGAGGTAAAGGGGTTAATGCTTGGAATGAAGACTGGCTGGTTAACTAAACTCGTGTGTGGTCACAGACAGTGATGTGGCTCCCACTGACTGACTGTACAGTCGCTGTCCGTTCTGATAAAGGGGAATTAGCAGTCTGTTACTGTGGCAGGGTTTTGGTTTTTAAACACACACACACTGCATCTATCAATTAAGTTGTGCTGGCCTTATAAAACACTTTGGGTGGTTGCACATTTTAATGGGTCTTAAAAAAACATTATAATGTGCAATCAACTGGGGTTTTAATACCCATTTGTTTTAGCAAGGCCATAATAATAATAATAATAATAATAATAATAATAATAATAATAATAATAATAATAATAATAATAATAATCTGGAAGATCTAGACATAAAAAAATGGTTTTGAAAAATCGTTTCCCACTGGTGTTATTAAATCCTACTAAAATTATTTTGAGATTTAAATGAAGGAATGGTCTTATTGTGCTTTCGAAGTACAGCTCCATAATTTGACCGCTTTTATTGCATCTGATCAAAGCAGGCGCTAATTTAATGGAATTATAAGAATGCTGTAAAATAAAAGTTATTAAAAAGTGTCACTGGTGCTGGGATCCAGGATGATTTATATTTACACTATGAAGCTTCATCATGCCTTACTCTGCCAAATAGCCTTGTGATTAGACTGTAGATGTCTTTGCATTGTGAGGTTACTGAACCCCAGTTTCAGTTTGTCTTTACCTAGAAGCAAGTTTAAAATTAGTATTGTGTCAAAAGCTGAAGGAACCCTGTAATTTGACTGGCTAATGAGCTTTCTCTAATTGGATAATGACCACTGAACTCTGGTATGATTCATTATCCAATGAGTAGACATTGCTGCACCTAGTTCTCTCTGAACAAAGCAGTGTTGACTTGTTGCTTTTAATGGACAAAACAGACACTATACAGAACACAGTGTTTAACTGGGTAGTCTGGTCTCAGAACTAGACAGCCAGAGGAAAACGAGACAGAGGGAGAGCATGTGGGGAATGAAAGGCAGCTGGGATCCTCTTGCAGGGTCTAATCACCGCTGACTCGCACCCTTTCCAGCCTCCCCTCAACGGGCATGTCACCTTGCTCCTCATTAGCTTGTTTTAAAAGTCCTTCACACACAGCAAGCTAGCTCATTTAAACAGGCTGTTAACAAACCTGCACAGAGGGCTGCATTAATCAACTTGGTACTTTTAACATACATATATACAGTATGTATACAGCATAAAGGACCTTAAAATATAGAGGACATAGTATGTCAGACAGGAAGTGCATTATCTTGTTGGAACAAACTCAAAGCTGTTTTATGTCCAGATCTATTGCCTCATCCTTCCACACCTCTGTTATCTATGAATCTGTATCTATATCCATCTATCCTAATTAATTATTTATATATGGCATCTTCCATGTATCTGTCTATCAGATTATCAGATGAGTCTGTCCTATCCATCATTCTCCACTGATATGCAGCTACAATGACTCTTTCCTATATGTTATACATGTGCCTTTGTACCCATACTGTTTACTGTACTTTGAAACCGCTATCTATCTATCTATCTATCTCTATCTATCTATCTATCTATCTATCTGTCTATCTATCTACAGTATCTGTTGTATGTATGCACATTTACATCCTTTATTTAGTGTTTGTATCTTGGTATGCTAATAGGTATATCTAAAATGACAATCAGGCTTTAATATCAGTCATTGCCCAGCCTTGGGTGACTCCTTTCCTTGTGAATACGAAAATTCATCTCTTACCCGTGTTAATATTATTCTGTCAATACACCGTCTGTGATGACCAGGCTGTCTCAACTTAGTATCCTGGTGAGGGCGTCCGTCATCCATCTTCAGAAAAGTGACTGACAAGCTGTCAATAACCTGGCAAAATGCTAATCATGGCATTTAGTGACAGGCTGACAAATTAGAGCTGGGCAGCCTATTGAGGGTTAAAAATGTGTTCACGGCTTCCAAATTGTTTTATGGTGACAGATCAAATTATGCAAGAGCTCAATAGGGAATCACTCAATAGATACATGTGTTCACAGGTGAACCACAGAGATAAGACTGAATAGGCTCGATTTAAAACAGAGACCGACATACAGAAAGACAGACAGACTGATGGATTGTGGATACACAGATCGGCAGATAGATAACTGTAGCATGTGAAGACTGAAATAGTTTTAAAGTTTGCTGAGTGATCAATCCGTCAGTACGGGATAAGCAATGATTGAAATGAGGATAATCAGTATTCTTCAGGTGGGGAGTCTTCCACAGAGGCTTTAGTGTTTAATCATTATCTATTTTGTTTCTGGTGCTCTCAGCCCATTACCTAATAAAAACAACCATGAAGACTAACTATAGGCACCTTGATAAAAAAAAAATCTAGATCTTGGTGCTCTGAGAAGAATGGTTGGATGGTTCGAGCAGTAGATTTATTAAAATAAGGAGGGGAGACAAGAATGCAGCATAAGAAGTAAATAGTTTTATTATATCGGCAACTAAATGTCTTTTTAGTTTTTTTTAACCTGCTTTTCTCTGTCTTACATTACAAGTGCCATCCCTTCCAATCCTTTGTTCTGTTTGCACCAGGGGACAGTGAGTGTATGTGTGTGTTGGGAGGGGGTGCAGTGCAATCTCACTTCTAATTGTTGCCTTGTTCACATCCAAGTAAAGGCAGCCATGTCTGAGTTGCTCTTGTTTTTTAGTGTTTTTCTTTTTTTTTTTTAATTCTGCCTGTCCGTCAATACTCTTATAAATAATTCATTGCACTTTCCTTGATGCATTGTCACTAGGGATGCTCCGTCACCTTTCCTTCTCATTCCCCACCTCGTCAGATAGCCCCCTCACCCCCACTCCCCATCCCCATTCACTCATATCCATAGAGAAATTGAGCCCTGGAGTTACTCAATCTATCAAAATTTGAACAGATTTTATGATTCATTTTCTTATAAATAGTAAAAGCTTGACTATGAAATTAGTTTGCATCTTACACTGTCAGAATGCTTTGTAAAAAATGCCCGTAATTTGAATGCATCGATACAATCTAACCTATTGGATTAATGCTTCAATCCAAGACACTGTGAACAATTATTCATATATTTATATTGAAATGATTTTAATTGGGAGCTTCAAACAGGTGCCTTATGACGTCTGCCTAAAATCAAACCATGCAGTTTTATAGTGGAAGAATATGTTGAAAAATGAAATGGGGAATTTACCCCCATTGGTTGTCATTCGGTTGTTCCTGTGGTACAGGGTTAAACAGTTAGACTTCTTGAGGCGTCTAGCTTAAAAAAAAAGAAAAAAATGAGTTTAAAAGGTGAGTAGCAAGTGCAGTGATTAAACATATACAGTAAGTATGGTTTTGTATGTATGTGTGCATGCGCGGCGGTGTCGGTTTGAGTGAAATGGGCTGTCTGCAGCACTCAGAGCAATCTCAGCTCACGATTAATACGTTTAAAAAAATGTCCCCTCCACTTTCCTAGCCAGCCACAAAAGTGTTATACTTTATTCAGCTGAGCCCCTGCTCTGTTAGTGCAAAATCAGCAGTGGCGCCCTGGCCTATAAAAAAAAGATCAATCAAAGAGCTGGGTGATAAAGTAGAGGCATCAGCAATAGGGAGGATGCTAAATTGAGCAAGCGCTGTTGGGGGGGGGGGGGCAGAGTGGGATTGACCTGGACACCTCCCCCCCCCCCCCCCACATAGAGACAGGCACCTCTAGTTTTTCAATAAACAAAATCCTCCCGTTTGACGGTAAATGCATACTGATAGTGAGCGCAGCATAGAATTTAAAGATACTGTTAAGTGTTGGTACACTTGTGCAACATGTCAAATTCAATTCCTGCCACTTCTCTTTAGAAAATGGTGCAACCAAAACTTGGGTGGGTAATGCTAAGCCAAGGACGAATAGGATAGACGAGGATATGCTGTGTTTTTAACCCACCTTACAATAAGGAGAATAAAAAGTCTATCCAACAATCTGACAACACACATTTGAAAAGATCTAAACAGAGCAAGGCAACCAATTCATAGAATGAGGGAAAAACTACATTAGACCCTAATGGACATTACAAAAACCACCCTCGGACATTGGATCTTCAAGGGAATCTCTTGTATTTGTCCCCAATCCCGCTTGTTCCTTTGCTTGCCATGGGCCTGACTGCCTTCTCCAGCAGCTGCCGGCTGGCTGTGCTCTGAATTAATTCACAGCTTTACTCTCTCGGTGCTCTTGCGATAAATTAATTGTAATGATGACGGCCTTGTTACGAGACCTGTGCCTTGTTTGCTTGTAATCCGAGCGACAGGTTTAGGACTTGAATTATTTAAGACGCCCGGTAATTACATGGGTGTTAGCATATGTAGGGAGAGAGATATGATTCATTCACGAAAAAAAAGAGCAAGAGAGAGAGGCAGGAAGAGAGAGAGAAGAGAGAGAGACAGTAGCGGCACAGTCGTTTGGCAGATAAAATAGGAGCACCGTGTTGCCACAAAATGTTACCCTTATTATACCTCATTAAAGTAAGAGCGAGATAAGGTAACAGAAGCAATGAATAAAATCTATTGCCTTGCATTAACGGTCGCAGAACCAATATCATAGGAAGCCGTAAAAGCTGCCTCCTTCTGGTGCCTGCCTGTGTGTTTGTGCCTGGCAACTGTGCTCCTGGAAGAAAAATGATGTCTCTTTTTTCCAGCCTGCCCCCCCCCCCGGTGTGCCTGAATGAGAGCAGATAGCACAGAACCCCCCTGCGCTAATTAGCCAAGCTTTTAAAGAGAACAAAAAAAGATTTGTACTAGAGAGCGACCAGCAGGACCTGTTAATCTCCACCTATTGTTAGCGCAACAGGCTAGCCATGTTTGACAATTATCCAGGGAGCTGCTGTAAATTCGATTCAAACAGAGGGCTACTTAGCAAAAGAGAGAGAACCAGGTGAGCTGGACACTCTCTAGGTCTGCACCGTATATCAGCAATGTGATACAACAGGTCGGCTTCAGTGGGGATTGGAAACCAACTCGAATGGGTCTCTGCCCAGTCAAATCTGTAGAGAATGAATAGGTGAACCCCCACATGTATAGTAAATAGATTATATTTCTCATGTTACCTGTCTATAAAAGCCATTTATTTCCATCTTAGTAGCATTATCAGCATCAAAGGTCTTCCTTTCATTGTTCAAAAGATATGTTAGTTCTTTGCTTTCCTTTCTTTTTACATAAGAGGGTATATCCCAAGTGGGACCTTGACCAATTTAAGGTAAAATAAAAAAATGAGCAAATAAAAGATGTTCAGCACAGTAAGCAATGGAAGCAGTGATAAAGTTGCAATGCTGAAAAGAGGTAAGAAAATGGATAAATAAGCTGATGAAAATCCCCCAACAGTGAAGCAAGGTAAGATATTTGGCAACTATATATATATATATATATATATATATATATATATATATATATATATATATATATATATATATATATGTTATTATGGATGCAGTAGAAAGGAGGAAGGTAGCTAGCGAGACCTGCTGAATGTCACCCAGGGTGAATGCTGTGGATAATATGTAGAAGCCACTGGTTAATGGAAATTTGACCCCTGCTTGTTTGAATAAACAGCAATGCTGGTGTTTGCGAAGCAGCAAACGTCTGTCTTCGAGGATGAAGCCTATTGACTGTTTGCACAATAAAAGCCGAGCCGCGTTTAATAGATTAGCGCACAGGACTCAGTACGTAATGAGGCATCCTCTTCTCAAATAAATACCTCGCCGGGCATATGATTCACTGCCAGGCCCTCCCACAGATTGGTAATTTGCTAAAATTAAAACTTAATCAAGCATACTAGCGAACTGCTTTTGAATAATTTAGTAGCAATCGGAAGAGAAGGGAAAGAACGACGGGGACTCTGCTGGACTGCTGATGAGGAGCCAGGGAAAGTGCGCAAATATTTGAAGGTCTTTTTCCTGGGACCTCGAGCCACAGCTCTGATTAGTTCTAAATGAAATTGTCTGTACCGCTAAGACTATCCATACTATCACAGTGGGGGGCTATAGGGTAGCGGTTAGAAAGAGATCCTAGCTTTGAATTCCAGACAGTGCAGCTTCACTTGCCCACTTGCTCTATGCCTCAGTCACTCTCCAACTGTAATGCTCAGAACAGGATCTGAGGAGTGGCATCTCCAGTTGGTTATCCTGCAGGGATCTGGAATTAATAACCCTTTTATAAGTGGTGTCAATTATTATGTAATTACAGTGATGTAACAACATACGATAGCTGCATAGGATCTGCATTGTAACTACACACTTGCATGTGTTATTACAGAGATTATTATGAACCTGCAATCTCACTGCAGAATCTCAGCATTTTATTGTTTCTTTTCTTTTCTCCTCTCCCCTTCTTCAAGATGGAATTTTTAAAATTTGATTTCAGTAGTTGGTGATCTGATTACCCAATATTCTTAATTTTTAATATTGATTTCCCTTTTTACTTCTTTCATTAATTCCCAATCTAAAAATGTATTTCATTAATACAAAGATCATTATTCAGGTTTATTGAAGTACTTATTAGCTCTGTTTTACAGATGGATTTTTAAATCATAAGCCAAAGAGTACAAATTATAGTACTTACATCTATTTCATATACTGGCTTACTGGAAACCTTGTGTATGTGTGCCAGTATATATATATATATATATATATATATATATATATATATATATATATATATATATATATACTGTAAATGATGCAATATTTATTAAACTGATTAGTTAATGGACTGGCATAATAGATTCATTTTTATATATACTTTTTTGTTATCTAGAACATCTAATTAAATAAATAAATTAGTAATAATAATAATAATAATAATAATAATAATAATAATAATAATAATAATAATGATGGCTTACTAGCATTTTAAAGTTATTTTGCATCGTCAAAAAAATGTAACCGCCTTTCAACAGTTATATCAGTTGTGTATTTTTTCTGTTGCTCAGTTTTGTAATTATAACATAGTTCAAGTAGCTAAACTGCAGTTCCCATGCAGTTTAACTGCACCCTACTGTTACAGCTTCGAGTCGTGTCCTGCACTTTCACTGTATTCAAGTGCAGTGATTCAGGCAGAAGTGGGGGGCTGTGCTGAGCGAGGATGTCGCTGTGCTGCAGCAGGCTCGTGTGGCCAGGTTTCAGGGAGACGGGAGAGAATGAAGTCTCTTGGAATTGGTTTTCTGACGGCTCAGGCCTCTCTAATGGAAATGAAGCCGCAGTGACGTGCCAGCCCTTTGTGGGATCTCGCAGGCTCACATTTTATTAAGTACTCTTTAGAGAGAGAGGAAAACACAAGAGGGGAAAAGTCACTCTGCTGAATTTTAATCAGCCTGCTGGAATAGACAGCAGAAAGAGGGAGTCTGTTAAAAAAAGAAAAAAGAAGTTTGCAAAGTGTCGGGTGTTTAAAAGTTTAGACGCAGAGTAGTCTGTTTAGTTTATGCAAAAAAGATTAAACAAGAATCCCTTTTATCCTAAACTTCAGTCTCTCCTACACCCCAATTTGATGATCTATCAATGTGACTATTTTTGACTCTTTCTTTGCAGGGAAGAAGTGCTCTCCGATTGCTTACAACAATGGGCCTTCATAAGCTGTTTTTGCCAGTCTGCAACCTGCAGTTCATAGAAATTATCATTGTAGGCTACCAGTCTGGCACAGTTTCATGAATATAAAAAAATAACTCCTGCATTAAAGCTCAGTAAATCTGACCCATGCAATATTCCAATAAATTTAACATGTTTTTCTAGTACTGATACATCTTTAAAAGCCTTTAAAACCCAGTATGTGATCTAGGCTCACTTGTATGTGATTGAGCACCCTATCTCCACGCATTTCATATCGTCCTCCCAGTAAGGAGTTAAAGCAATAAAAGGGGATGAGAGTGAAACATTTTTGAAGAAAAATTGCAAATAATAGCATTACCTTCCCTGGGAAATCATGATTAGAAATTTGATTAGTCTGCTGAGTTTGGGCCCAGCAGTTTGTGGTGCCAGTAATCTGCCTCTGATCTTAAACTACAAAGCAGCAGCAGCAGCAGCCCTGAAAAAGGCAAATATATTTCCATGGGCTGGGTCAGTGAAGAGCATGCTTCAGACCTTATAGCCAATGTTGTACACAGGGTGATTTTCAAAAAACTAGTTTTGCAATGATAGTCCAGTAGTTTGCACTGGATCCAAAAGCAATGAAAATCACCCTGATAAATTAATAGTCATTAGTGACCAGTCTCCAAAAGTTTAGGAAATACTATATTAGCATACAAAAACTAAACTACCCTAGCTCATCACGGTCACCATTGATCGACTGATTTTTTTGCTATTGTTATTAAAAAGAAAGCCTGTAAAACATCTAAGCACAAAGGATAATTGCAGTATGCTTGTTTCCAATGAACCACAGTATTTTTGGTGTCACTCCCATAATATTCCATATGGGTTTACTGCCATTGTATGTAAGCGGCTGCTCTGTGTCAGTGAGGGCTGTTTCTTGCCTGCAGTAAACTGCCAGGAACTTTGAATCTTTTCAGTTTGGAGAAACAGATCTGCTGGACTTTCCTGGGTAGGGGACAGGGAGGGGGGATACCGATTGAGTTATTACCAGAAATAAAAGATTTTACTGTATTGCAGAATAAGGGCAATTAAGTTGTCACCAGCTCCTCATGTTTATAGTTTGGTAATACTTCTTTGTGCTGTGTTCTGTTGAGCACAGATTCCGTCTGAACAAAGTGGTAACCACACTCGCTCCAGGCACACAGACTCTGTGGATACACGTAAACTCTCCAAGAACTTGTGATGTGGTGTGTGCATGTGTGTGTGTATGTGCGCCTATTCAATATTGTTTAGACCTAATGTACGTGTTCAAACATATTCTATTTGAGCATTTTACACTGTAATATATCTGTTTGTTTCCAAAATCGAGTATGTTGCACTTGTTGTATAGAGACTACATACACATTTTGATGTGTGTTTAGAAGATAGGCATGCAAACTTTTTAATTTGTTTCTCCAATTTGTGCGTGAGAGATATTTTTATTTATAGTCCAAAGTCTTTCAATGAAATAGACAGGCAGTGCATTGGAGTGAAGTGGAAGGATAGGAATCTGTCTGGGTGGTGGTGGTGGTGGTGGGAGGGGGGGGGGGTCGATCGATTGTTCTCCCTGACACCCCCCAGGCCGCTGGCCACCAGCCGTGAAATCAGCAATCTCTCTCCAACAAGGAGAGAGCCGTCGCGGTCACTGCCACACTGGAGGCAAAGGGGGTGGTGAGACCTTTTCAAAATCACACTGAATGGCTTCAAGTGGCTGGGGGTTCTCTTCCAGTGGTTGGCGTCAGGGCAGCAGATTGTCTTATTAACAAACCAAGTTTTTGAACTCCTAAATACCAACAAAAATCTACTTTTCACCTCACATATGTAGAAGTGCTGTTCATTGGTGGACTACAAAACTGATTTTGCAAGTGACGGCCTAGTTAGGAAAAACCAGTCTTGTAATGGCCTCAGAGAACTACATATGAACGTTCCTGAATTAAAACCCAATTTAATACGTGAATGACACACCTCCTTATTCCAATCTTAATTGCCATTGGTAAATGAATAGGGTTGTGATGCATTGACAGGTGGACTTCTGCTTAAAAATGAAAGTAGCTCTATCTTTAGTATTCAGTGAGTGTATTTATACTCAGTACTAGTGAAAAACAAGAACTTTGTTATAATATTTATTATGGCTAAAAATTGTTTGATTGAGCATTTAAAATTATCCATACAGTATATTCCTACAAAACAAAACAAAAAACTTCAATACCTCGGGCTTATGCATATCGGTTTCTTAAAAAACAATAATAATAATTTTCCCAAACCTACTTGGCGCCTCTCATTTGGTGTCTATGTATGTGTGTAGGGGGCAGGGGTGTGCAGTTTTAGAGCTGGGGTGGGACAAAGACACAAGGAGATCAAGAGACTTGCCCCCTCCTAGGGTCACACAGCAAGTCAGTATCTGAGTCGCCATTCAAACCCAGGAACCTTGCTCCAAATACGAGACGACGCTGCCTCTTCCTTTTTAATCTATTGCATGCATTGTTCGTAATAAGAATTTAGTGTTATACAAACTGAATCTGTCAATAAACCCTTATAGTTCTCTACTTAGAGCACTGGTCCTTGGTGTGTATACTCAGGGAGTTTGCTGGATATACAATGCATAGCAAATGTGATTTACAAAAACAAAGTGGCGTCATGCCTCAACTCAATATATAAGCCTATAATTGGTTAACAGAACAACTTGTGCATTAAGTGTTCAATGCTCCCGATTCCTGAGCATTACTTGATAAATAGCTAAATAAAATGTAACATTTTATCATATTTTGTGTGTGTGTGTATACAAACACCTGAACCCAATTAGTAATTTAACAAAATGTTTATTCTGTATTTTTTATTTAGACATTCATTTATGTGTTTATACATATATTTTATTCATTGATTTATTTGTTATTCTTTTTTTTTTTTATTTCTATCGGCGAAGTATTTTTTGTTGTTATTATTATTACAATGTCATTGCTCTGGGAAGGCACAATATATGATTCTTTGCATGACCAGTTATATCCTATCCATTAGCTACAAAGGTAAGTTTCCACAGCATGTATAACATGTTTACATTGCAGCGTGGATAAAGTTTAACAAGTAACTAAGGGTGCCTTTTCCTTACTGTTACCGTTCAGAAATCATAAATAAATATGTAATACAAGGGAATGCAGTTGACCAGGTCCTGAATAACAATAATACAAATAATAATAAGTATACTACTACTGCTACTACTATACTTTATAGTTAGGTGATAGAAAGGATAATAACATAAAACCTTCAAAATACCTGGTGTGTGTATGTCATACAATAAAGGGAATAGGACCACTAAAAATTCTTAATGCAGTGCAAACTTGTTCAGTAAATGAATATTGTAATATATTACACTTTCATTTTGGCGTAACTGCCTTCTATAGCCAGTACAAAAAAGTTATCTGTTTTTTAAAGTTAACAGAGCGTATGAAGCACAACTCTAAACAAAATAAATGAATGTATTTTACTTGGAATAATACAAAAAAAAAATTGTGCAACTACCATTAAAAGCCGTAAGACTTGCTATGAAATGGCATAACGTAATGACATTGAGATATCCCTGGCGTACTGACACACCCAGAGAGCTGGTTGTGATGTGGACACTCTGCAGCTGGCAGGTAGTTATCCTGTGGTCATGCTCATGTGGTAGCCACTGTCAGTTGTGAGTTTATTATTTATGGGTCAGATATTTTCAAGGTAGATTTGGGGTCAGCCTATTAATTCATGTGGATGAAGTTGTATTGCAGTTTTAGTGCCTCCGGTCCCCAATGGGGCTTTGTCTGAATGATTTCATGCCCGCTTTTCATGTCTTGGACAGGAAGCAGAGCTTAGTTGGGCCAGAGAAAATGGGATATCTGCCCGATATCATAAAGCAACCTCTTAAACAAACCCCCCCCAATCTCAGTGAACATAGCTGTGTTGTGGAATACTCCATTTGGAAGGCTGGCTTTTTGTGAATTCAGTACTATTTTTTTTTTTAACTACTGGGATGAGAGTAGAAAGTAACACACAAGTTATAGGAAAGGCATTTGTATATACAGTTTGTCACAACTGTGACTCTAGAAGCACCCTTCGAGGGTGGCTTATGCATGTTTATCTGGACGTGTAGCTGGCAACGGCTGTTGCTTTCTCAGTGGCTGGGGAGGGTTCTCTTTTGTTGTGTTTGTGTTACAAAAGGGGGTTAGGAATAAACGTGACCTCTTTTGAACAATTTATGTTATATCAGATAATCTGGTACCCCACATTAACTTGGACAGGAGTTACTAATACCAGTCGCCTCTCTGTAATCAAGTCTTTGTCAGATCAACCATGTATTAGTTTTTGATAAGTTTACATTATTTGCACTTGGCCTTTCCATGAGAAAATGGTGGCCATCCACATTTAAAGCTTGATGAAATTGGTAAAATCACAGTTACAAAAACATAAAGCCTAAAACTTCGATCTGCCTAAAGTGCTCTATGCACTGATTGTTGCATTTAGTCTGCTTTACAAATCTGTGCTGTCACATAGCATTTGAGATTTGAGAGCTTCTTGACACAATTTAAAGGATGCTAAATCCTCAAAATGATGTGAGGCAATTAAGGATGAAGTTTCTTCGATCCCTCGTTAGGGTATATGTTTCTTTCTCACAGACACAACAACAGCCTTGGTTATGTGTACACATTGGGATTTGTGTTGGAACTGAATAATTAGTGCCTAAGTCGTGGGGCACAGCTATTTGTATTTAGTGCCATGACCTGCTACCATGCTACTTACAAGAAGCTCCTGTTTCTTAGGTGCAAGTAACATAGGAGCTCTGCAATTAGTTTGATAGCAAATGCATTTTGCATATTTTAACAACCTTTTTTTTAACAAACGATTATCTAGCTACAGATGTGAGCATTTTCAATTGTAGTACACTCTAAATACATTGTAAATTGATTTCGAACAAGTTTATATCAAATGAATAGGTTTCACCAGTTTTATTTTGGGACCATAAAATGCTATCAGTACTTAATTAAAAGCCATTGGCTCCTCTTTCAGAAGCTGACCTTGGCTACTTTTTAGAATTAAACCATAAAGCACATCAAATCAAATGTGTTTCTTTATTTGATTTAACTAAGTAATTATGATATGTCCGGAACTCGTTCAGATTTCAAATACTTTTTTCAAAACTGATTAAAAATATACCATCTTTAACATAATTTACTTTTATAGCTTAAGGTAACACTATGTTCAGATTATTTTACATCCGCAAGCACCTGTGCTTTGAAGATTAGACAATGGTCGAAGTAACTGCATTTTAAGAATGTTTCCTTTGCAAATATCCTGTAGGTTCTTGTTATAAGTAAGAAATAAGGTGTCTTTTTTTTATTTGTGAGTCACTTATAGCTAAATACATAATTCAACCTCTTATTTGTGCCCACTTGTTTTTATCATTAATAATTTCAAAAGGTTAAAATGACCTTATGTCATTTTGTAACCCTTCCAATTAGGCACGCAAAAGACATTCAATTATCTAATTACTATATGTGTATGTATTTAGTAAACCGTTGAAATTAATATTAGTGAACACTAATTGGTATTCAGGAGAGTCTGTATATAACCCTTGCTATTTGCTATCTGCTTTTAATAGACACTCTGCCAATTAAAAATAACTGCCTGAATGTGTTAAACATAAAGGTAGCTCATTAACAGTCAATTAAATTACATGGCATGTAAATTAATGACATTTAGCTCTGAACCAGCGTCAAAAGAAATATTTGGAATTGAAACAAGTTGCCTGCTGCATATTTATTTAATGCTAATTGGTGTTTATGAATAATGAATAATTATATATATATATATATATATATATATATATATATATATATATATATATATATATATATATTGACAGTGATTGGATGTAAATTGAAAGATACACTTAATCTGAAATGTGAACAATCCTGTCTGCTTAAAATAGTACAGTAGTTTGAAAAACAAGGCCACCCAGCACCTTAAATCTGTAAAACAAAGACCCGAGCACACGTAAATATTGAATTAAGCATGGCATTTCAGTGCTGGAAAATGACATTTAAAACGAAGGTACCACTTTTAAAAGTATGTGAACATTTTAAATTGTAATGCTTTGTCATAGTAAACGTAGATACAGTCTTTATTGTATACATCACTTGCATTATAAACTATTTAACAGTAGCATATTTTTGGAAACGAACCAGTGTAGTCACTGAATTATTGTAGTATTTAACCTATTTTTTTTTTTTTTTTTTGGTAAGTTGGGAACTTTATCGTTGCCACGGTGGTAATGGAAGTCCAGTGGTAGGCCTATACTCTGTAGCAAGCTATGACTTGGTTAAAATTGTATTTAAATGATTATGCGCCCTGCAGTATAAATGGATGTCACTTGCAAAATAATGCATGTTTAATAGCATGCTTCTGTGTGGCAGAGTGCGAGTGACTGTTTCCAGAAAGTAAGAATTTCTCGAGGCGATCGATACGAAGAGAATTTGCTATCCGGTACACGTCGACCCTAAGTAAATGCCAGCCGAAGTAGTGTTTGGATACTTCAGTACTGTTTTAGAGAAGCGCTGGAATTACAACAGCGTGTTCCTTTCCATCATTCGTAATTCGATACGTTTGCTTTGCTTTAATAAAAATTACCACGCCTGGATTTGAAACGTATTTTAGAAATCTACCATTATTATTTACATTAAGTTTTACTCCTGCTATATCTCAAACACTTATAAAACGTTTCCGTTGTCCTTTCCCTCACCTGCAACAAAAAACTGTGGTTTTAATTCAAAGGTTGCATTAAAACTTCGATTTTTTTTTCTGTCAGTATCGAACAGTGCAGAATAACAGTTTTTTTGACTGAAAAAACGACGTAATTAATAACCGATTAATTACTTTGTACGTTGAAGAAATATGGAAAAAACTTTAACTTTACCTGGCTGAAATACTTCCTTTTGATATTGTTGGCACCTGTCGTCCTTGATCCTTATTCAAAGCATTTAGCTTAGAGTCGTAAGGCCGCATTGCCTTTCATGTTAAACGAGTTTGTGTGTGTGTGTGTGTCTTAGAAATTAATGGGAATTTAATGAAACCTTTTGCTTTTCTTGAGTATGGGACTGGTGTGTGTTTATTATTTGTATCGGTATTATTATTGCGGTATTTTAGAGCATCCTCTTTCCTCTAAACTATGACACGGTATCTTTGTATTCCACTCCTAATAAATGTTTATTCCACGACTGCATACCACAACAAGTATATTATAACCCAGCGTGGTTTATCCTTCAAGTCGACTGCTATACAAGAACTTATTATTTAGCGTGTTTTTTTTAATCCCCATCCTACAATAGGCTATGTATAGTATAGACTCGTCTCTCTTCCCTCAACAATGGCAAATGCTGATTTAGAAAAACCAAACAAACAAAAAACAATAACACAAAACACAACACTTTTATGGCCACAGATGGCACTTTGAATCACCCCACCTCTGTCGGTCAAAGAGGTGGGATGGCGGGCGGGGGTGGTCTCTATTCTTTGTGATAAACGTTTTTTTTCTTGCTGTTCTTGCAATGGGTGGGTGTGAATCCATCCTTCTCTGTCCTTTGTTTTTTTCTTCTTGTTTTTTTCATCTTGGTGCACAGTTTAATGCTCTCTCCCTCACACCTCCGACGACTAGTAATAAGCAGTGGATGCCGACAAATGCAACAAAAATACTTCCCTGCCTTGAATGGAGAATATACGAAAGAAACGGGCCCTGGTTAATGAAACACAGACACACTTCAGGTATTAAATACACATCAAATTCACCCGAGCCGATGTTTTCCGAGCCGCGTTTTCTTTTCTTATTAGTCTCCAGTTTAAGATAACAAAAAATCCACTTCAGTATTATTTTCCATTCCATGTAATTCATTCGGATTTTGAAATAGTTTGTAGAATAATTTCGTGTGACTGCCGTTCAAAAACTTGCGACATGGAACACTTTCACGTTATTAGATTTATCAATCTATTAATTTATCACTGTAGTCTAAAACAACAACAACAACAACAACGACAACAAAAACAACAACAACAACAACAACAACAACAACAACAACAACAACAACAATAATAATAATAATAACATTTCTGTGACTTAAACGCCAAAGTAATGGCAACAGTTTATAATAGTATTACTGCAGCATACGTTGTTAGCATTATTCAATAACTGTATTTATAGTAGCTGATGAAATTGAATTTCCTGTCTAATGGCATTATTTATCAATTGAGACCATTTATTTTTATTCACATTCCCATACAACAACTATAAAGCAAATGGAATGCTGATGTAATATCGTTTTTTTATGCCTGTAGATGTTAGATGGTATTTTGGATCTACAAATGTTGTTATCAAAAAATATTTTCACAAATAGCTTGTCTGATGGGTATAGGTGTCTAAAACCAATAACTTATATGTTTATGTTCTATATAAAGCATCCATTCAAATCCATTTGGTTTTATATGGAAGCCTATGTGCTCAATTATTGATTAATATCACTTAAATAAACAATATGGTTACCTCCAGTGTGTACATTAATACTGTCCAGTGACTGCTTAAAGATTCAAAGTGTTATCTGTATAGAAAAGTCTAATGTGGTTTACTCTTCATGTCTCTCCTATGTGTTTAGTTTTGTTAAAAATGGGTTAACACTTTAAAATATCCACACAATTCTTTAGAATAGCTGTGACATTCCAAATCAAGAACTCCAAATCAGCTGCAATTATTTTATAATGTCACATGAATAGAGCCCCCCCCCCCCATTTATATAATCTACGTTATTTTATAATTTCACATTATTCATTTCACATGATTTCCTCCTTGGAAGCTGAGAATGTTTGATGTCGTGTATGTGTGATTTAAGAGAATTACATTTTGTGGACATTTATGTGTGATAAATAATAAACACACGATTCTTATCGGTGGCAGCTTCTCGCTGTCAGTTTATTCCTCTTTAGAGTGCTTCTTTTTTTCAGCGTGGGATTGTTGGGGAGTGTAGCCATGTTAATGTCTTGTACCGTAAAAATTGCTGGTGCTATGGCTATTAGGTGTGTAGCTCAGGCAGAAGCCAGCCTTCAAAAGCCAGAGCAGTGCCGGCCGGCATCAAATGCAGCGATAATTGCTTTGCTGTGAAGGGTTAGCCTTTTCTCTTCTCTTTTTTTGTGTGTGTGCGATTTGTCTCTTAAGCCAGCGTAACGTTTTGGACGCGGTCGCAGAATGTGGAAAGCAAATTGGAGGCAGAGCGTGAACAATGCAACATGGAACACTGCTGGGTTATTCTTTAGTTGAAATCGCCCCCTCTGAAAAAAAAAAAAAGCATAGCGAAAGAGACAGGGACAGAGGCAGAGAGAGAGGAGATTGTGCTATGCTTGGAAAGACAGCACTTAACTCTCCCAGGGTGAGTAGTGAGAAATCTTAGGGCTCCTCTTCTTTCATCACCCCTGGGTTTTGAAATGTCTGTGCCATCCTCAGTGGAATTAAGCCAACCTCCATGTTTGAAAATGTTTTGTTTTTGTTTCCGGAAACAAGCAACAGTAATAAATATCATTCATCTTCCAAAACAGTACAGTAAATGCATTCATTATAATGGTTGTAATGAGACCAGTAATAGAATATTCCAGAGGTAAAGGGATGTAATAAAAAAGTCATACACAGTTTTTTTTGTTTTGTTTAGGCTCCCTCATATCCTTTTGATGTAAGTGACAAGAGAATTATTTTATTAATCAAAATTTGTGTTTGAGTGTGTGTTTGAGTCTGTGTGTGCTTGTCAGAGCATAACCAATACATTAATAAGACTTCTTCCTTCCGTATAATTCCTACATTCCGGCTTTCAAAGCTGTTTTTAATCTAGGTTATAAATATTTATCTATATAGTCTATATTCTGTTTTATATATCATACTAGATTATAAAAGTATGAGTACATCTTGAAGGTGTTTTGTTAATCCCTAACATGTTCCTTGTATATTTGTCAACCAGAAAAGATATCTCAGGATCGTCAGGTTTTAAATACCTGAAAGTGTTGTATCCTGCACAAAAAAAAGAAAAGTACAACTGGGCTTTATTTTTATTTTGCTTTTGGAAAAAAAGTAGGGTTAAGCTTTTGAATATATTGTGTCCCCCCCCCCCCCAAAAAAAAGTAAAAGGATTAGAAAAGAGAAAGCTTGTCTAAAACAGGCAGCATTTCTTGATGTTTAAGAGCCTAATTTGATTTCTCACCTCCCATTGTTTCAGTATTTTGTCCCGTTAATCCACTTTAAAGTGGCTTCAGCTTTTATCTTAGCAGGGGGGTAGCGGAGCTGCTGTATTTTCTTTTTTTATTCTTTTGCTTGAGCAGAAAGAAAGTGAGTTAAGGAAACAATCCTCTCTGCCCCCCTTGCCCCCCCTTTCCTTTCTCATTTTGTAGTTAAGTACTCAAGAGGGTCTCTATAATCGCTGGGTGCCTTAAAGCTGCTGAGGACTAGCTGTTAGACCCTGGTGGTGTGTTAAAAAAATAAGAGGAGGTGGAAATTGCCACCAGAGTTTGCAGCAAAATGACCAGCTTGCTGCTACTGTGCCCTCCTCCCTGACCCTGAAAATGCACATACAAAAAAGGGATCGGCATTATCCGACTGCCTTGAAAAGAAGCTCACAAAAATGAGCCTTTTGTGTTAATTCCTTCCCCAAACCATTGACTGCTGCTGTTTTTTTTAAATCTGTTCGAGACCCCAGAGAGAGTGAGAGGCTGAAGGGGAGGGGAAGAGGGCCCTATTTTGGAGAACCATCTGTGACAAAGTTTGTATTCATTGGAGCAGGAAAAGAAAAAAATGTTTGGGCCTGATTTTCCAAAGTTTGTAAAAAGGGTTTAGTAATGAGTAAAGGCGGCTGGACAGTGAGCGTGTCTAATTTCGAACCAAACATTTAAGTCACGGATATTTAAAAATTACACAAATGTTTTAAAAAAAATGTTTTAAAAAGAACTGCAAGTAAAATGTAGGCTTTGTGAAATTGCTTTGATAATGATAATTTACTGCCTTAAGTTGTTGGTCTGGCCTAAAAGCAGCCCTGTTCCTTTAAGGCAGCTGTTAGCTGCTGCTTCTCTCTCAGCTCTGTGCTGTATCTGTGACGGATTAAGTCAGATCTAAACGCAGCAGTAGTTGATAGCACTTAAACTTCACTCAGCTCACAGCAGGGGTGAGGGTGAGAAGCTCAGATGCTGTGGGTAGAGCTGGGTTATTGTCTTTGCTGCCAGGACATGGTGCAGACATTGCCCTTGATCTGGCGGCATGGTTTGAATTAATAAAAATAAAAAATATATATAAAAACACTGGCTGCTAAATTTGCATGTCAGTGCCTAGCTAGGTAGGGGGCATTTCAAGGCCCGATGCTGTCCAATCCTTCATCTCTCTAAGAGACTGCTAATGCAGTTGCTGTACTGTCTATCAATGAATCAGGAATTGGATAAGTCATTTCACATAGGACCCCATCTTCTATCAAAAGCAACCAGATTCTCTGTCACTACCCATCCAGACTGGAACTGAACTGATCAAGATGAAAATTGTGCTATTGCTATAGAGAAGTGTTACTGCTTTAAAAATGCATGTGTGGCTGCAGACTAAAGTTCCCTGGATGGGACCCCTGCTTTCTGGCTGGATCAGCTCACGTTCATTTTTCCTTTAATTATTGTCATGTAAAAGAGTGCTGTTGATTGCTTGAAATTGATTAGCAATGACCCAGATCACAGCAAATCACTGGGCTAATACAGGTATCTGTCCCCTTGTAGCAGAGATTATGGGAGGATAACCACAATAAAGCAAAGGTGCTTCTTTGCATTGTACACTACACTGTAAGGAGGGGTTGCAAGCGAATATATTAAAACCCACCAAGTTAACACAGTAAAGTATCAGAAATAGTTGATCCTTTGATGTACAGGGCAATAGAAGTAGACCGTGCCAGAGGTAGAAGGGTTAAGTATTTGGAGTGGAGTGCTTGTTTCTGGGAGCGGCTGGGCTATTTGTAGCCCATGTCAGCAAGGTCTTTTTTGTTTTCGTTTGGGAAAGCATTCTGAAAAGACAGCTTTGAGAGCCGTCACTCCCTCTTTCTCTCTTGAGACGAGCAGTGAGAGATAGGGGGTGACTTCACTGAGGGACCCACGCCAGGGCTCTGTCTCAGTAGTAGCTGCTCCACACTGAAGCCTTCAGCTTCACTTCACTGGCTTCTCTCTGCGGTGGTCCGATTACACAGGCACCAATACATGTCAAGTACATCCATTCCAGTGACTGCATGAAGGCATTAGCCGAAACACTTGTCCGCTTCACTTAGTTTCTTATAGCTTTACACCGGCTGCTCTCAGATTCTGATTTAATGTTTAAAGTTCTGTAGAGGCACTGAAACTACACCCAGAGCCTGGTTTTTAAAACCCAAAAGCCAGGCTTTGTATGGAATAAGTTAGGAAAATTATTATTTTTATTTATATGTGTGCAAGTTTTCCTAACAGCACAATGTAACTGTGTACAACAGAACCCAATAAAGTGGTCTCTTTTCAGTGGTTGACTTCAGAATCCAGTTAGAGGCTCACTAAGTATCAGGGTCTAGGTGGATGCATGCCCTTTTCCTTAAGAATGCGTGCCCATTTCCAAAGGGACCCTGTGAGTATACTGCATCTATGCAATGAGTTAGATACATATAAATATTCCCTGCAAAGCCTGGTAATTCTAACCCAAATAAATGCTGACTTCTCAAGATAGCCGGCACTTAATCTGTTTCTCTTTATATATGCTTTAGTACCATTTTCAGTTGAGCTTTTCATCTCTGAAGCCAACTGTACTTGCCTCCATGTTCTTGTGTCATAGGTATACTCCCTATGCTGTGGGCTTCTAAGAGACTTTAATTGTATGAAGAAAACGTACGAGGATGTAGAAGGTAGTTTTTCAATCTGTAGCATTTTAGAAGGAGGTTGTCGTGTTAACCCGCCTTCCCCAAGAAAGGCTTTAAAGGCATCCTTCCCCTGGCATGACTGTCATCATATAGTAGTAGCTGGGTCGAAAATAGAAAAATGTAAAATGTAAAAGGTGCTGCTTTTATCCTAAATGAATAGCTGTTTTCTTGTCTATTCAACACACACACACACATATCACGCTCTCCTTGAAAAGCCTGTCACCTCCTTGAAGGCCCGGAGTGGTTGGAAAATATGCTGCCGGCAACTTGGCATTCAGCTCCCCAGTTTGACGGGCAAAAAGGGAGCAAATTTAACAATTTGCCTCCTTCTCTTGGCCTGATGGAGCAAAAGTGAGAGCAGATTATAGGGCTGCGAGAGGGGGCGTGCGGTAATACGGGGAGAGGCAGTGACATGATGGGCACCTAATGGTAATAATTGCCCCAGGCTTTGACAGGGCCTATATGATAGCTCACAATAAACACCCTGTGTTTTTAAAGCGAAATTTACACAAAATTACACAGTGGCGACGAAACCGTCTGTTTCTCCCTTCATCTCAGACTCATGTCTGCTCTTTGATTTACTCAATCAAAGCTTGCTTTTTTATTACAGATAAACACTGCAGCTATGCAGTTTAGAGGCTTGACAGGTGTAAAGGGGGTCGTTAAACAGGGACCTCTGCTTTCTCTCTCTCTCATTTTTATGTCTCCTGTGCTACGAGACGAATAAAAGAATTGAAAATTCCAAGATAGAGGAAGACTTCTCATACCTACTTTTCAGAAAGGGTTCATGTTCATTTGGAAGAGGCCCTCTGCCTTATTTAAAACCTTGGCCTACCTCTTTTTAGTTCTGCATATGTACATGTACATAATATGCACTAGGCACGTAATTGCGATGGGAAGGGAGAAATGGCTGTAATGCATTTGAAAGGGACGGGGGGATGCGTTATTAAAACAACAGACCGCTTAAAAGGAGACGATCCCTGCACCTGATCGACCCACATCATGTGTGCCAAAATGGTTTGCTCTGATCTCAGTTCAAAGACAGCAGGGAAGAGACTCAAAGCATTTGGGGTGAAGGGGGAGGAGGGGGTTGGTGGTTGTTGGCTGACTACAAAACGGCGCATCCATGTTCCCTAGAGGCTACAAATCATTCAAGCAAATACTGACTGGGGACAGTGAGTTCTAAACCCCATTTGAAAAAGGCTTACCCTGTGCTGGTGTTGCTGCCAGTGGCGGCTCAGTACTGGTAGCAATCTTTTTTTTTTTTTTAGCTAACCTGGGCCCGAGCCGTGTGTGCAAATGTGTATATGCATACAAGTGTGTGTGTGTGTGTGTGTGTGTGTGTGTGTGTGTGTGTGTTTGTAGGGCACTGCTGGTGGCATATCAAAGACTTGTCTTGACAGAAAAACAAATAACAGCAGAAAAAACATTTTTGTTTCCCAGTACCTATCTTTTTTAACTACTAGCAAAGCCTTAACAAAACCAGTGATGATAATAGAGACTTCTTTAACCATTTTGAAAATTGTCATTACGTTACAAATAACACAACTTGTGTAACTGAGTGTAACTAACTGATGAAAAATCTTAATTTTTGTATGAGAGGATGCAAGTGAGAGAATTTCAGATAGCAAATTTTGAATGATGTCTGAATTAATATGGTTTAGCTTCCTATGAGGTAAAGTTAAATGGTTCTCCCTAATGATACATCACAGATATTACCACAGATGCTGTATGAACAAGCTCTGCCTATCTCCACTGCTCTGGAGAAAGTCTTTGAATGCAGAGAGAGGACAGTGGGAGCCTGTCTGATGACAGCAGGTTGTCCGTAAGACCTGTCTTCTGCCAAGACAAAGAGAGGAAAGAGCAAGCAAAGTGTGACATTTCAATCATCTAATTTTTAGCATGCTTCACAGTGAACTAGAAAGTAGACACACACACTGATATCTGTACTGAGACACATGCTAACCTATACACCCAGCTCCTCACGCATAGACAAACAGTTTATGTGCTCCCCTGGCTGTCTGAACTGGGCCCTCCTGACTGGACGGATGGGTGTGTAAGCAGCCCTCCCAGCTCGGGCGGTGGGGTTGTGGGGTGGGGGTGGAGGGCTGGGGGGGTGGAGATGTTGTTTAGTCTGGATGACCTCAGAAGCCCCCTCTTCCTGATGGAGCCGCCACATCTGTGGAAGTCGTTTGGCTCTCCCTGACTGAAGGTCCCCTGACGTTCGCCACTTTAATGACTCGTGGTGCCGCAAGAAGTGACGTCCTAATTGTCATTCCATGCTCTGGACAAACGGCCATGTTGTTTTTAAAGAGAAGGGGCAGGGGGACTCAGCGTATCGGCAATGGGATCCACCACCATTCCACTTGAATAGTAGAGCCGCTTTAGTAATTAATTTTCTTATTTTTAAAGGCAATTGTATTTGTTTCCTAATATGCTATCTCGAAAGCATTGGTGGTTGCACTGCAGGTACATGACAGTTGTGCCCTGTGGCTTAACCACTATAAAGAAATTGTGGCTTTAGGATTTGAAATGTGTGTTAAATCTGAATGGACTGTACAAGGATTGTGTATTTAGGCTTCTATAAAGAAAGGATTTTATAGTGAGATATTAGTTTAGTTTAGTTGAATGCAACTACAGAGACATTGTATTAAATTAATTAAACAACAATAATAATAAAAATGATACCTACACACATTTAAGTAGATATACCCCACTTGTGAAAATGTCTTTTGTGCCCCCTAAGTTTGAGTTGCTTTATTTTTTTGTTCAGTGTAAATGTGTGCCACTGTCCCTTTAATAATGATGTCAGTCAGAAGAATGCCACGACCTGGGTGGCTGGGATTCCCGCTGTGCCTCCAAACTGTGCTGTTTTCAAAGTCGGTGTCGGCATTCAACCTCCGGTGTGTGTATGTGTGTGAACCTGTATAAAACAGGAAATGCACCCCTCCCTCCCTCCCAGCAAGCCCAATGCAGTTCTGCCTTCTTCAGACTGTATCCATTCCATTGACAAGCCCACGGCTATTAAGCTGGACTTTGCTGTGGGCGGCTGACTTACACAGACCTGGGGAAATAAACGGGGGGGGGGGGGGGGGGGTCGGAGAATATGGGAGTGTGTGGGGGGGATCACAGGAGAAGTCAAAGCTGAGATACACTGAGAACACTGCAATCAGCTGAATCTTTGTTGTTTAGTGAAAACATACTGTTTACAAAACTTCATGAATATTCTGTTTTATTCCCCACTTGGATAACTCTAAGGTAAAATATTATCAATTAAACAGCAGCCACCTAAAAGGAATTAAGGTTTGTACAGATTAGCTGTTACTTTAATGGTCTTAAAAGAAACCTGTGTGCGCTGTGGAAACAGCTCTATCTCAACGAGTGTGCAATCTGCATGTAGGTAACGAACACACAGTATATCATATGAGCCTGCATCAAGGAAAAGAGTAGGAGTGGTCATATTTATGGTGGTACTTGTAAACACCAAGACTTTGGAATGTACATTGTACCAAATTGCCACCAAGACTTTGGAATATACACTGCACCAAATTGGCCTAGTGAGTAAGGATGGGGGGAGCCTTTGGTGTGGCATCTTTAGTGCTTCCTGCTGGTCAGTGGTGGAGAGGTCACCCTTGATGTCTGGTGTGAAATTCAATCAGGCTGACTGACAGGTGTCTGGAGTAGTTATGCAGTCTGCTGCTCAGTGATTAGTGCACCCCTCGGAGCAGTAAAGGTTGTTTTTAATATCCGGATAACCCTTAGAGTGGTGGGTGTAAGTGGGTGGGTTGGACACTGCTTAGCCATGGCTGAAGAGCTGGGACAGGGAGAGCTCAGGGTGTCAGTGATGGAAGGTTTCCAGTTCTATTCCTACTCAGGACAGTTGTGTAAGTCCTGCCTGCCTGAGAGTTGTTGGGTCCCTGTTTAGTATGAGTTCTGCTACAGCAGCTGGTGAACTGGTAAACTTAAAGCCAAGTTACTTGTAACTGTTTGCATTTACAGTCTTTTGTCAATGAAATCTACATGCTTTTATATTAGTATAATGAGTAAAAATCAGTCATGCATAATAATATACGGTAGTCTGCCCCACTGTTTTGTGGTATTGGCCCCCTAGAATTCTTTTCATATATTACTGGAACTGCTACCCAACATGGTATAAGGTATAGAAAAAGTAACAGTACGCTGTTATACAAACACACACTTTATAAAATATATAAAAATATATATAAAAATCAGTCTATATGTGGAGGCTTATACGCTACAGTGAACTAACACGTCATTGTGGTGTTGCCAAGTGATACAGTACAGTGCACTGACCAGCCTGAGCTGCTGACAAATGTGGTTTCCCGCTCTGGGGCAGTAAATTCCTGTTGTCCAGCTCAGCTCTGTTCTAAAAAAGACAGTTAGACAAGGGCCACCCTGCAGGGGCTTGCTGATGTGCTTACTTCCTGTGTGCTGTTAATCGCAGAGGAGCCCAGCCTCCTCCAAAATGCTTTGTTACTACGACTACCCACAGCTATTTCACAGCTTTGTTCAGGCCATTTGTAAAGTGCAAATCCCAATCCCAAAACGTGAGAAATAAAAACACCCCTCTCACCCCCTTCCCCTGGTCTCTCTTCTTTCTTCTGCCTTTTTTATTACAAGTTTATCGCCTTTCCTGTCTGATGACATAGATTTCCTTTCTCTCTATCTCCCTCTGTCTCCTCTCTTCACACACACCTCTCTATGCATCCCAGGCTCTGGGATCTTCAATATTTCATTTGAGAGCGCTAATCACATTACCCTGCTTGACGTTTTACAGATATCATATTATGGGCGCAAATTTGGCAAATTATTAGCGGCTGTAATGTATAGCTTGTCAGAGGTATTTAGGGAGCAGAAAGCCGCGGGGCTTATCGAGGTTAGCAGAGAGATCTCACCAAGCCTTTGAGATGCAGAGTGCTGTGCTTCTAAAAGCAAAGCACCCTTTTTCAATTGGTTTTGCAGCTTAAAAAAATGTCATCTGTCTGGAGTGCAGGGCTGATAAAGAGCTGGGTTCAGCTCTCTCTTAAAGATAAAGGCTAATATTGCAGTCTCATAAATAGTTGAGACATCAAACTGTAAGTGCTACTGAAACTCACAAAGGTTTGGCTACAGATTCCATTGTTTGTTAGCTTTATTATTTCACATTCTTTGTGCAAGTTAGTAACCTACAGCTTAAACTTCACTCTAAATGAATGCTTAACCATGCCAAAACCAAATCTAAAAAGCACACAGCACTCATAATTTTGTTTGAATATTCTTTCTCTTCTTTTAGATTGTGTTGGCCTATGAACATCACAGAACGATGTTTTAAAAAACTGCCAAGTATGCAATTAAGTTTAAAAAAGGAAGGCACACATTCACTCACTTTAAACGCTCTGCTCAAATGAAGATGCGGCTATCCCCTGAAATGGCCCTGCCTAGGTGATTGATTCCTTAGTTAAATCAACCCTGATTCTGAATCAGCTGAGCTCTGGTATAAACAGGTGAAGGATAAAGCAGGCTTGTGTTACAGAGCAGTATCAGGTGGACAGATGTTTTGATTTGCAGGATTGTTACTAATGCAATATGTGGCTGGGTGTCAAATTAGGGTTTTAAAATAACCTGGAAAATTGGGTTTTAAAATAACAGCATTGTCAAAAACTAGCCTTAGTTAAACATACCTGGAACCCATTCTACTTTGAAAAAGAATTTGATGTTGTAATCAATGCCATTACATGTTTACAGGGTTGAAAATGGACCAGTTCAGTATTTACATTGGCCTGTCAACTGGTAATGACCAGCCAGTTCCTTTTATGAATAAGTGAACACCATGTTAAGGCTATCTTCAATGTTTCAGTGAGTTTGAGAATGTCAGTCTTGAGATTATATGTGAAAGAATAAGTTATCTATATATGCTACATTGATTTTGATTAACTGCCTATTATTTATAATGAACAGTAAGTTGCTTAATATAGGTAAGAAGCATTGACCCCTGCCAAGTTTGATAAAATTAATTCTGCATAACTATAATAATCATCACGTAGATTTCTGCATATAGGTTCTGTTTCCAGAGTCTGAACAGAAACTTGCAATTTAGAACCCTGAGTTTAAACTCAAAATTCTTAGCAAATAAGGAACCCTAGTACCTAGGAAATTCTGCAATCCCTTCTCTCATAAACCTGGTTTATAAAAGCTTTATACTGTATGTTGGGTTTTTGTAGCAGGTTTTTATGGGGAAGAGTTGCTGTATGCTGTACACAGGGGAAGACACTATAAAGCTGGTAGAAGAACAGCAACTGAAGGTATGCAGTTATAAGAGGAACGTGGGCACAGCTGGCACATTTCGAAAGCCTGTGGCGAGATACAGCGTTTCAAACCGCTCTCGCAGTTTCCACCGTGGAGCGTGGCTGCACACCTGCGGCTGTGTTTTCATTTCCCTGCCGGAGAGTGAGGTGCACCCCAGCTTCCTCATCGTGGCTCATGAGGGATCACTTTCACATGAGAGAGAGTGCACACACCAGACTAGTACAGCCAAGGGTTTACTCTTCACCCACAACCTAAACTAAATCATTAACAGCACCAAACCCTTGTTACTTAGTTATTTAATAAAATGCATTATGTAAAATAAGTCAAAATAGGATATGGCCAGGTGGCTGCTCTGTACTTTTTTATATTTGACTTTTGGATAGTATATCAGGCTAAATAAAGTATACACACTTACTAAACTTGAACAGCTGTTTTATAATTCATACTGAAGGTTTTAGAGCTTGTTTTCATAATAAAAAAGCTCTAAAAAGCTGGAATTATTATCGAGCCACAGAAAAAGCAGTGTGTTAGTGCCCATGTGTATGTGTTACCCATGTGTATGTGTGTGTGAGTGTTTCACAGAAAGTGAGTGTGTGTGTCCTATCCCACCTCTGCTGCTGCCCACACTGATATCATACCCCTCATTACAGAGTTAGGCAGAGAGCTCCCCTGCTGGTTTGCAGTCAAATCATCCCAGCTCTGAATGAAATCTATAAAAGCAACACAACTGGAGGCGGGAGAGCTGAACGCTTTTTCCGCAGTGCTAAGGGCAAGGCACACATGTGAGCACTCAAACCTGCAGGCAAGCACAAGGAGCAAGCTTCGGCTTGCTCCTCACTTAATAAAGGTAGCCTGACAAGAAAGAGCCTAGAAGAAAGCATGGCCAGGGCTAGATGATATAACAGTGTCAAATTGTGTGGTGTTTTTTGACTAGATGAGGGCTGAGAGACCACCAAACAACTTGTTCTTCAGCAAAATTCAACTCCACTCTTCCAGAGAAGAAAAGCTAGTAGAATAGCCCCTACCCCCCCCCCCCCAAAGAAGTGAGCTCTGTTTAAAGAACAGACCCCCCACCCCCCACCTCCCCACTCCTCAATACGCACACACACACACACACACACACTCCTAAGAGAATTTGTACCCACCTTGGTAATAAATCTGCTTTCTGTTAATTGGTATGAAAACAACACTTGCGCAGTATATAACGTTTTATGTGTCTTTCATGTTCTTTATTATAATACTAATGAGGAGCTGTATATCAAGGGAACTCGGCGCGCCAGATAAGCTTGTTAGCAGGATCAGGAGATCCCAGCCCTGCTTCTGCGAGCACACAATCACAACCTCTCATTTGCAATCAGTAATTAGTATGCAAATTAGCCCTGGGGACCACACAAGTACCAGTGTATTACAAGGGCCTTACTATGACTCTTCTGAGCCAGGAGCCAGGAGATGATATTGAAACCCTCCTCACCTCACATGTTGAAACACATATTGAACGCAAGGTGTTCACTGTTCATTACTGTTGATTATTATTATTTCATAAGACTAGGTGTTCACCTATTAATACAAAATGAGAGCTTTCAGTATTGTGGCTTGCATCATATCTATATGTAAAAAATATAAGTGTGACATGCAGACAGACAGACAGGTCTCTCCATATACAGTATGCCTGTATTCTGATACTCTCCAGCAATGTTCGCTTGTGATATTATACCTGAGCTGGCCTATATGAAAGAAACCTCTCACTGGTAGAAATGAACTTAAATCAAGCTCATTACCTTATGCCAACTGTGTCCCCTGAATCGTTGTCCTACGAATCAGGGCAATTCAATTCTGTACAGAAAGCAGTCCTGTTGCTTATTTCTTTGTGACCTGATTTAACAAGAACAGAAGCCCAGGGATCTATAACACTTTGTATGCAGGTTCTCTTTGTTCTGTACATAGTCAGGCTGGGAGTATTGGTTGCGAGGATTACAGGCGAATTGATAGGGAATGATTAGACTCTCACGTGCTAGACTTTCACCAGCACTGCCCACGGGTAGAAAACCAAGCCTGCTCAAGAAGTGTCTCGATAATGGAGGAGAAAATACTGCAGACCACTAAAGAGAAAATAAACAACTTTGTGTCACACACTTCAGCTCAAACAACTGTGTTAAAGAAGTGAAATACATCACAGAAGAATGCCGTAATGTAATAACATTTTACCAGATGATTATAATTAGTTTCTAAATTAGACCTGTGTCCGGCAGAAACTTAACATCCCTGACAATAATTCTACACGTATAAAATCAGGAAAGCCACTTTATCAAGTACAGCGTGGAATCTAAAACAGATCAAATAGATATAGTTTTGCTGTTGCACTTAGAATTGGGAGCAAAGAGTAGTTAATATCTCAGAGGACAGGAAGGGCATAGTGTGGGAGGCTAACTATGCCAGTACAGTTGATGTCGTATGGTAGTCATAACTATCGGGTTGTAGCAGTCTCTGACTTTTCTGTATATCTCTACAGCACAATAGGAATGACAGCTGTGTGGAGCAAGAAACCCTGATTTTGTGCACAAATTGCAAATCCTGTAAAAGAACTGCAATTGTGAGAAAAAAATCTACTCTACAATTTACAAATAAGCTACTCAACACAGTTTCTCTGTTAAGCCTAACAGTATTGTTCCATCTTCTTTTGCAGTTGCTGGTACAGCACAGCGAGGAAGGGAGGGAGAGGTTAGCAGTAAAACACAGCAGCCCAGGTGCCAGGTAGCAATGCGGGCTGCCGGTTTGAGTAAAAGGGTTTCCTTTGCTACTCATCAGACAGTGTGACAGCCCACCGTGTTAGCACTCGCAAAGTGCACCACCAGAGACTCGTTACAAAAAACAAATATTATTGCATGCTGAAATAATTTACGAGGAAAGATCCATTTTTTTCTATTTTTTTTTTTTTTTTGCCTCTCATGAAAGTGTTATTTACGAGCGAGAATCGCGGAGCTCCGGTATTTCATAGACAGAAGAGGGAAGCTGTGCTGGAAATAATTAGACGCAGAGTACAGCGGCTTCTGGTTTGTGACAGCAGTAATTGGGTAGCAAATCAAATTAAAGAATGGGATTTTTTAAAGAACAGTTGTTGCTATAACTTGCATACTATGTTTAAAATGTATATAGTGTTTGAGAAAGCTGAATATTCCTTTGCAGTAAAGATGGGGCTATTGCTGCACAAAGTAAAAGTTGATACTGAAAAGTTGAATCTACAGTGTATATCTGTCGATCTATCTTTGATAATTGTATTTTAAAAAAAAATAAATTTAGAATCTCTAATTATTTTTACCCCTGATTTTCTCCCAATTTGGAATGCCCAATTATTATTATTATTATTTTCCTCCTTCACCGCGGCAGTTCCCCACACAGCTCAGGGACCCGAGGCTTGGTGGGCATCCTCCGATCCCATGAGCCAATCGGCATCTTTTTTACACCCAGGAGCTCGAGAGCGGATGTCTACAGACTACCGGCCTGTGGAGGACAAAGACCAGCCCAGCAAATCTCTGCCCCCAAGCTCACTCAGCGTCTGGCCTGTAGGAGTCGCCCCAGAACGGTGAAGAGAAACAGTCTTAGCCGGATCGCATCTCCCCAACCCCGGGAGCGCCAAAGCCAATGCGGCGCCTACCCCAGAGTCCCCAGCAAAGACTGGCTGCCTCACACAACCAGGATTCGAACCTGCGATCTCTGGTTGTATGACTCACCCTGCACGCCATGTGGCAGTGCTTTTACCAGATGAGACATTCAGGGACCCATAATTGTATATTTTATACATTTTATAAAATACAGGTTTCTAATGAGGAAGTAGATTAAGTTGTTCTCAAAATCTACATCTGTACATACCAAACACTGAAAATAGCATTGCACCATCCACTACACTGCCAGCCTGGGGTTTGTACCAGGTCACTGCAGTTGATGGTTTGGACAGCTCCCAATGGGTTAATATTCATGGAAAAGGAGACCCCCCCCCCCCCCCCCCCACCTCCGAATGCTGCTGCTTTGTGTGTCCCTCGGCAAATATCCCCAGTGAAAGGAAAGTGATCTTTCTCTCTGGCCAAGAGGGCTTGGAGTTAGCAGCTGGACATGACGTGACAAATTGGGGGCTTTGTCTGTGCAGAGGCGAGAGAGGAAGTGCTGTGAGAATGTGTGCTGTGGAAGGTGCTGTGTGTTCTTTAATACAATACAAATTACTCTCACTGTGTGGGGCACCCTTCAAGCAGGGAATCCCTAAGCATTGTACACACTCGCGTGCAATGTAAAATGAAGCGCCATCTAACCAAAAGCAGGGTTCATTGGATATTCTGAACCATAAAAAAACAAAACAAGCATATCTATTACATGTACATATTATATATATTTTTAAGAAACTTTTATTTTTCTATGAATCTAGGCTGTGCATCACAAAACCCATGTTTTAGTAACAAGAAGACATTGGATGTATGGAATGGGGTATTTGTTTTTTGCTGGCTAGCTACCAGGACAAGGATCGAGCCAGCGACCCAGGGGTGAAAAAGCCCCTCGTTTGACAGAGTCCTCTTCTTAACTTGTTAACTTGCTAATTGCCCTGCAGTCACTTCATGAGGTGAACAATAGACTGAGGACTGAGTGATGAGGCTCTTTAACGGGGGGTTGGGTAGGGGGAGCAGTGTTGTTGTGTGGGGTCTCGCTCGGTTTCCAAGGTAGCCAGGGACTCAAATATTAACTGTAGAAGTGTAGCGCAGCCCTTGGCCCAGGTTGGCATTACTCTCTGCTTTGTATAGAGGTTAGTGTAGCTTGTTTGCCCAGCCGTGGATTGGTAGGTTTGGGCAAAGGGTGTGTGTGGGGGGGGGGTTTGTTTGGACAGAAGCAGACAGTGTTAAGTAATTAGGGAGAGCTTATAGCACCATTTCCACAACAGCTGCTCAGAGAATAAACAGAGCCTGGTTTAGAAAGTGTGTTTGTGTTTGGGGGTGTGTGTTTGTGTAGTTGCTTTCGCTGTTACTGCCGCCACAGATTTCTCTTTCCCTAAGAGCAATGTACAAGCTCTAACAATACACCTTCCTGGGTTTTTGTTAGACTACATAATACATTTGTGTAAGTCACAATACTAGTTTCTAAAGTGATCCTGAATTAAATAATATGGTTAAAATCACATTCCCTTTGAAGTGTTATTTATTGTGGAACTTTGATTTTATTTTTACTAACAGCATACTGGACGATTGCTGCACAGTATTGTATAGTATTGAATTTCTTGATGTATGAAAAAATATGCATTTATTTTCAAAACTGTTATACACTACCCTAAAAGAAGTACGTAAAACTGTCCAAAATGCTTGCTGTAGGCTGGTAGGGTATACCGATATACCGTATATAAATGAGGCCAAGAAATATATTAGAATTGTTATAAACAACCTTCTAGCTGTGGCATGAGGCACACAGTGGGAGTCTCCATGTTAAATAAATGGCAATACAATCAGGCCCATGTGTTCACCATGTTAGAAAAACATTGTCCCAGACCAAGCGAAGTGCTGGAGGGCCCAGGCAGGTGAACGCAAGCCCTACAGACATGCCGCACTGTGGGCCAGCTTCCCAGGCGAGGGCCAGGCCTCACGCTGGGCCCCGTTTATTTTCCTGACTTCCACAGCTACATCTGGGTAGACATCAAAGGGACATTTGCAATTTTTTTTTTTTTTTTTTTTTTTTTACAAAACCACCGAAGTGGGAAAAAAAATTAACAGCGCTTTTTTTTCTTTTATCTTTTCATTTGTTTACGCTGCGTTCTGTCATTATTTCAGTTTATTTTTCTGTGAAAGTTACTGTCATGGGAAGGAGTATACTGTTTACCAAAGAGCAGGTACAGATAGTCAAATACAAAGCAAAACTTGACAGATAAAATACGTCAATTTGTAAATCAAAGTTCTGTTTTTGCGGTACATATATATTGGGGCATCTAAAGTAAGGTACATTTGTGTGTGTGCAAGACTGTCTGTGTGTGGTGCCACAGCTGGAAAGAAGCTTTAAAAAAAAGAGGTCAGTATCTTACAGCAGCTCGATTGTTTATTTAAACTGTAAGACTTGCAACTTGTTAGGCTTAGCAGCAGGGATGGTGGGTGATGAGGTTTGGACGTGTCTCTGTGATGTCAGAGCTTGACTGGTCCACAGCGCAGATTCCCCTGTAGGTTTGGGGAGGGTGGGGGGTGGGTATGGATGCTGTTATTTCCCCCTCACACTGATTCCAGTGAGGTAATGCCTGCTGACCCAGTGACTGCTCATCTTTAATCCTGTTGTGTCTGAGCAGGGGTTCTAAAGGAAGAGCTTGACAGACCAAGTCACCCAAGGATGAAGGAGGGAAGACTTCAGCAATTTAGTACTTATGAAAGGTGTTGTATCATTGAAGACATGGGAGAATGGAAAGGGCCTATATTTTAAAAGTTACGAACAAAATGTAATGAACAAGGGCCGTTTTCAGTGTCTCATGCACTCAACACATTGTTGCAGTTTATTTTTAATTATGGTATTTATACCCACAATGTTATTCTCAACTATTCTCTAATGATAATGCACTGAGTGAAAATCTCACTTTGGTCACAAGTGTATGTGTTTTATAGTTTCAAGTTAGCCCTCAGTGGACAGCACACATAGTCTGTATTACCAAACCAGCACACACATGACACAGTTTGTCGTCTCTGCTTGACAGAGGCCCAGGATTGAATGGCAGGGCTGGGAAGTTCATTTGGATCTACACCGACACCTTGGCTGTTGCAGGTTCTGTGCCAAATAAACTGCAGTCACATAAAGGGCAGTTAATCAGCAGCAGTCTAACTACACTCTGCAGTCATTTGCCCTAATTCAATGCACATTTATTGCAGTTGCTGTTTGTATCGGTCCCTATCTGGTCTGCTAATAGCGCCACCTGTCTGCTGCCCTGATGCAGTATATTCCTGCATGAGCAGAGGAGAAGAAAAAAAAACACGAACAGGAGCAGAATAAATACTCCATCAGGCCTTTGTGTCAAACAATACAAATATGATCTCTCTATTTGGAGAGAAGTCTTGTGCGGCAGAGAGGCCGAAAGCGTGGAGTTTTTATTTAAACCCAGTGACATGAAATAATAAATAAAACGTCTAGCGTTCGCTCTCAGGCTTGGCTCTTAGCTCCCAGGACACAGGGATCTGTTTTTTTTTCCCTTGTGTGTGTGTGTGTAGGTGTGTAGGGTGACATATCGTGTGTCTAGTGGCACTCACTCACTAGCTGTTAGTCCTCTTGCTTGGCATCTGATGAGCTTGTAAGGAGGAGGTTGTGTGCTGAGACTGGGGCTGTCTTTGTGGATGGATTTAAACAAGCGCATGCCTGTTCTACCCCGGTGGCCTATGAAATTAGAAAATCAGCCACTGTGCTACTAAAGGGAGCAGGACTTGGGTGATAAATCAGTGTGTGAGTGTGGAAGGGGGAGTAGTGTTTGAGGGATTTGAATCAGGACGCTCAAAGATCCGTTCCGAAAGCTTACTGAGATGAAAAATGTATGTTTTTTTTTTAATTAATTAAATATTTAAACTGAAACTAAAACCATCAGTTTATTCAGAGGCACATGCATCACCCCTCTGCCAATGTGCCACAGTACTACCCCTTCCTGTATACAAGTGAGGGCACTTTAGTCACTGGCTTTTCTGAGACATGACAAAGGAGCTAGCTGTTGTGTGTGTCAGTTAACCAATTGGGGTCTAGACTGAGAGTCCCCCAGAACACATATAATGTGCTGTAGACCCCTAAACAGATGCTGGGCTTAACAGATCATTTAATTATTTTTTTTTTAAAGAGTGACCTTCTTTGACGAGAAGCCTCATGATTCTCATCTGAGAGCTTTGATGTACACAGGAAACGAGGCCAGAAAAGAAAAGAAAAATAAATGGCTGGAACAGCATTCTTGCACTGCTGAGACAGAGCCAAACAGACAGGGATGCGACGTGCCAGAGCGGACATGGGGAAACCAAAACACCTCCTCAAAAACATGCATTACCCCTTTCTTCTGCCCCCATGCCACTTGAAGTAGCAACTGTAATGTAATATTCTATCTCATCTTATCTGCACAAGGGGAAGCTCAGAAGGTGTTTAATCTCCAGTCATCCTCGGAAACAAGCTGTGAAAGATACCTTTGATTGCCTGCTTTGGTCTCTTGCTCCACTACCTGTATGATGAAGTCTTTGCATTTCCACCCATGCTGGCTGCTGTGTGTGTGTGTGGGATGAGGGGGGGGGGGCAGGTATTACTATCAATGTGCAGAGAAAATGTCCCACACAAAGATAGTAACTCCTGAAAAAATGACATTGTGGGGACATCCCCGCTTTGTAAAACACCTTTTTAAGAACTTAATATGCTTTCAAAAAAAAACAAAAAAGTGCCAAAATATTTAGTTTGTTGTCGACTTTCACCCTGTGTGGAGTTTTGTCTGACTGGAGTTAGAAATAGCAAATTAAAATATAGTGAGTCAATGAAAAGTCCCCACAAATATAGGAATGCAAATGTGTGTGTGTGTGTGTGTGTGTGTGTACGCGCGCACGCACGCACGCGCGCGCACGCACGCGCGCACGCACGCATGCGTGCAAGTGTGTTTATGGTTGCGTGGTTATCGCACATACTGAGTTCCTCCAAGATCTCACTTTGATGGGAAAGACTAAAAACTCCCAAAAAGGAAATTTTAGCGTCCTATTTGTCAATTCGGCAGTTGTGAGATTGAGAAATGTATTCATATTATTTTAATGCCTCTCCTTTGACTTCTGACAAGTGCCAGTTGTTCTCAAGTTGGTGATAGTTCTGTGATGTGGACGGCCAAACCCGTTTCAGCTGTGACTTAAGCCAGATTGAAAACCCAGAGTTGAAAAGCAGGTGCGCTGAATCAATGTCATTAGCCCTATGACAGGGTCTCATACTGTAAGTCTAGGAGAACTGTTGCTAGTGTGTGTGTGAGCAGTATCATGGCAGTGTTTAGCCCAGAGTTTATGAGGTGTCAGCTGCCACTTCATTTGCTCTCTGCTCCATTAACCTCGTAATGCCTGCAGATAAAGCTGTTACAGGTAGAGACAGGGACAGAGATGCTGAGGCGCATACAAACAGTATGAAGACCGACATATCTACTCCCATTGTTCAGTGTTATATATATTTTTTCATGACGCTCAGCAATTATGTTAAGGTACTCACACACAGAACACACATTTTTGAAAAGAGGTCCTGGAATGTTTTTTTTTTACAGTACAGTACAAGTCTGGGGGCTTGATATCAGAGATCCTACAATTCTTGCAGCAAACGGGTTAACAAATAAAGTCCAAAAGAGAAGTAAGTTCACAGCTAAATGGAATTAGCTTCCCAAGCTCCACCACACAGTAGAGTCAGTATCACTGTCCCTGTCTTTCACTCCCCGTTTTGTCCCGTTGTCTCCTCACAGCACTCAGCCCTTCTCTTGTTGTGACTCCTGACAAGTCTTCCAATTTGCTCTGCAGTGTGAGGAGCTGAGAAGCCATTGATATCTTTCCTTTTTTAATTATTGAGCCCTCTGCTTGTGTTACGGCCCCAGCGGGCCTTCTACCTCCCCCCTCATTTTCCAACACTCAGACACAACGCCAGTGTGGCTAACAGCCTCAGAAGCTGTAGCTAAAGCGAGCAGTGCCATTGATCCACTTCCTCATGTTTAACACATTGACACAGTTCCATCCCAAGGAGGGAGGAGGGAGAATGGAGAAGGGGGTGCAGGAAACCCAGTTTAGGGTCTTCATTAACAAGCCACCCCCAGAGAGCCCACGGACAGTGGCCTTCTGCTTGTCAAGGTCATGAGGAGGAGTCTTAGTCCAGTTTATGTGACTGGTGAACCAACCCCTGGGTGAAGAAGGGCATATTAACATGCTAAGTTAATATTCATTGGAAGTATAAAGATTTTGGTAATACATGAATACAAGTAATCATGAATTGGGGATTTCTGATACTTCAGTGTATATTGTAAGGTATTACTGTTATTTCATTAAGAAGAAAGGGGACATTTTTAAATTAAGGCCACAAATCCACACGAGCTGCAGCAACCAGTCAGTAAACAGTCCATCCTTAGTTTGATGGTTACATGTTAAGAATGACTGGAAAATGTAAGACAATACAATAATTATGGCTTTCACTTTACCTCTGAAGAAACTCAGAATGAGATGAGTGAAATAGAATGAAGTAATCAGTGTACACCCTCCCCACCACCTAAGTATTTCCAGAATAGCAAATTCCTTAAAACCTGATCCTGGCTGATTTTTAGGCTTGCCTCATCGATTTTCCTGGGTGAAAATAAGAGGATACAAATACGTGTTAGAAGCTCTGGAATCAGATCCAATCCATTAGAGAGATCAATACACAGAAGGCAAAAGGAAAAAAAAACCCTGAGTGTTGACAAAACCAAATAAATATAGATGTGCAAGAGAAGAGAAATTAGATTACTGTCAAAGAATCAAAGCAAAACACTTTTAACCCCTAACCTTACAATCTGTGTTTACACCACAGCGTGAGGGCTAAAGGGGGGGAGCAGGAGAAATCGAATATTAACTGCAGGCAGGTAATAGCCTTGAAAATTCACAAACAAGGTTGTTATTGACCAGGAAAAAGTTGATATTTACATAAGGAGGTGTCAAACGTCACGGTCTTGTAAATGTCAAAACAAAACAGGTAGCTTGATACTCCAACTGGTTCAATCAAAATTACCTTAACGTGATTCGGTTGAGTTTTGACTTTCGCAGTTTGTGCATTTTGGACTCTGAGCTGCGCAAAACTGTGGTCTTACCCCTCTGCTTTTGTAGCAGTTTACCAAAGCACTTTCACTGCACTTTTTTATTGCAGTTGTTTTGCATATGGGTAAAAAGCCACAGGTTCCTGGTTTCTACTCCCACACTAAGGCCTCCAAACATGTGCATATTTGAATATTGACAGTCCCTGTTTGTGTGGCTTAGGAGCCCTCGCCAAACCGTGGAGTATATTTTTCTTAAGTGTTAGCAGAGCAGGAAAAGCAGCCTGCTGGAATGTAGACACTTTCTTTTTTTACTTTTAATTCCCCCCTCAACACAAAGCTCTGGCTGCAGCATGGGGCAGTCTGCAGCCCAGATGGAGTCTTGTCACAGCAGGTGGCACGGCAGGGACTGCCATTGCCCCCAGCTCTGCGAGAGACAGACCCCCTGAGGTGGCACAAAGGGATTGCTGCTTTTAACGAAGCAGGCCGGCAACTGGGAGCTTTGATCCACACTCCAGAATTTTATTTTATTTATTTATTTATTTATTTATTTATTTGATAGGGACAACGTACAATTTTTAACATTTATGACATGTCATAAGATGTATTGCACCCAGATTTAGCTATGAGCTAATTTTCATTGGCAGTCCCTGGGCAGGTGTATAGAAAGTTGACACTATTGGAAAACTATTGGAATCTAAGGTGACTCCGTTCCCTCTCTGAGCTCGTTTACAAAAAAAAAAAAAAAATCACTTAGTTCTATCGATTTCCATACAGTGTATTGGACTTATTAGTAAGACAAATTTTTGGTCATGCTTTCTTTGCCCCAAAAAGACCTCCATCCTTGAGGAAGGAAGTGAGGCCTCTTTGGAAAATTTCCATAGTGGGTAATCCATTCTTTGACAAGAGTTGTGTGATCAGTTATATCAACTAAACAGCCAAGCTCCTGTTTTATTTTTTTTATCTCTACAATATTATGATGTAGTTTTAAAGCACAAAGAATAAAGCAAAGTGTTGACAGCAGAAATCAGTTAAGCCCCTGACACTCTCTCCAGTACAACCAATTAGAACCAGTTCATAAATTCTCCCACTGGATTTATTTTCCAGCCAGGTTATAAAAAAACCCTGTTAAGCCAGTGATTGGTGGTTTTACAGTGTGCAGCCCTGCTCTGTCTCATCCACTCAGTGCTGAAGAAGTGACTCTTCCGGAGTGAATTTAACAGCGAGAGTATTAGGAGTGCTGTCCTGGAGTGTCTGCCTGCTCTGTAACAGCGTTTTCAAGTTCACAGTCACCACCTGAGGTAGGAGAGGTAATGTTTTTAAGCATTTTCTTGGTGCTTTCTTGGATTTCTATGCTACATTTTGTCACCACTAGTTTTTTGAGTGAGAATCGCAAGCGATTATTAAACTATATGATGAAAGGAACTACCTTTCCTAAATATCTTCACTTCCCCACCCCTGTGTAAATATGTTCCGTTCCCTTGCTCACCAAGGTACTGTGTGTGCTGTGCTGTATCATTTCAGAGCAAGAGTTCCTGGCTGTGCAGCTCTAGTGTATGCTGGAAGCTATGCTCAATAATGTCAGCCGTGTAGACAGAAGCTTTTATTTTTTTCCTTTAACTGCTAATTGGCAGCCAAGCAGGCGAGGAAAAAAAAAGCGAAAAGCTATTAATGTTCGGTAATCATTGGGCCAAGTAATAGTTATCAGTGTTTTAGGGGCAATCGTATTACCATGTAACAAAGGGCTTGATTACTCTATTAGCCTCTTCAAGTCATTCCACTAACGCTCTCCAACCCCCACCCCACCGCAGAAATCAAATTATGACAGGACTATGGGCCTAAATCACAAGCCCTCCACCGGATCGGACATAAAAAATTTGCCAAGGGGGGTCATTTAAAGTTCAGCCCAGATAATGAAACTGGCACAGAGGTAATAGCTGCAGAGAAGTAGTATCTTTTATGTGTGTGTGTGTGTGTGTGTGTGTGTGTTGGGGGGGGGGGTGGTTCAGTGCTCCAAACCATCTTGTGCTTGTTAGAGTTCCAGCCTGTCTCTTCAGAGTAGTAGACTGACCCATAAAATACAAATATAAATATCAAGTAAAGGCCCACACACACACAGCCTGTTATGCAATCGTAGTTGCTGAATAATGTATTGGCAAGACA
Source organism: Acipenser ruthenus (assembly GCF_902713425.1). NCBI lineage: Eukaryota > Metazoa > Chordata > Actinopteri > Acipenseriformes > Acipenseridae > Acipenser > Acipenser ruthenus. The sequence goes on along the minus strand of NC_081200.1, from coordinate 34,694,003 downwards.
ATGTGTCATAGAGAATTTCTTCAATACAGTAATTTAAAAGCACCGACATCAATTTCCAATGTCCCCAGTGTGCCAATCAGTCAATTCTTTATTTTGCATATAAATCTCTCTCTCTCTCTCTCTCGCTCTCTCTCTCTCTCTCTCTCTCTCTCTCTCTCTCTCTCTCTATTTTTTTTCTTAGCGCAGCTTTAGGTGGAAAGATATTTAAACTTTTAAAACTATTTCAATATAGTTAGTTAACCCAGGATTCTCAACGACTTAATCAAACCCTTAATTGAACTAATAATGTGCTTAATTAGACCTTTTTAATTGTTCTCAGCTCCTAAAAAGTTGCCGATTTCAAGTGACTTATAAAATTGTATAGTTAACTTGAAATCTCCAACTGTTTAAAAGCTGAAAACAATTAAAAAAGTATAATTAAGCTAATGAATAGTTCAATTAACGGTTCAATTAAGTAATTGAGAATTGAGAACTCAGTTGGAATGAAAACCAGCAGACACAGGGGTCCCCCAGGACCAGGATATGGAAACCCTGATTTAACCCATTTTATAAGCGCAATAAGGCACTTCAGGGTGGGTAATAGAATTTTAATATCACCTCGCACCATGCATTTGAAGCGACTCGGTTTTGCCTCGTGCCTTGCATCGCACCAGGGGCGTGGTGATATTAGTGTATATCACACACCCTGTTATGAAGCTGTAGAAGCTAATCCAAGGGGGGGGGGGGGGTTGTGAGAAGCGTCCAAAAAAAAAAAAGTACGATGGGGTAGGCTGATTCTATGGCAGTATAACCCCCCCCCCACAAAATGTGCAAAAAGTCTAAGACTTTTGATATCAGCAGTATATATATATATATAAAGTTTGAGAAAAAGGAAAACTGCTGTGTACCAAAATGATCAATAAGAAAAAAGAAAAAAGAAAAGGATATTTCAGGTACTTAAAAAGGTAGAATAATTGATTACAAATCAATTATCAGTAATCAATTATTCTACCTTTTTAAGTACCTGAAATATCCTTTTCTTTTTTCTTTTTCATATATATATATATATATATATATATATATATATATATATATATATATATATATTTGAGTGCTACAGAAATTCTAAAAATACAAAAAATGCTAAATTCATGATTTTTACTGTAGAAAAAAATAGATGTTTGGTGTTTGGTGCTAAACAGGTGTCAGCGTCCACCACAGCCACCTGCTGCTATGTTTATCTTGTTCACTTCCCTGTTGGTGAATTTTGAAACCTCTCGTTAGAGAATACCGCCACATGTTAGCTCCTGCTGTTTTAAATTCTCTGCTTGTGGGAGGAACACAGCTGACCCCTGACACCTAGCTCAGTTACCTTTGACCCTGTTTACATTTGGAGCCTGTGTTGTTGTGAATGGTTAATGAGTCCCCCAAAACCTCAAGCTGGCCTGGGTGTTAAAAAATCAGTCTTTACTGCCTGCTACAGATACATGCAGGAGATCCCATGCAGGAATTCAACCCCAGATGGTGATTTAATGTACTGAAGATTGGGCACTCTACCTTAGGGTATCAGTTATTTAGAACTTCAAAATGGCATGGGTGGCCAATGAGAATGCCATAAATATGTTTGTCTGTTTTCTGAGTGAAATAGCCCAGTTGAAAATTGGTTTGAGACTCAATTCATTCTGCATGAGCTTGAATCCATGAAGCATTGGAAGGGGTTTAATTTCCCCGACAGCACTCTAAATACAACCATAAGCAGGCTCCCTCCCAGGCTGTTGTAGCCTTGTTTTATTGCAGCAGGGATGAAACTGATGTATTCATTTAGGGCAGCGCCCAATGGCACGGCAAACTAACACTACCCCAGCCCAGTTAAATCCAGCAGTCAGTGGAACTGGGGTGATTAGTAATAAAAACTTTAACAGGGATCCATATGTATATCTCTCTGTCATTTTTATTAGGAAGTTTACTGCCAGAGATATGGGCGCGTCTCAAATCACCCTGCCAGGGCTATGGACTGAGTGCTGCATCGACGTAATCTCAGAGGACAGACACATACAGTACGCAACCACAGCACAGTGGCAAGGGGGGGACATTTTTGGAAAGTGAGTGCTGCCTGAATCACTTGTTATGTGAAGACGAGTTTGGTGAAGGGGTTTTAAAGGGAACAGTGCAGTACTTTATTGTAAACAGTTAACTGGATACACACTGTAATATTATTTTTGAAATAATGTTTATATGTTGTCACTGAAGAGGTAAATTACAGGTGAGTGTTGGAGAACTTTATGCACGCAGTGTGTTACATAATGCAGCCTGTATGACACACTGTACACACTCATAAACAAGATTAGCAGTTTTTTTCTGCTGTGCTAAAGATCATTTAAAATGAGTTATCAGGTAAAGGGCACGTATGAGATAAGAATCCAGTTCAGGTAACAGTTCAGTTTTAGATTGAACTTCAGCCCTGTTGAGCACATTGTTCAGTCTTTCTCAGTTCATCTCTCTCTATAATATAAGTCTATATAAAAAAAAAAATTCTGATCTCCTCAACCGCTGACAGAAATGAAACAACCAGTGTACATTCAGTAGATACAGAGTGCTATGTCTTCTGAATGTTGTGGGGTCACAAAGGCAAAGGCTCAGAAAAAGGTGAAATAGCAGTGGGACCAATATTTAGGGGTCATTCTCCTAACAAGTGAGGTAACAGAGTTAAGGCCTGTAACGCCTGCAAGGGCCTGGGCACAGAGTGCCAAACTAAACCAATTAATGACACCTAATGAGCCCTAATGAGCGTTAGGAAAGTCCTTAATACTGAGTCAGGCTTTGAGGCCTAGCTAGGAGCTTATCCTTCACAAGGCTAATGCTGTGGGCCTAACATGATTAGAGGCAGTGAGTGTGGGGTTAAGGCAAGGTTGTCGGTAAGGTGGCCGTACCCTAGAGCTGGGAGCGAGAAAATGAAATCGGACTGAAATTGAATCACAGGGAGGCAATGGGTCCCAGCAGAGAGCTAACAGAACAACATAGATGTCCCCTTTAGCGAGGGGTCAGGTTTGTTTAAGGAAATAAAGGTTGTTTTGCTAGTGTCAGGTGGCACATTGCCGCTCAATCAAAATTCTAATGCCTGACAAGAGCCACTAAAGACATCATCTTTTTTTTGCCCTGCAAGGTGATAGCTTCCATTGTAAAATTTGAAAAAGATATGGATTTTTAGCATATCTTCAGGCCATATAATAATTGCCTATTCACCACAAATTATTGATTAAGTAACCCGTTTAATCCCAGATATACCTGCTGGCGTAGTAGGTGTTGTGTCTTATTACACATCTTATATGAATGGAATACAAATTCCTTAGTGTGTCATTAAAAAACAAAATAGAGTATGTGACCTATTTTAAAAACAGAGGTATCTAAATCATCTGCTCTTAGATCTTTAAAATAATCTTTCGGTAAAATGATACTGATGCTATATGTCTTTGTAATTTGTATAACTACAGTGTTGTGTGATATTTTCAGTCAGGACTGGGATACAAGTATAGTATGTTTTTATTTGGGTACTTGAGTATATATCTACAGTTACAACATGCATAAGAATCATTTATTTTAAGTATACAGACTAAAAATGCAGGTGTACACACTTTAGATGGACTCAGACCTAAAATTTCCTCATTCAAAAGGAAACAACCTTGTGGTGAGCGTTTGCTTTTCTAAATATCGATCCGCCATTGTTCTGGCATTACGAATACTGCTTATGTTTTGCCCATTAGCCCCTTGTTTGTGTTGGGGGAGAAAATAAAAGTCGTTCATTTTTATCTTGTTATCGGTAACTCTAGCTCCCTTGAGATTAACCCTAACCCAATTCTAATTTGTTTAGGGAGCCCGCAGCGGCTTTGGTAATGTTTAGTAATGTTTTAAAGTGGGGAGAAAAAAATATATATGACAACACAAACAGGGAAACATTTGAAACTGAGCGCTGAGGGACTAAGCAGCCGTAACACAAGACTTCCCAACATCACAGGCTCCAGCCGGCACATTAGAAAGCCCTGTGATTGGTTTGAAATTTATGGCCGATGTAAGTGTATTTGATTGATATGACTGTTTAAGAGCAGACTGTATGGCAATTTATTTTATTCGTAAAGAACAGCCAAGGAGATCTCTTTAACCTCCCTGAACCAAGCAATGAGAGAGCGAAAGGAGGGGAGGGGGGGGGGTCTGCCTGCCTGCAGTAACTCACATCCATTGCTTTTTTCTTTCCCTTTTTTGTAATAAAAAAACCTAATTGTTTCATTTTTCCTTTCTTTGTCTGCACCGTCTTTTGGAGCTTCAAACAAACGTGACAGCGCATTGTGCTCGCCATTTAAGGATGTGTATTTAAAGAGGGTAATGTCAATAGTGCTGCTGCTGGAATTCAAAACAGCCTGCACATATATGGCTGAGATAAGTGGAGAGACAGAGGTAGATAGACAAGACATATAGAAGGCTGATGGATGAATAGATGTATCACAGTTTATAAACTATTCCGTCAATTTGCATGCAAAGATCAAGTGCGGTTAATCTACACACTATGCAGAGGTGCAAACATATTTCCACAACGATAATGATCCTGCACAATGTACATGTTAACACCTTGTTAGATAAATAATTAAGTATGAGCAATTATAGGCCTGGTAAAAATGGATCACACTGGGGCACTGTATTTTTACGATTCTTTTTGTTGTCCTACAAGTTTGAGTTTGTTGAAAATAGAAATGTATTTATTAAATTACTTATTTATTGTATTAACCAGGGGAAATAAATAACCCTTTGAAAAAAAACATCTCATGTGCAAGGGAGTCCTGTATACTCTATCCTCTACAAGTATCACAGAGTTATCCACACATAAAGCTATTGATCACTCTATCTTTCTACACCAAAGCCTACAAAGTCCTATACATTTCCTGGTGCGGCAATGCTTTAGGAATAAAGCCTACAGACAGTTGTATTTGAAAATCAATTTAGTGGGAAATGGGGAATCAAGCTTCTAAGTGTACGCTCAGGGTGCCGAACAGTGCAAGCTCCAGGGTGGCCTAATGAAGTCCCTGAGCTGTTGAGCGCATCCCCGTTCAGATTCAATCATTGCGCCACATCTTAGCTCAGCCTTCTCATATGAGCTGCCATTTACAGAAACAGGGGGCAAATTACCAATCAAAATGCTGGGCCGAGGCCCCAGCCTGATAGAAATGGCTGATGATTGGATAATAGTTTGGGGTTTGTTTGACCATATTTCAGGTGCCCTTCACTGTCTCAGATCTCTGTATTGATGGCTTGCCTGCTGTAACCCTAACCCTAACCCTTCACTGTCTCAGATCTCTATATTGATAGCACGCCTGCCATATTTTGTTTGATGGAATTGGTGATGGGCTTAGTGGTCTTATAGGGAAAGGGGTCCAGGTTTTTTCGAGATCAAGCCCGAAGACTGAAATCCTCTTTGTCTGCTAGGGTGACGACAAAACCAACACCACACTACCACATGTTCCCGTGAGGAGCCACAACAACCAGATTGCCTCAGTGGGTCTAAATAGTGGGAATTTCATATCAAGCAACTGAGGGGTGAAAACAGATTTGTTAGCAAATATCAGATTTCTCAGATGAACAGTTTCAAGAGAAGAAAGAGAATTGAGACTACCCTCCTGTTTTTTTCCCCCTCTCGTCTCATTGTGTTAAAAAGTCTGCATCACTGATGTCCCTTAGCCACTTTAAATGTCGAAATGAATATTCTCAATATATTTTCTCTTATTAACTGAAATCTGTAACTGTCAGTGGTTAATCATGATCCTGAACTTACCCTGGCCTGCCTAGTTGCGTAAGATGTCAATACTATTGTAGTCTTCTCTACTGATGAATAGTAGTGACTAATAGCAGACTTTGTCACAGGCAGCTGTTGGGCTAGGTTTACATGATAAGTGATTACCCTAATTTTAAGCAGGACGTTGTGAAACATAGCGGCCCAAACTGTCAGACATTGTTGGAGTTGGTGTTAATACCTTTTTGATTATTCAATAAATAACCCATAATTCGACATTGATTGGGCTTGTGAGCACCTTGAGTAGGGTGAGGGGTGGGGGGTTGACCCCTGCGGTCACTTTGTAAACTGACCACTGGTCAGCAGGGTCATTCCACTTTGCTCTGAGTCCACTCGTTCAACCGTAAATACAGCTTTGCCTCTTTCCTGATCTAATAAGTATTGGGTTTTCCCCTGTTCTTTTTCTTGATCAGCAGGAGTGAGTTATAGGCTGGAATGGGTCACTCTTTTTAACTTTATAATAAGTGTCTATTCATGAAGAACTAATGTCGAAGTAGTGTGGAATGTGTGATCCACATTTCTGGGCTTAACGGTGTGAGACAATCTTTTTATTTATTGTCCATCCCCTTGTAACAATAATTGTCTGATGCTGATAATAAACCACGCTGGTCCATTTTAAACCACAGCAACAAATGCATTTATCTGTAACATTAGTGCAGAAGTTAGATGTTGTCATTTTATCACATGTAGCTGCAGTGATTACACTGAAGTATATTTGTAATTCATCTTAACCATATACTTACTTAAATGTAATGCACTTTCACTACATTCTCTGTTGGTGCTATTGTAAAAAAAAAAAAAAAAAAGAAACCCGGTCTTCAAAATTACAGCCCCCATTACAACAGCCCTCCAGTTAGGCATCACCGGGTAACAGAAAAATTATTTGAAAAACACAAAACAAAATTGCTTTCCACAGCAGATGCGAGCTGCTCTGGGTTGCCTATTAAATACCTTCCCTCAATTGCCCATTATTTCCCCCAATAAAACTAACTACGGGCTGCATATTTTTTTTTTCTTTCTTTTTTCAGAAAACATGTTTCAAATGCAACCCTAAAATCAAAAGAACTAATGAAATGAAACGTTTGATGTTTTAAATAAAAAACAGACGATTTGGGGAAGGGAGCTTGGAGGAGGAATGGGGTGTATCACAGGTGCCGACAGCCAGGCAAAAAGCTGAGAGCTTTGAATCTTTTTAAAGATCTCTCTTCCTCTCAGAAAGTTCAAAAAAGAGCAAACCCCCTGAAAACAAAGGTCCCACTTGTTAGTGTTAGTATTGTGCAAGGTATGCTGGTCTATCTAAGAGAAGTTCCATTATTTAGCCTCTATCATTGAACCTTCTCATGAACTTCCTTAGATAAAGCCCTCCTGAGCATTGCTGCTGACCAGGTGAGACAAGCAGTTTCCATTCTTGGGATTTATCACATACATCGGGGAAAAGAGAAAGCTGGGTCACTTTAAAAAAAAAAGAAATCTGAATGGCTTCATTTTTCCCCTTGTATTCTGAGAGAAAAAAGATTATTAAGAATTATTGCCATTAGAGCTCACTTTCCAGTGTAAGGAGAATATCGTTTCATTTATAATTTATACCATCAATTACTATTAATAAAGAGATATTTCAGTGGAGAAACCGCATGGGACAATTATACGTAACGTAGCATTAACATTTCTGTTTGAACATTTCCATCCCAATTTGTTATAGAGTTAATAAGAGCGATGATTCCCCTTGACTTTTTCATGAAATTATGATATAGATATGATATTTTAATCTATCAGCCTCTGTAATATATTTGCTCAGTTAATTGGGCCCAGCGAGAGGCTAGGCCCTGACAATATGCAATTCTGGGGGCAGGGGGTGTCAGACAGTTTAATCCAATCAGAGGGTCTTCCAAGAGAGGGCATTGATGGAGTACCAGTTTCGTAACAGAACCCTTTTTAACCGAGCTCACCGGAGCCCACGGTCATTTTATCATTCCAGGGCTGGCACAGCAGTGACACCTGTTGGGAGGGGTGGGGTAGAGCAGCTGCAGGCTTCCCACCAGCAGAATAATATCTCTAAAATCACTTCCCCATTTAACCTTCAAACTGCCAACCATTTTAGACATCCTTGTAAAACGCTGGAAGGCGAACCAAGCAACGACAATTTAAATGTCTTTAATCCCTCAATCTGCACAGCCATCTGCCTTCCTCACAAAGTGTTGAGCTGAGGAATGCATTGGTGACAGTGGTTTTAGTGGTCCTGTGCCACTAATAGCCTGGCAAAAACACTGTGGTTTCCTCAATTTCAGGTACTGAAGTGACAATTTAGAACCTCTTTTCTTTCTTTTTCTTTTTTTCTTTTTTTAAATTTAGAATCTCCTTATTATTAATTTTCTCCTTCACCACAACGATTCCCCACACAGCTCAGGGACCCGAGGCTCAGTGGGCATCCTTCAATCCCACGAGCCAATCGGCGTCTTTTTTACATCCAGGAACTCGAGAGCGGGTGTCTGCAAGCTACCGGTCTCTGGAGGACAAATACCAGCCCAGCCCAGTAAATCTCCGCCCCCAAGCTTACTTGGTGCCTGGCCTGTAGAGGTCGCCGCAGAGGTGAGGAGAAACAGGCAAAGCTGGATCCCACCTCCCCAATCCCGGGAGCACCAAAGCCAATGCGGCACCCCTCCGGAGTCCCCAGCGAAAACCAGCTGCCTCTCACAACCAGGATTTGAACTTGCGATCTCTGGTTGTATCACTCACCCTGCATGACGTGCGGCAGTGCTTTTACCAGGTGAGCCATTTGGGGACCCATTAGAACCTCTTTTTATGTGCCTATGACAACATGTGGATTTAAGCCATAGACTAGGTATCCCAGCTCAGACTTCAAAAGGTTTGAGTTCAATATCCCACAAATATGTTGATTTAAAACAGCAATACTCTCCAACGTTTCCATTACCTTACATAATTGAACTTGGCTATAGAGGTGCAATAATTTTGCTTTAATCTAGCCAAAGATGGTAGCAAATCAACAGCTTATGGGGGAAAAAAAGCACACAGAGCTGTATTGCTGTGTAGCACAGAGTGCCAGTAGGCTGCCTGCGAAAAGATGGCTTCCCTCACTCTTTTTCTCTCTCCGTTTGACTCTTGTTAGGATATCAAAGTGCTGCGTTTTCCCTCTGCCTGTGTCTTAACATCTCCCAGTACCTCTGCTCTGCCTTGAGCTCATTGTGAGATCAAATAACTGCAACATTAAACCATGGTGAGAGGAGGTGCAAGCTACTGGTACTGCTCCCAGCACTTTGATGTATAAAAACAAACAAGGCAGGGGATATTATTGAACGAAACACCCATGGCTTAATTCTACAGATACCACGGACCATCAGGTTTTTGTCAGGGAAATATTTAATCACCATTTTTCATTTGAACAAACAGAATCCCAGCCCTGGAGATTGAAGTCCTCTGGAGGTGTAACCTGGGGAGCCTAGCTGCACTGCCAAGTTCCCCAACCCCTCTATAAGGGTGAATGGGGAGTTCAGACTCCACTTCCATTTAATTCTTGGCCTGTCAACTAAAAGCCAATGCAATAGCCAGTGCCAGTTATGATGAATGCGTTTTGAATTGGTGTACTAACAAAAACACTTTCTTTTCACTTCTAGCTCAGAAAGCAATGTGCCATAAGTGGAAAGAGTGGATGGTAATGAAGTAATCACGAATTCACGGTAGATTCCACACTTCTCCATTATAAGGGCTTTTAATTCCAGCCCTTATTCATATGAACTTGCACTTTATTGATACCAGTGATTGATTTTTAAAGACTTTTAAATTAACTTACGGAAAAAATGCCTATTCGATCTGGTTTTATCTTTTGAATTGTGCTCTAAAATGATTTTAATGATGTTTGTGTGAGCTTGTGAAAGGTGCTATACAGATTTACAGTTGATGTTACAGCCTGAAAATCAGATTGGCTGTTTAGTTATCGCTCCTTGAGGGGTTTTAGGATGGGGGGAGGGCAGGATGGGGGTTTCGTAAACCGGGAACATGTCTTATAAACAGGTCTGCTGCAAGGATAGAAATAGACTAAGTGGTTCTCTGTGACACCAGTCCAGAAAAGAACAGAGTAAACAAACATACAGTTCCGGCTCCATTCTAACACTGTTGTTTCAGCCGGACAGTTGGGACGCCAGTCAAAACAAGGCAAACTGCTCTTAAAGCTGTAGTAACACTGCATTTTAAGCGATTCTAAGTACGCTGTAATTAAGCAGGCAGTTACAATGTAGTTACTGTTTAATAATAGGTGGAATTACAAATTGAAACTCTTTTTTGTCATATTGTAATTTAGCTGTAACTGTACTTTAAACTACAGTATGGGAATTACAGTTTAGTAATGTCACAGAAGGCACATTGTTACCAAAGTATGTTTTTGTGTTATGTGATTGTCAAAGTCTCTGGGATTTGGGTCCCAGCTACGTTTCTGCCTGGCTCAAGGAAGTGTGCTGGAGCAGCGAGTTAAATAACAGCCTCCCACTGCTCTATGCAAAAACACCTAGCAATAAACTCAGCACCAAAACATGAAGCTATCCAATATTTTATACTATAAGCTATTATATACTATTAGCTATCCAATATATATATATACTGTATATTATATAACTGGACTGGTGACAGATAAGTTTAAATTCAGAAAAAAAATCTCATTCTATATTAACGTGTAATAGCAGTAATTACCAGAATTACGGCTTGGTTTGGCGTTCGTTGTGTTAGGAATAATAGCTTAACTGGTGTGCCGCTGTTTGGCATGTGCTTGGTTTGTTTCATGTCTAGCGGGTCGTCGCCCCCCCCCCCCCCCCCCCCCCCCCCGACTGTTGAAGCCTACAATGTATCTCCTGCCAGCACAATGCGTGGGGCCGTCGCTTAACAATCTGAAACTCTTCCCCCCCCTCCGGCAATGTCTGGTGCAAAAAAAAAAAACAGGCAGAAAATTGCTGTCTGTTTTTAATGTAGATTAATTAAACAGCTTTAAATAACCTCCAGAACAAGGATTAAAACACTTAGCTATGTCTTTTTTTTTTTTTAGAATAGACTGGCAAACTACAAACAGAATCCTGTTCACAAACTCTGACATTTGTTAACCCTTTCTTTACTGTTAATGAAGAAGCTCACCTTCTTAACAACAGCATCAACTCATTTTCACCATTATATTGTGTGTGTGTTAAATACATTATTAACGAGACACTCAAAACGAATGCAGTAAATCAAAACAAACTTCTTGACAGTTTTTTTTATTTTTTTTTACTGTATTTGCTGGGACTCCTGCTGTGCAACATATTGTTTACAGTTTCCCTCAAGTGACTTGAACACGACATGGATGGAAGAGTCTTCATGAATGGGTCGTTAAGAAGACATCCTTTTGAAAACCAGGCTCGCGCCTGTTACTGTGCTGTTTAGCTCTCTGGAGTTGATTTGGTTTGCCGGGTTGATTTAAACTAAGGCCAGTTTGAAATGCTGTGTTGGAATGTCAGTCTTGTTAACCTGCTTCTCTTACCACTGAGCTATCTCTTAAGTTGTAGTTGGCTATTCGTGTGGGAACACAAGAAAAAATTTGGACAGTTTTGTACATTTCCTTTCATTCTACTAAGGTTAAAATAAAAGAGTAAGTCAAGCAGACATGATTTTCAGCTTGCATTACACTAAGGAAAGCATGACTCAAAATGTACAGTGTGTCTGCTTTTTTATAGTTTTACCTCAGAATTTATGATTGAGGATTTTAACACGACCACAAGTTAATAATGAATTCCATAGAAATTCCACAGGATTAACAGCTGTGCCACAGGGATAGATAAGGATTTGCGGACATAAATTAAAGTTCAACTGTATATTTAAATGGTAGCACACCTTCATACATCCTTTACTCATCCAAGGTTGTTTTACAAGAACCTCACAGTCTGTCCATAAAAAGCTGGGCAAGAATTAAGATCAGTTTTGTGAAATATGAAATAAGGGAACAGCATTAATCACCCTTTCTTGTTTATTAAACCAATAAAGATTTAATTAAATAATTTATCACAGGAATGGAGTTGGAATTAGTGTCTCTGGAGCACAGTCAGGAAGAGCAATATAGTTACAGTACCAAGATACCCCCCCCCACAGGTGTTTGTACTGTTAAGATATTAATACCACAGTGATGCCACACTGTTAAGGACCGTTTTGGGAGATCAACTGTGTTTCTTAACATTAGAAAAAAAAAAAAAATGGATCATTTTTTATTTCCCTTCCTGAGTCTTAACAGTCAGCTCTCAGAATTCCAGCTATACTGGCTGTGTAAACCATCTATGTAAAGTTAAAACCTGTGATCCTATAAATAGAATATGTGATGATCTTCAGTTTAATATCCCAGTTACCAAAAAAGCCAGTAGTTAGTTAAAGACCTCCTGAAGATAACGGAGTGATTTCAAATTGAAGACCATCGTGGATCGTCTCTATATATACATCAGGAGGATTATATGGTTCTTGTGTTCAATGCTGTTAGGTTTTCCTATCTGTGCATTTTATCTGAAGAACGGTAAGTGCAGACAGACAAAGACTGATACAGACAAATAAGGAGATAGCTGATAGATAGCTAGATGGGCGTATGAGACAGTTTAGTCGAGTTTCTGATCAAATAGAAGAGAAAATGGCAATGCCTCTGTATGCTTTATCGAGAGCCTACTGACTTCATTGTCTCTGGAACGAGCCATCGTAAATTTAGCACTTCAATTTGGCCCGGGAATAATAACATCTCAATTATTATTTTTGCTCCGTATAACATAATTCTTAAGGATAATGATTTTTTATGCCTGTGACATATTGTCAGAGGGTGACATAAAACCCAGGTGACATGTGACATTTGGTAAAGGTCACTCAGCACATCTCTGCTCACGTCTGTCTTCATAACCCTGGCACTTGTCCTATTGAAACTGGCATTGGCAATCTGTGTATCGCTCGAGAAAATCCTGCCTTGTTTTTCCTCTTTCACAGGGTAGTAGTTTTTTATGAAAGAAAGACAGATAAAATAGAAATGATCTATGTGCTGGAGGGAGAATTCCCAGATCTGCCCTTGTCAGTGATCAAAACTGGAGAGGGAACTATGAGAGGAATGAGGGTTGTTACTAATGTGATAATTATGCCTGAAATGCTTTGGGTTAGATTTGGTGGTGGTGTTGGTGGTGGGGGCTATAAAAAGAACAGAAGCTTTGATAAGTGCGGATCTCCATTAATTAAATCCAGTCATATAAGGCCTAGGAAATGAAGGCCTGGCTAAAAGATTCCTCAGTCATCTTGTCATATTTGACAAAATCTGGAACAAGATCAGCAGGTCACACAGATGCCATTTTCTTTGTGGTTTCCCCCAACCCCCACATTTGCATTCCTATATTTGTGGGGACTTCTCATTGACTCTCACTGTATTTTTATTTACTATTTCTAACTCATGTCAGACAAAACTCCACACAGGTTGAAAGTCGAAAACAAACTAAATATTTGGGCACTTTTATATATATATATATATTTTTGAAGGCATATTTAGTTCTTAAAAAGGTGTTTTACAAAATGGGGACGTCATTTTTTCAGGAATTACTGTCTTTGCGGGGACATTTTGTAGCAACAACATTTAGATTGGCTTTTTCTTTTTGACCCAGTTTACTGTGGGGTTCAAAATTATAGTGTGAAGTCTGCAACCCCACACAAAATAAGCCCCTGCCTTCATAACACAACCTGGGCTTGGCCACAGCTATCCCACGGTTCTTTGCGACTGCCCCACACAAGGTTACAAAATAAAGTTATTTTAACACCTACAGACAAGACAATGTTTGACCCGGCCTGTCACTCATGCCTGCAGTGTGTTGGTGTCAGTGCGCAGGAGAGCAGCTGTAATGTATGGGCTGTAACACTCAGTACTTACAGTGTGACAGCTTTAATGGTGATGGCCATATTATTGAGAGTGGGAGAGAGTAAAAGCAGTGCTTTATTGGGATCGGAAATGCCAACTTGGATAACAAGGACACTGTGCGCTTGTGGGGAGAAATAAATGTTTAAAAGATTAAAAAAGATTCTCTAAATTGCAAGGGTGGGCTAGCACTGGAGCATGGAAGCTGCAGGGGGGTGGGAGTGACCATAACTGGTAAACTGGAGACTGGACCTGTAGGAAAGCTGACCTAGGGTGTGTGTACTTATTAGGATATATTTACAGCAAAAGACTGATTGTCTGTATGTAGTATAATACAAGGAAATTAAAAAGTGTACTATAAATGTAAAACAACATGGAATATTTGAGGAAAAAGAATAATAATTAGTGAATTGTGACATCACGGTTGATTCACTTTAAGAACATATATATTACCATTACACTACCGATGTACTTATAAAACCCTTCATATACTACATTTTCTATTTACAAACCTTTATTTATTGAAAATACTCCTGTACCTAAAATGACATTCTGTGTGTCTATGTGTCTGTTTGTCTTGTTGACCCCCACTTGCCTTACTGTGGTGGCTGGCTGGGCTGTGATTGATGGCTGCCAGAGTTTTTTGAGTGTCTGGTTTGAGACCAGGGCAGACGGCAGTTAGTGTGAAAGGAAAGGGAGGCCAGCATCGTGGTTTGTGAGCAGCTAATGGCCTAGGTTCACCGCAGGTACGCTTCTTCCCCTGGTTATGCAACAGTGTCAGTGGTTTCCTACCTTACATGTACAGGATGTGACAGTGCTGCAAGCAGGGACAACAGTGCTAGAGAAAGAAGCTGCTTTGCTGCCAGTGAAGAAAATCCACCCTCCAGTGAAATATATGTGCTTTACAAGAAGGTTCAATTTCATCAACAGAATATACAGTATACAAAATTGTCCAATCAAATCACATAAAATCTGCATAAGATCTTTGGACAATTCAGCCCACAGAAATCACACCCCTTACAAAAATATACATGACAATTTAAAGTATTAATTAGTTTATACACACTGTCCTGAGGGCTGAAGCATGAAGCAGTTAAAATTTACTGTACTGTACTGTACTGTACTTAGGGCCTTTTTCTCTAGTGTCTAAAAACCACGACTGAACATTAAAATAAACAACACCAGCAAGGTGTTCCTAAACCCATGCTTGGTTTGTCATTATAATATAACGCTAAAATACTTAGGACAACAGTGGCAAACCTTTTTCATTGTTACTTCAGTATAATATATTTTAAGGTATTAAGGTAAATATTTTAATGTCTGACAAATATGTTATCAAAAGATAAATTGATTGGGAAGTGTTTGTTCAATAGGTGTCTGCTTTGACTTTTTTTTATAAAGCTTTTTTCATAGCATATTACTCCCATATTTCTACCTCTTCTGTTGCAGTATGTTACAGACTAGAGGAAACTGTCAGAATAACCCTCTAATCTTTAACATTATGCCAACTGTAAATAGTATGATATCAGCAGAAAAGTATGTTGTGCTCTGTAAGTAAAGAACAAGAAACCTTAGCTGTTCTTAATAGCAGAAACTTTCAAGTTTAAAGAATGAGCTGATACAAAGAAAAAGGTTGGGACTTGTTCAGGAAGCAAGCTAGCTGGATATGTCAGAGCACAGTTCATCCCACCTTGAGTTTCTAAGCTGCTGTTCAAGTGTACTTGGAAGAGGATCAACCCTCGCCCCCTAATCTTGTTTGTTGTAACTAAATGAGCTGTCCCAGCTAGGTGTGTTACCAGCTAATGAATTTACAACCTGATACGGACTGGAAATTGACAAGGGTCGTAAAAAAAAAAAGAAAAAGAAAAAAGAAAAAGTAAATACCGCTTAGCTTCCTTGTCATGTCTAGTGTGCTGCTGGGGAGTATGCAATATTGCGGTGATTAATTAATTTTTAATAATCTCAGGAGAGATAGCAGAGACTCCAAATGAACTGCAGACTGTCTGGAGTCTGTCAATAAACAAGGAGGGGTCACACTCCAAGCTGCTGTATGTGCAAGTCACTGAGCACTTATCAGGAACAGGACAACAAGGGCGCTTTGGGAAAGGCTTCTCGGAATGTATATATTGGATTGTGGGGTCCTAAGACCCCATCATAAACAGCTAGGTCCAATGTAGAATGCAGGTGTAATGTTTTAGTGTCAACTACAAGACACCAAAAGCTGTCAATATTGGATTTTTCACTAAGCCTGAAATGCAGTACCACATTGTACAAGGAACTGGAGAGTAGACCCATATTGACAGCTTTTGTCATCTCTATAGCCCCCTGCTGGACATCCAACACATTACGCCTTTATTTTGTCCTTGCCATTGTAAACACCTTATAGCCACCACACAGAGTAACTACATTCAGTTAACAGAAAGAAAGAAAGAAAGAAAGAAAGAAAGAAAGAAAGAAAGAAAGAAAGAAAGAAAGAATTTCAGTCCTTGTCACTCAAATGGTTAAGGCCTGCTAAGCTCTTTCCGTGCCAAGCAGTAGCTGACTGTTGCAAGTTAATAACTTTATTGCTGAAAGGCGCCCATAGATCACAGTGAGGGCTTGTTTATCCAGTTATAGCTCTAGACTGTACCCAGGGCTTGGCTTCATTGATAAAGAGAACTGGAGGGGTGGGGGATCACCACATCACCAGAGCACAACAACTTCTTTCCTGCTTTCAGCTCAGCGCTTTCCCAGTTATTTACAACCAATGCTGAAATAGGACAAATTAGGTATGTGAAACATTAAGTTATTTTAATTAAGTTCTGTTTTGTAAAAGTAATCAAGCAATTCACTTTATACCTGTATTAAAAAGATCAAAACAATCACATTATATGTTTTATATCAAACATGCCTGACAATCTCAAGTAATGCCTAACTGGAACAATTCTGAGCCTCTCCAGTAAAGATTGCCAATTGTGGACCAATACCAAGACCATACTAATTTCCGTGTGCCCCCATCGCTGCCCTCAGCTCTGGCTGGGTGATTGACAGACCGTGGTGTGAAGGAACCCTGTGAGTCCCCAGGTTCCTTCCTGCTCCCAGGCGGTGCTGGGGAGCCATATCGCAGGGCTGTAAATTACATAGCATGTCAGGAGGTTTGTAGTGTTTATGGCTCAAGGTCACCCCTATAAATCACACCAAGCAGACACCACCACTGCAGATAGCCTTCAGTCCGTTACTCTCTCTCTGCTCTACCACAGGTGTGCCCATGACACAGCACACACTAATTGCAGCTAAAAACACCAGCCTTTCTTTCTTTCTTTCTTTCTTTCTTTCTTTCTTTCTAATATTACAATAAAAAAGCTGCATTGCAAAACTAAAGAGTGAGTTCCTATAGTTTTAGCAGGTAGCCCGGTTTGCAAAGAACTTAGGGTTACAGCTCACTCGGTTTGATTAGTTGTGCCAGTGTGTCCTGGAGCAGAAGAACAATGGCCGTGGGGAGGGGGGTTGTGTTGTTGTTTTTGCTGCTTCATTCTCATCTCACACAGCTGTGGGTCCAGCCGGTACCAGCCACCAGGCTTTCTCAGACTAGCACAATGTTACCATTGAGTTCAGAGACACAAACACCAGCTCCACCACTCCGCACCGTGTCAGCAGACCGAGCAGAGAGATGACTTGTACAGTATTAGTTACACACGTTTTATTAATTTTCCTGAATATGCACATGTCTTCATACAGTAAAGCCAAGTCTTTAAATGCTAAATACTAAAGACAAATAAAATGACATCAAACTTACATATTTATGAAACTGAATTGCAGCCAATACACACACTTAGCTGTATACATATGAATCACTTATATGAGTGTTTTCTGGATACATTAAGCATTATTAAAATTACAAATTGTTCAAATCACTAACTGAAAGAAAACTTTCACAATTGACCTAAACATCTGAAATTAACTTAGAACCTAATTGCCTCGGCGTATGAGTTATTACAAAGTGAGTATTTTAAGCATGTAACATATGTGCATATTATTGTATACAATAGTTTCCACATGGAAGAGTTCAATAAGCCAACCCACAGGACCCCTTCACCCCAATTCCATTTCCCATCAGGCCTGTGTGCAGGGAGGGAGAAGGGGAGGGTGGGGGGTGGGGGGTGGCGACAGCCCCCTTCAGTCAACCTGAGGCGAGAGTCATAAATGTCTCTTATCAGTATTGTCATTGTAATAGCCTGCAACAGGCGGAGATGGGGCTGGATGAGAGTTATCACCAGGGCCTACAGGGGAGAATACACATCAAGCTGCCAATCACACACCATGGAAATTGCTCTGAGATTTGAGTCCCCAGACAGACACATACAGCCAGGCTCCCTCGATTGCTGCTCTTATGGATGGACATGTATTTATGTATTTTGTAATATTTTGTTTGTTTCTTTGTCCACCACGAAACCCAGCTGCAGTCTGAATGATCTAAATATGTTATTGTGGTACCTGGTGGATGATAAAGAGGGCAATTTTTGGTAGGTGTTCATAATGCGTTTAATGAAAGGTATGTACAGTAAGATTGGATGTCTAGTATGGCAAGAGTTGGTCCAGGATGGACCAGTGCAATGGAAGAACTTTGTAATGAAGTTACATGGAACCCACTCAAAGTATACCTGGACCCCCCTTTTTTGGGATCACTTTCCCCAAGTACCAATTTTATAAAAAAAAAAAAGGTGTATGATCACCCCCTGCTGTTTGAACCTGTATCACTTCCCTTGTGATTGCCTACAGCCGGAATTGTAAAAAGGAAAAGGATAAGATCAGAATGTTGTCCCATTGCACTGATCCGATGGTATCGGAGCGTGTCTGGATATCCCTGTGTTTTGCCCTCGGGGCTTGATCAGCCCACCAGGATACTGTGAACGTCAGCCTCCTTTTATCACCATCACCAGGTCTCTCTGCTATAATTCATGCTTTTTAACAGAGTTTGATAACAATCAGCACAAGGCCCATTCCATGATAGTCTATTGCACCCCAGGATTCGTTTAGTGTTTGTTTGTAAGTTTAAACTGAATACAAGAGAAAACACATTATTATTATTATTATTATTATTATTATTATTATTATTATTATTATTATTATTATTATTATTATAAGGTTGCTGGAGAGAGTTTACAGAATTTTTATTACAAATAAAAGTAAAAACATTTTATTTTCTGACAAAAACTGTGTATGGTATGGATAGACAGCAAGACAGTTCAGCACAGCTAACTATGCAATACCAGCTAGGCTGGCTATGCTGTGTTTTATTATTGTGCTGTTTTATCACCCCCCCCCCCCGGCTATATTTCTGAGGCTCAGTGGTCCTGACACAGTCTGTCTGGAAGATCCTGGGCTGGCTGGGGGGGGGGGCATGGGATGAAGGAGAGGTAGATTTATTCGTTTCTTTTTCCGTTTCATTCCTGACAGGTGCTGTGTTAACAGCTCGGCGAGCCAGAATCATCTCGCTCAAGCCAAGGGGCTTAGGGTTTAAATGGTTTGTGCGAGCGAGGTGTTAGCTCTTGTCAACACTCTCAATCTGACAGACAAACAGAGCCTGAGAATGGGAAATCCTACACTTTGTAGAGGGGGGTCGGGGGGGGGGGGGCTCTGATCAGTCTACCTGGGGGGGCAGTGGGGTTTTCCAGTATGTTGAGGGCTGGAAGGTTAGCGGTGTGGGCTGATGGTTTAAAATAATGGGAATAAGGGGTAAGAAGTGTGGCCCAGTGGTTAGAGCTGAGAGACTGGGAGCAAGACAATCTGGTCTAGTGGGTCAGGCTAAGGGACTGGGAGCGAGGCAATGTGGCCTAGTGGTTAGATCCAGTGGTGTAGTCCTAAATCTGAGGGTACCGGAATGACACTGAAATACAGATTTCCTTAAACAATAATTATATGAATTCACTGCACTGTTGCTGTTGTCTTTGTCAGCATTTTTAGCCTTCTTAAAGAAGTAGCTTGTAAAAGAAGCTCCTAATGCACTTTTCATTGCATGAAGATGACTACTGACTGAATCAGACAGTCACACGGGAGATGTGAGTCATGTGACTTAGCTTGCCTATAATGCTTGACTGGCTTGACTACACCACTGCTGCCTATAGAAAATAGTACCGGAATGGTGTTCCCCCATGTTCCGACTACATCACTAGTTAGATCTGAGGACAGGGGGCTAAGCAGTGTGATCTATGGGTTAAAGCTGAGGGACTGGGAGTCATTGTGGTCTTGTGGTTAGAGCTGAGGGCCCGGGAGGTAAACAGTGTAGCCTAGTGGTAGAAGACAGGCTGCTCAAATGTCTGTGTTTCAATGGGGAAGAGGAGGCCCTAGACGGGGCCTTTGGACGGGGATTTATGGTGTGTTTGGCCCCCAGCCATCAGATGCATGTGTTGTTGAACTTGTGGTGTAAGTCTGCTATGGGCATTGCACTGCGCAGTGTAACTGCTTAGTGTGCTTAGTCCGTACATTTACCTAACGCCCATTGATTGCAAGGATGGGATTTGTAAAGGTCAAGGGGTTAACGTAGATCAAACAGGCCTTTCTGGGGAGTCCCGAATGGCAGCCAAAGGGTCTGGGGGGAGAGATTAAAGTGTTACACCATCACAGTGTGGGCAGCAGATGGATGAGGGCAGCGGTGGGACCTATAATGTACAGTTAATCAAAAAATGATTTGGTCAGGTCAGGTTGTAGTTATGCGATTCTCAAGATTTTATCTTGAAGTTATCCAATAGGGGAATCTAAATAACTTTTCTTTAGAAAATTTTTTTTAATAAAAGTTTAGTATAATACAGTTCAGTCTGGTTGTATATCAGGCTAGTTTTGTTTTGTATGACACTGAAAATAAAGTTGAGATAGCCTTGTATCTTTTCTTGATGCACTCTTGGGAAACTAACCAGGAAAGAAAGCTGTGTGTTCTACTGGTAGAGCTGAGGGACTGATAGGCAGTGTGGACTAGTGATTACAGATATGAGACTGAGAGGCAGTGTGGTATTGTGGTGAGAGTCGAGAGACTGGGAGGCTTTGTTGCCTAGTGGTTACAGACAAGGGACAAAGGGGAAGGGAGCTGGGGATTTGAGACAAGATACTGATATAATAGTTTAGAATTACATTTTTTGTCTAAAAGTCACTTGAGTACCACAAAAGTGACTTTTAGTGGTAGTGTAGTGGTAGCAGTGGCGGCTATGACAGCTCCTGGAGAGCTCCCCACTGAGTATAATCTGCAGCCCAAGGTGGGAATTAAATTAACTCGATTGGCCACTGTTGTGTTGCCATTAGTGGTAATTAGTTAAAACATCAGAGTATAAACAGTATATTGGCTCTGGTAATTAATTATCCCACTCAAGCGTGTGTGTGTGTGTGAGAGAGAGAGAGAGAGAGAGAGAGAGAGAGAGAGAGAGAGAGAGAGAGAGAGAGAGAGAGAGAGAGAGAGAGAGAGAGAGAGAGAGGGAGAGAGAGAGAGAAGAGAGGTAGAGGAGATGGAGAAAGCGGCTTGAATCATTGCTTTACCAAATGCTTTCAGTTACAAGGGAAGTAGCGGGCACACTTAAAAGGTGGTTCGCACGAATAAGATTTGGATTAAGGTTAATCATCTGATGGGTGAATTAATGATAACTTCAATAATTTAATACAAATCCAATTTTTGTTAATATATAATAACATTTTCCCAACAAAGTGTTACCTATAGAGGGCTACAGTACTTGTGATCCAACGACGAACCTCCGAGAGCTGGACCCTTTCATTATTATTATTATTATTATTATTATTATTATTATTGTTATTATTATTATTATTATTATTATTATTATTATTAATAATAATAATAATAATAATAATAATAATAATAATAATAATAATAATAATAATAATAATAATAATAATAATACATCCTTTGGTTCATGTTAACCAAGTCAAAGCCCCTATTTCATAAGAATGTCCAGAAGATGTGTTTTTAAAACAGGCCTCTCACTCCAGTGCCTGTTTGCTTTAGTTCGATAGGGTTTCTTTTTAAAGGCACAGGGAAGGAGGTACTCTGTGTAATCAAGCATGCAAAACGACCTTGCAGACATGTTTAAAAAAGATAAACTGAGCTAATACCTTCACTTCGTCACCTGAGGAGGAAGCAAGCAAGAGGAAAGAGACTCTTTTTAGAAAATTATTTTCAGCTGCCCTTAGGAAGTCTTCCATGATAACTTTGCATATAAATATATAAATAATTTAACACCAGCCTCAGAACCCCCACCTCCCCTCCCCCCGCCCCACCCCCCCCACCCCCTCTCAATTCCCCCAGCTCCAGCGTGGTGCAGGGGGTGTAGGGTTAGGCGTCAGGATGCTGTCTTTGCGTTAAATCGCATCCTAAACATCCTGTAGCCTAGGAAGAAGGCAGCAGCCTGGCAGATCTAACCCAGCCGCATCACCCTCATTTCCCGGGTCAGTGCTTGGGTAATGGTCTATTAATTTGCTCGATTCTCCCTTGTGAGGCAAACTCAATTTCCAGGCCTGGCTCACAGCTAACTGTCGACAAGGTGATTGATTGAACAAACAGCTGTCACTACCGTAGGCTGACCAACCCCGCACCCCCCCACCCCCCACCCCCACTACACACACACACACACACACACACACACACCTCCTACACACACAACACACATGCTTGTGCACTTACACAAACTACAATCTTAAAAAAAAAAAAAACTGAAATAACATCTTGAAATAGGCTTATACTCAGCATGGAAGGCTAGCTCACAAACACACACTGACAAGGAGCCTGACACACATTTTCATTCCCAGCAATGGGAGAACTTCAAGCTGTCGGTAGTTGTTTATGGGAACATTTGTTTCAAGGTTATTAAAAACAAAATCTATAAGCAAAAACTTTCTTTAGAAAAGGAAGATGTGAGATCCTCAAACAGGCTGTCTATAATAGGGGCTTTCATTTTTTCCTAGCAAAATCAGATCCAGGAAAATCTCAGTATGTGTGTCTGAAAAGCCCCTTAACACCCCCCCGCCCCCCCCCCCCCCCCCCCCTTCATTTGAACCCCTGCATTCAAACAACCCACCTTCCAAATAAAATTATAGAGACCCGGCAACAATCACTGTTCCTGCAAACACAAGGACCTCGTTCAAGCACATTAAATAACTAAAAAAAGAAAATTTGCAATTATATAAAAAGTATTTTGAGAGAGAGAGAGAGAGAGAGAATTTACTATGGTTATGGGCAAACAGGGTCTGCAGGGGGGTTTATAAGAGATAAATGCACCCAGGAATCAAATCGAATTCTTCTTATCGCTGTATTATTTGAAGACGTTATCAAGTGCGGTAATGTGGTTATAAATTCAATTTCGTCTGAGAGATTTCATTGTTTACTGATGTCTTTCGGAGGGGGGTGGGGGGTTGTAAACACTCAATGCACATCAAGAAATTCATTTTGGTTTCCAGAAGGGATGGCAAAAACATGGAATCAAAGTGGACAGGGATGGAAGGGGAACACTGCCAGTTTGTCAAGGACATAAGACAATGTATTTACCTTTTGAAATAAGATTTGTATTACTCCACGGTGACCCCTGCTGGCTGCAGTACAAGTTATCTCATCACTGTTTGTTTACCTCAGAAAGAAGAATTCACTCTATTTATTTTTAATTATTTCTAGAGGATAGCCATCTGAGATACATCTTGTTCACATAAGTGGCAACAGCCTTGCATTTTCCCAAACCAGTGAGCTACTGAAGGCCAAAACCATAGCTCTTTGTAACTCTGTCCATACCCTCTCCTCACCACCACTCCTCTTTCTCTTCTCCCGCTTTCTTGCCTTCTCTCCCCCCACCCCAACTCCCCAGTAATGCATCCTGATGCCTCTTCCCAGGAGATTTGCTCTTACACTAGCTGGAACTCAATTTTCAGCACTAAAGGTTCTTTTTAAAAAGAGAATGATCAACTCTCCCTGCCAAGGAAAAGTTCAAGGGCCCCCATTAATTCAAAACTAAAAATGACAAATTCATCTTCACACCACGATTAAATGAAGTCAGCCTGTAATTGATGCTAATTGATCCGAGGACTCTTTCCCTGCTTTGAAGGCAAAAAAAAAAAAAAAATGGTGACGTGCATGAGTCACAGCCAGTTGGCTGTGATTGCGAGTGTTGTAATTGCGGTTTCTTTTCATTGTTGTACGTAACACATGGTGCCACCTGCTGGCAATGGTATTAAAGAGGAGCCCTGATTTTCCTAAACACCCCTTTTAATACACTATGAAATAATGTGCACTTGTTTGGGTGTGTATTAGGGCCTGTATCTGCTTGAATTACCAGCGTGGATGTTACTGTTTTAGTAATACGCTGCCAGTCCTTTTTGACACAGTGCCAATACTGGCCGAATTTTTGAATTGTCATTTGTTTGAATAGAGGTCTTTCTTCACCACATAGCGCACAGTGCCACATGGTGGTGGAACGTGGTAAGGCGGATCTGAGTATGTAAGCCTGCACGTGTCTGTGTTTGTGTGTGCGTGCTTCAATCATTGGCAGGGAAGTGATTGCTCCAGCCGCAGACTGCCAGTGTTTTAATAAAGTCAGTGCTTTTCTGCTTCTTTTAAGAGGTGAAACACGTGGCACGCGCAGTGGCAGCACTTTCCTCCCCACTGTGGGCGTCTGATCCCGACGGGAAACTCTTTTCACTTCAAAAAAAAAGAGAACCACCCCCCCTCACACACGCCCGGTGAACAAGCTCTTTAATAAAATGTGTGTTTATGCCGGCAGGTAACCATTTCTGAAGTGAAAAGCAAGACTTTATAGGTCGCAGCTGTGTAGGGCCAGCCTCTTAATTTTACTAGTCCGACAGATGAGCTGGCGGGAGGTAAAGTACAGTCGGAATTTCTCCACTCAGAATAAAATTACAATGTTAGCACTTTTTAAAGCTGTTTAACTCAGTCTCAGAGCTTATTAGCAGATACTTTGTTCTCTGGCCAGTGCATTTACTGTACACCACATAGAAACCTGAAGTGGTCTGGGATCGCTTTCCGCTCGACTAAAAATAAAATGCACTCTTTCTCTCTCTCGCCATTGCGTTGTAAATATATACTGCATACATGTACATATAATAAATACATTTGGAAGCGGTTAAGGAAATATGGGCACGCTCTTTTAAATGATACTGTAAGTGGATGTGAAGCGCAGACAGCTTATGGGTCCTGGAGGAGTTTTCCAGTGGACAAATGCCAGTATCTGGATGAAATTTCTTTCACTTTAATGTATGCGATGGTTTTAAAGCGGTTTGTAAAAGTTTAAAGAAAATGCTGCTGTATTGACAGCACAGGACAGTGTGGATGCATACCAATGTATAACAAGTGCCTGAAAGATTCTAGATTCCTTTTAACTCCTTCATCAAAAATGAAATCCTCTTCATGCCATCTGTCTTACTTTAATATACAATGTTTCTTTCTATTTTTATTTTATTTTATTATAAAAAAAACAAGATGCTTCAAAATCAATACAACAGTCCTGTCCCATTTTGTGTTATTTTTCTTAAGTGCTACCAACCAGCAACAACCAAGCAGTTTGACAATTGTTTGCTATTGTTGTGAGGCGCGGTGGCGAGGTACATATAATCAGGCAGTGTGCCATTGTGATTTATCGGCTGTGTGTTTGAGCATATTGAGGTCTGGGAGCGAGACAGTAAGCAGCAAGCAGCAGTGTTAGTGGCAGGGAGTGTGATTTAGTTAGGTTCCCCATTGAGTACAACGAGCATCAGGATTCTTCATAACTCCTGACAAATTATGACACGTGGACATGCAACACCCCCAATTCATCACACAGGCAAATCGGCCAGCGCCACAGGAATACTGCGGGGGGGCAGACAAGTGTATTAGAGCGATAATGGATTTCACGTATTAATAACCTGCCAGCGGTGCTCAATGTCTGTGTTAAAACATGTCAATGAATGATGACAGAGCTCGGATTGATACAATCCACATGTGTTGATACACTGGTTAGCATACTGCACAGACACATTCTTTCTTTCTCTGTTTTTTGTTTTTTATAACATTCACCCACCAGTATCAACAACAAGTAAATAGAAGCACACCAGCCTACTGTTTTGAAAAATAAAGGACACCCAGTCCAATGCAGTGTGTGTGTGTCCTTCAGTTAAAGTGGGAATGTGTGTGTGTGTGTGTGTGTGTGTGTGTGTGTGTGTGTGTGTGTGTGTGTGTGTACTGGTCTCTGTGCATGAGAGACTATAATTTTGGACAGTGCAAAATATAAAAAAAGAATACAGTTTAATGCAAGTATACTTCAGTCATTACAGTAAAAACCTCCACTATCAAATCTTCTTTTTATGAACTCCACCTGCTTGGTAACCTGTCTGCAATGTCCTCTGCCCTGTTGTCTTTGAAAATGTGCCAAGCAGCCCTCTATCTCTGCTATTTTCAGTACTGTAAGTTATATTGAGCATTTAATGGTCAAATGGCTGTGTCTTAATAATAGATTTTTGATTGGAAATGTTACGTGAACAATTTTACTGTGATAATTCAATTATATGAGTAATATAATGAGCAAAGAAAAAAAAAAATATATATATATATATATATTTAGAATATATATATATATATATATATATATATATATATATATATATATATATATATATATATATATATATATAACCTCCATCCTTAATGTGTTTTTATTAGAATTACAGTCAGTAGAAGAAGAAGAATATTACAAATAATAATCTGAATAATTTTTGTAGTTAACACAAAATAAGCGGGGGGAGCAGACCCAAATTACCGAACCGATAAAAATGCAGATCGTCACATGGCGGTGGGGAAATGAAATGATCCATCTTGGCGCATTCCGAGGAATTAGGTGTGTATTCAATCAGGGCTGTCAGAACTCCCCCCCTGTCCCCCCCCCCCACCGCTCTTCGTTTGGCATTTTGGTGAAGAATCTTCACGCTAAAAAGTTTTGTCAGTCCTATTTCCTTGTTATCATCAGCACCCCCCACCCCCCCCCCCCTTCCCACCTTCCCTCTCACTCTTTCTCTTCCTCCGTGCTCTGGCAGATTAAAAAGAGCTCCTGCGCAAGCAGGGGCCTCGACACCCATTCCGGATAAACCATCTCCATTCCGCTGGGGTCCCGGGCAAGCCCGCCTCCCACATTAATCATCTTTAAAATAATGACAGCAACCGCACACTGCCGGCCACATCTCTCCGTCTGTGTCTCCCCATCAGTCAAAGAGAAGAAGGAGAAAGAGAGGGGGAGAGACGGAGAGGAAGACAGAAAAAGAGAGGAAGAGAGAAGAGGGGGAGTAAGAGGGAATAAGGGGGATGAGAAGGGGAAATGGAGAGCGTGATAGACTGGGGCTCGACTGGTGATGTGCTGTCTTGTTTTCTTCTCTTTATTTTGAGATAGGGTGTCGAGGCTGCTCCATTAATCACTGGCCATCTCAATTTGGTTGATTTACTCTCTGGAGACAGGGGAGGGTGTGAAGACGAGGTGCCCAGACAGCACCTCGACATAATGTGTCTCTCTATAGGAAAAGCATTAGCCCAGCACAACTGGCCTGTTGGACCTGATTGATGGGGGACCAATGGGAAGGGAAGTGTGCCACAGTCTCCAAAGCCTGGAGCATTGTGGGACTGTGCAGGCAATGTGCTGCTTCCAAACTCAGGATCTGCTTCTGGTACTATAGGCCAGTCACCTGATGTGTGAAGAACGCTTAACCCATAAACTTTTCTGATTTTAAAATGGTGTAATATAAAATTAGTAATTTATTTGGCTGAAAACATATTAGTATTCACACAAATAATATCTTTAAAACTGCAATTTACTTTTCTTTTCTTTTGAGCAAAATGATACATAGCTTCCGTGTTGGACTGAGGGGCTGTTGATGCAGTAAATAACCTCATGTTGCGATTTTTTCAGGGAACGTCTAGAAGTGACCCCAGGACCTCAGGTTGGGAAACTCTATATAATAATAGATATGTACCAGATCTGCTCATTATGAATTGGATTTTGGTCACGTTAGATTTTGGGCTGTGACAAGAGCGGGGGCTTTGACAAAAGCAGATCCAGTAGCTCAACCTTATTGCTGGCTTCACTGAGCACGATGCAAGGGACTGGTAGATAGATAATCAGGTAGATGTGAACAGATACACGTCTCCAGCTTTCTTTTCTGTCTCCTCTGTATGTCTGCCACACAGTAGAGAGTGCGACAGGAGCAGAACTGCACTGACAGCGTCCTGGCTTTTTAGTCGTCTTCTTATTACTTTTTTTTACTCTTTATTCCAAACAACAGTTTCATCAACATTTAATATTTTACTCTCTCCCAAACTTGACGTGTCAGAGAAGTGAAGCCCCCCCCCCCACCCACCCCCCACCCCTCCTGTTTGCACTCTCCTCACTGTGCTCACACACAGTGCAGTGCTCAAAACCCTTGTTGCGCGCTGGAGATGTGTCATCTATCACTGCACTGACAGATGAGCCTGTCGGATTGTTTTTCATTAGGCAGCCCTGGTGCGCCTCATTGTGAGCACACATGACAGCCCCTCCATGACAAACTTATCTGCAGGCGGCTCATTAGAGGGGCTTAAAGTACATTCCCTGCCATCGGAGTTTGCTAAAGAGCTGTCATCTTTGTTTTTTGCTTAAAATTTATGTAAAAAATAAAAATAAACAATATAGATTGACCAAGCTTTTTTTTACCCAGTGTACAGTTTGTAGATCTGTTTTCTGAACGGTTTCAAAACTAGAAATAAATTGCTACATTTTTTAAATTACTGCCACGTTCCAATTTCACCCACTAAAGCAGCCACTGACTGAAGTGTTAGGTGTTAGGCGATGTTTCTCTCTTTTAGCAAGTATGGACAGAATAAAATGGCATGTTTAAAAAGTGCAATGAAAACAGACTCAAGTAACAGCAGTAATGAATGCAGGCCTGTGCCTTCCTGGCATTGAGTACTCACATTGAGATCGATGGTTGAATTGGAAAGCTGCCTGTGTCATTACAGACCTCAGCTTCGTGAGTTCTTGCTGAAAGCATTGCAACACTCTCATTACTTACTATTTCAGAGGCCTGGGACTTATATGGATTGTATTTAAACATAATCAGCTCTCTTATGATATTTTGTGTATAAGCTCAGAACTCGCCTCCGGTTGATTTCAGAACCTACCATCTATAGACTGTAGGGAACCAGTCACAATCCAGAGGTCATAATTGGGCATGCTTCTATGTGAATATAAAAACATTGTTCTTCAGGGTACTGGCAACTAACAAATTAGCTTTACAAAGGCTTGTATGTATAATTGAGCAGAAATGTGATTGTTAGATCTCAGATATTGTCAGTCTCTCAATGACTGGGAAAAGAGTGACAATTATAATTTAGCTTTTATTTTATTTTGAAATGACGCAGGTATAAGTTTCAGCAACAGCTCACATCATAGAAGAGTAGGAGAGTGAGTGTGTGATTGTGTGTGTGAGGGGTGTGTCAGTACCCAGGTCTATTACACATCCCCCCTTCATTAGTGGTCACAGCTGTGCAGTCAGCCATTTACTTGGAAATAATCACTACATTTAGTAGTGAATTAAATATTAATTACTTTTCAGCAGCTCGTTTTGTTTTGTGAGAAGAGAGGGGGGGAGTGATGTCAGACGCACACTCAGAGATGCACAGGCAGACAAACTGACAGCAGAAAAAACAGAGACATGCAACCCCTCAAAAGAAAGATAGACAGACAGTACAGGGTGCTGACTAGAGGATATCTGTTAGGGGGTAGCATATATTAAACAAAAGGATTGAGTTAACACGAGTACAATGAAATGATCGGGGCTTGATTATTGCACCCATTGATTGCGATACTGATAGATTAAACACAGCCATGCTCCCACTCTCACTTTAGTGGCTGAGAGAAACACCATCCATTGGCCAGCTGCACCGCCCTCAGACACTGCTGGAATAAATATACTGGAGAGGAGAAAGTGAGAGAGCTGATAGGAACCAGAGAAAAACCTGTGTGACATTTAAAAAAGGACTGACTTCAATATTCCAGTCAGATTAATGACTTTCTAAAACACTTTCAGAAAAAAATGTTTTTTTTTTTGTTTTTTTTTTTAGAAATGTATGGCAACCACAAAATGTATGACTGAATATATTTTTATTTATGTAAATAGTATACTGTAACTACAAAGTAAGTTTCATGTGTTGACTGCAATTGCTATGGCGCAACTTGCATGACTTTCCAATAAAGCTTTTTTGAATTGAATTGAATTGAACTGAATTGGAAAAGGTTGGGGGGGGGGGGCGTAGGACAAAGAGGGAGAAAGACAGGCAGAGACAGGAAAAGAGAGAGAGAGAGAGAGAGAGAGAAGGGGAGAGAGCGACAGACACAGATGCAGAGAATTGTAATCGATTAGCCATTTCTCAAAGTCACTTAAAGTGTCCAGAGCGGCGGGTGGTTAAGTGGCAGGGCTGGGGAATCGGAGTTGGGTATGCGTCGGCACGCCTGCCTGTAAGCCGTGCTAACATTGACCCCGCCAGCTCAGCACTGATGAATCTGTTCTCTCGTAGGAAATAGTTCTGACAGGCCAATATCTGTGCAGCGCTATGTGCCCCTGGAGGGTGTCTGTGTGTGTGTGTGTGTGTGTTTATATGCGTGTGTGGGGGATGCACAGGTCCATCACCTTTTTAAATTATAGGCATATCAGTACATCACTACCCAAACACACTACTGCCCTCTAAGTCAAGGACATAGCCGCTTAGAGCCCAGAAATGTATTTAGCACAAACACCATGGGTTATCATGCTTGAATCCTTCTTTTCAGCACTACACTGTGGCTTAACCCGCAGCCCTGGTCTGGGAAATGAAGTGTCTTGAGACACAGGTAAGGCTGTAGCTCAGATCAGAGCTGCATATCCATACAGGATAGCACCTGAGAGCATGAACACTGGCTTTTAAAGAGGCCCTTTGCTCACCTCAACAATGGCACAGAGCAAAAACAGCAAACATCAAGCTAGTGGCCTACTGTGGTTAGTAATTCAGCTATTTACTCTATTGGATTCCATAAGTTATTTATTAGCCACATGATTGGCTCCTTGATCATATGTTATACACACCTAAGCAGATATCTTGTGCACAGCCTTCCCATAAAGCAGTTAGTTCCCATAACTTGGTAAATACTGAAGGGTATTACACAATACATTAGAAATCTGCATTGCTTTCTAGATAATATACAGTTAAAGGCATGCCCCAGAGTAACTAAGCTACAATGCAGTATTTTTACACCATGTTAAGGAATACAATAACATGTACCTGAATAGACCCAATTGATGATGACACCAGAAAGAGTATGACAAAGTTTGACTGGGAAAGGCTTGGTATTGGACTGGACTGTGGAATGGACTGTGTGTGCATGTGTGTGTGTGTGTGTGTGTATGTTTAGGGACTGTGATTTGTCGAGCGGAGGTGCCTGCTGATTCAGCCTACACGGTTGTCGTGACGATGGCCTGTCCATCCAGGATATCCTGCCTGCGATTATTCTGGGAGTCAGACGCGAGTCGCCCCATTGTTTCCCTGTGGAGTCGGCGTTATAAATAGACCTTCCGCCCCTTGTCCTAAACAGAGGACAGACACAAGACCAGGGCAGGAAGTCTCCTCATTGAGCCGCAGCCTGACGTTTATTTTTTACTGTAAGCAGCTTTTAAATTTGGAAATCCTTTGAAGCCCCAGTGACGTGTGCTTTGTTTGTTTTTAAAAGTTAACTTTGCCAGCCGCTGGTCGCAAAAGTATACTGTAGCTTCCTTCATGTAAGAAGAAGAGGCAAGCAAAATGTTCCAGAGGCCTGTTCTAGCTGTATGAAGGGCAAGTTTGGGTGTTTCACCTGACCCTTAATAGGTGGATGTTTTTTCCTGCCAAATCCCAGGCGACTGAGCCTTGCCTTGTTCAAAAATCACTACTAAATGAGACAATATGCACATAATATTTTGCCATTTCATGTATCTGAAGAACCCCAGTTGTCTGCCATATTGAAGTCTGTAGCTAACCTAGTCGCTTAACATGCCACTGGATTCTGCTAGAACACCTTCATGGAATAATGGCTGAATGTGACACTTAAAAATAAAGTGGGTAGCGAGCCTGTTGACCCCACAGTATTCTTTGGCTTTGGCTTTTGTCCTTACTACACTAATCACTAACAGACCTGTTTTGTTTTTTTCAGGCAAGAAAAAGGCTTCTCTGTACGACAGCCAGGCCCCTATCTGCCCCATCTGTCAGGTGCTGCTGCGACCAGGAGAGCTACAGGACCACATGGAGCAGGAGATGAACCGGCTCACACAGCTACACCTCAGGTGAGTGGTTATAATTTATTTAAGGTAAGGTTATTTTGTTAGCACCATGTACTTTAACCACTAGGACACAATGCTTACCTTCCAGTCTCTCAGCTGTACCTACTGGGCCACACTGCTTACTTCCAAGTCCCTCGGCTCTAACCACAAGGCCACACTCGTAGCATCAGCAAAAAGGACAGGACATTGTGACCTCCTAAGAGCTTCAGGGAATGAGTCAGTATGGAAGATTAGCCCAGCATGTAGCCTGAATGAGCTGAGAAGTAGTAGATTGAGTGTTATCTATCACGGCACAATGGGAGACGTTATTTAATAATTAATAAAGACCACGTTTTCTCCCCCTCCGTCCTCCTGCCTGTGTCTCAGGACAAGGTGGAGCTGTCTGCTTTAACAGCTGCTGGTATTTAAAGAGATAGCGTCATTCTTCCTCGTTTGTCAGTGGCAGATAGTGGTCCATGTCAGGGGTTTATGGTTTAGCCTCTCCTGTTCGTTTCCTATTAACCCCTTTGCCAGATGCACTTGAGTTATGCCCCAGTGCCAACTACCGTGGCAAGCCGTTTGTCTTGATTTAGCTGGCTAGAGAAACTAGATGTGCTGACTCAGTTTGTCTTTCTATTGAAGGGAATCACAAAGAGAAATCTTACTCTAACTATATACTGTAGCTGATACCATACAAAAAATATGAGTACATTTTAGCAATTGAAATCGACATATGTTATCCATTAAATGAACGTATAATTTAATGTTTTAATATTTTTAACAAAATTATCAATAGCTCAATTTGACACGGCATACACCAATCCTTTTTCTATGTCTGCAATAATGTGGAAAAGATCACACTGAAAGAAGATACATTTTGATACAAACAGAAATCTATTCATACAAATAATGACACACACAACATAACACAGGAGTCCAATCTGGCACTTTGAAAAACGGAGGTGAATGCGTTAACCACTGAGCCACCAGGCTCCGTATTGAAACAGCCTGTCTGCCCTTGACACCCCCACTCACCCCCAATCATGTAGATTTCCCACCCGCACTGCCATCATTTCAATAAGGCCTTGCCATTCCTCTGGTTACATATGTACGAACCTCATTGAATGTGACATGTCGAATTCGTGGCAATTTGTGCAAAATCTCCCTTTAATAATACCGTTTCATTTTGTCCAAATGAGACTTGAATGCATGTAAAATGGAAAAGGATATTTAAGATGTAACATTAGGCAGATGTCTTGCCGGAGGCTGTGTGGAGATATATGAGATTGTGGCTGCTGTGCTTAACGCAAGCGGCTCCATGCTCCCTCTTACATCGTGTCACCTGTTATTTTTTATCCCCTCTCTCTCAGTTCCTCATGTATGTAAATTGAAATCTATCGTGCCCTTACACATCAGTCTGTAAGGGGGATAGCTAAGAGGGCAATGCAATCTACATATCCTCGCCTAACCAATTTGGCTGGAACAGAGGACTGGGAAACAAACAAAAAAAGCAATCTTTATCTCTTCATTCAGATTCTTTTTATTTAATCTTTATTATTCTGGTATTGTTTCGGTGCTTGTTAAATCAGGGGAATTTAAAATGGAGCATACTGTCTCTTCAAGGACATGTCAAGCTGAGAGTTGAGTCAGTACATGGATGGCTGACCACCTAGGAAAACTCGGTGCTGCAGTTTATGAAGTGGTGTTAGGGAGGCTGTCCTTTTGGTGAGACACTAAACTAAGGTCCTATCCGCTTTCTGGGAATTACAATCACTTGGCACTTTTTGTAGAAAAGCTGTGTCTTGACCAAATTTCTGTAGCTATTTTGTCCAGTCTTCAACTCTGCAACCAAGCCCTGTTGTTACATACTGGTTTAAATAGTCTTTCAGTCGCACATAAACAAACTTACTTAAGACTCTTAATGATAAATCTTTAGTAACATAACTACAACTGACTGTGGTTACCTCAACTTTCTCTTTGTGACTCTTTTCCTCTGTCCTCCACACATGCCTTCTCTCTCTTCCCCCTCCCTTTCTCATCTCCCTCCTTCTCTCTCCCACTCCCTCTCTCCCCCTCCCTTTCTCTCCCTTCTCTTTTTGTCCCACTCTCCCTGTCTGCCCTGCAGCTAACACAGTGTATCTGCGCAGCAAGCTAAATTCCCACCTGATCAATAAAGACGGAGTGCTCCGTCCTCCCCCTCGGCCGCTCGATAGTTTTTTATCAGTCTTCTGGCCCCACAGCACAGAGCCGGCCGCAATGACACGCTCAAGGGCACCGGCCTCAGCAGCCATCAAATCTCCGCCACTGGCCTGCGAGGCTACCTTTAAACACACCCCTCCCAACACCCTCACACACACACACACACACACAGCAAGGAAGTAAGTTAACACATTAACAGATTTGGCCTTTCCTTCATAATATTTCTGTGATTTATCTCGATTTTTAATTGAAAAAATTTGCGAATTAATTGATTTTCCTTACTTCTCATTTAACATCGTAATTGCGGACTCCGTAAATCTGAGAGTAAGTAAGTTATTCTGTGGTGGATGGCAGTGGCTGTGTGTGTGTGTGTGTGTGTGTGTGTGTGTGTGTGTGTGTGTGTCAGCTGGTTTTCTGTGTGTGTGTGTGTGTGTGTGTGTGTGTCAGTTGGTTTAACCTAGTATGTTCTGAGGAATATAATAGCTAGAATAAAAGTAAATGAGGAGTCTTCATTCTACAAACCTTTTTTTATGACTGCAAATAAGTTTTGGAGAAAAAATGATAATGGCTTTTATTTAATAGTCTACTTTTTTAGTATTATCTTTTAGTTATCAAGAAAGAGGATCTAAGCCAGCTGTTATACATTAAATACTTGGTTCTGTTCCATACAATTCTGTGGGCCCCACTGATTCTACTCATCATTATTACCTGTTCTCAGATATTTTTATTGTTGCCTGTTAGAATTGTATTCTCTGTCTTCTTGATTGGGCTGGGTATTGACTTGTGCCAAGGTAGCAAGGCCTTGTTGTAAAATAGCGCTTTTCTAAATTGTCTTGCCCTGTTTAAATATCTCATAAACTAAATGAAAGCCTCCTTCTCATACTCTGCTTCGCATTCTCTCTCTTTCTCTCTCGGCTTTTCCCATTTTTCAGCTTCTGCTCATTTCAAAATCATTTCATTGGCCTGAGACTGTGACTAGAGAGACAGGAAACTTTTTTGTCAAAGCACACACATCAAAATGTATTGAAATTGCACAGTGAAAAGCTGCGACAACAAGGCCGTACAGCAATACACCAGTCCTCTCCTCACTTATAGTTACTAGTTTCTAAAATCATCAGGACCTACCCAACTGATTTATATACTCAAAGTGGAAAATCCTTATATGCTGTATCCATATCTTATGCTTTCCCTTATATGAAAATGGTCCCTCTTATTTCATGTGTGTATGGGTTATATGTGTGCACAGATTAATTATGGTATGCATTAGTAGCAGTGATTTTAAAGGGGACCCCACACCTCTCCCCAACAGGATTGAGAGGCAGGAACACTGAGAGTTGGCCAATGAATGCAGAGTGTCAGAAATTGAATTTATGATGCAGGGAGTGTGTTTATTATCTCGCAAACAGTGCGCTGCTGATGTTGTGAATTTATCCTCTTTCAGGTCGCTCTGATTTGTGTGTGAATCCCCACCGTGGCAGATCAATCATGCGCCCATGCTAGTGTGTGTGTGTGTGTGTGTACCCTTTTGACATCATACTCAGTAGTCTTTTTTGGTTTTAGGACCTACAATGTGTGATTGCCACCATTTAAATGCACTCTAGGTCCCAGCTCCCAAAAAGCATATGTACTGTATAACTTATAATGAGAATTCCAACATCCATGTAATTGGACATAGGAGCTGAGGAGGTCATTACCAATATCACCAGGCTCCTTCATTCACTGCACATAAAGACTAAAAAACCTCTTTCCACCAATCTCTCCCTCATTTTCTCAGTTTTAATACTTTCATCGTGTTTCCCTTTCTTTCTGCTTTCTACCCCCCTTACTTTTGTTGCTTACACTCTCCCTTTCTATCTACTCCTCTCTCATCTCTGTCTTCCTCCCTCCATCATTCCATTTTCTCTTTCTCCTCTCCTCCCTTCTCCCCCTATTTGATCCCCTGATTCCTCTCTCCCCCTCTCTCTTTCTCTCTACTCCTTCATTCATTTATTTAACTCTCAGGCCCCCCCACGCCTGCCAAATCACGTTGGCGGATTAAATTAAATTTCTGCACCCTGCCTAAGCGGCTCCGCATCTGGTTCTGTGTGCGGGGCACAAAGCGAACATGACAGGAGCCTTGTTTTTTTGTCACTTTGCCTCAGCTCATCTTTTCAGGGGCTCATAAAATATATTGATGTTCCTGGTAAATCAGCACAGAGTGAGGGGAGGTGTGTGTGTGTTTGTGAGGGGGGATATTAATGTTCTGGAAAAGAGATCTGATTCGATATGTCTCTCCCTATTGTCGCTGGCCGCTTTAGCTAGCCTGTTTAATACTTTCTGGCTTCTAATCAGTCATCTTAAAGCCGCAATGTCGATGCGGTTGTGATTTTATGTCATTAGCCCAAGCTGGACGGCCTCTGGGGAAAAAAACATAGCCCTATCTTTTTCCTGCTCCCTCTCTCCTCCTCTTCTGAGTTTAATACAATGTTTACAAGCTGACGCATTGCTCTTAACATATTTCAAAGTCCTAAGCGCTTAGGGTGTTCCGCTGACAAATCAAATAACAGCCAAATAATTTATTTCCTCATGCCACTCGCTCTTAGCAGGGGAGGGGGTAACTCCACGAGAATGATTACTTCAATAAAAAAATTATATCTTAAATCCGCTTTGCGATCTTACTTTCCACGGTAATTGTTTCAAATTTAACTTGGCCCAGGGGTTGGTTGACTGAATGGCATTGTTGGTGTGTTGTGGTGGTGGGGGTTAGATATTCTGATATTAAATATTAAATATATATTTTAAAATGTTTGAAATGTGTCAGTGTGTGGGTTTTAGGGTGATGCTAACCCAGCAACATGTTTCATGTTGCTTTATAGACACAGAGCACAGGAATGAGAGTACAGGAGTGTAAAGAGTGAAAGAGATCTGTAACAGTCCAGAATTGTTTTTAAGGGTGTATTAAAATAAGCCATTATTATGGGCTGACCTGAGATTAACTGAAGATGCATAGCTAAAACAGAACTTTTGTACATTTTTTCTTTTTGCTTAGCATTATAATAAAGTGACTCTATTTAAAACCTTTAAAACAAAATTCACCTGCTTGATTTTGGAATCTGTGTCCCTGATTGTTTATATATATATATAATATATATTGTTTTTGAATTCATGTTTTACAGCAAGAATCCTGCACTAAAGGACAGCATTACCCCCAACACACCTAAGGTAAGAAAATCCAATTATATATATTTTTTTCATTCAAACTTCATTGAGTAAATCATAAACTCCAGACAGCACAGCAATTATACGTACTGTGCTTTGATTCTGTTGCATGTCCGGATTAGCACTAATTCCAACAAGACTCTTGTTTAAATACACCATGTAAGAGCACAACTCTGCATGGGTGCTTGTTATGGTAGATGTAGTAGGTATTTAAATGCACCTTGCTAGGGCAGAGGTAGTTGCAGTAGATCCTTAAGTAGTATAGAAAGCAGCGACTCAGAACTAACAACCCAGCGAGTGTCTTCACACAACCGCAGTCCCTACTATGGGGAAAGGTAATCCCAATCTATGTCATAACAATGGCTCTAGTGCCCTGCAAAGCTCCTGTTTAGACACTGCAGTTCAAACCGGGATGGCAACAGAGAATCGATCCGCTATGAGCTTTATTCATCCCTGCTGTCAGCCTGTCAGCCAAAGAGCCTTTTCCTATTCCTCTCGCTAAGAAAACAAAGGAAAACTGGACCCGCGCACTGCCGGCCGGGAGACAGGAGAACCAAACCACTTAATGGTCTCAAATGGCCGTTTCTTGCAGGAATTCAGTTAACAAAATGTCAACCTGCGTTTTCTTTTCCTGCTTTATGACCCCCGACTCCACCGTGGCTGAAAGAGGAAAGGAGATGGGGCTGACAATATTGTATATCAGTTTTTTTCAATTTTTTGACCAGCAGCTGAGCCCTATAGTACAAGATTGGATTCTGATCTGGTCAAATCTCAGGATGAGGTCTGGCCAGTATTTGGATTGAAGAAACCCCTCACTCATTACTGTCTTATGAAGCCCCCATGATTGAGGGCAGGGTAAAGTAATCTCAGGAAACAGTGTTTGGAATTAAAATAACATATTTCTTGTGGAGAAATGTTTTGGGAAATGATCCTATAAAACAGACAAACACATGGGGAATGTGGAGCAATGTGGAGCATCTTTTATTAATTTCTTAACTTAAGAATTTATTTATTCAAATATCAGTGAAAAAATCATTTATTCCACATGAGCTCCCAATCTCCCCATTGAGGAAGGAGCCCAGGCAGCAGGGTTAAAGAAAAGCACTAATGTTTCTGTTCTGTAAAAGCTGAGAAGCAGAGACGGCACCAGGCAGGCAGTCAGGCTGGAGATTGATGGCTTCACTGCCATTAAGAGGAGAATTAGCCGGTGGCGGCTATCCTTTTGGAGGGTGAAGAAGCCATGAATTATTTTCTTAAAGATCCGTCTCTCCAGATGATAATTTTACCTTGTAAAGGCCACTTTTTATGAGCTAAATGACTCAAAAGTCATCCTTTAATATTATGATTAGTATTTTTTGTTTAACTGCCAGTGGGCAGCACTTTAATACTTCAGATCTTTCCAGAGAAAATAATAATAACTTATAATAACTTCAAGCAAAGCAAAAAAGAAGCACTTTAGATCTTAACTCAACCGAATTCATTATGCAAACTTGAGACCAGTCAATATGATAAACAACAAAGCGCTGGAACAGCAGTGGTCTAACAGCAATCGTTCAGGGAATTAGCGGATTCTATAAGCGGCAGTTGAGACGCACAACAAAAGCGTGACTTGGCATCCTGAGCTGTGTGTTCAGCATGCTGGCGAAGCGTTCACAATTGAAGTGGCTCCATGCAATTTAAAAACTGTACAGTAATAATCTGAACTGTGTGCGTATGTAAACGAAGTACCTGCGAATGACACTGGTGTGATTAGTTGGGCCCTGTCTGTTTCCTGGGGTCGTCACCATGGTAATTCCTGGCCTGTTGCCACTCACAACCCTACTCCCACAAACACACACACACACAGCAGCCATTCCTTTATGCTTAGGATTGGTTACCTGCCATAGAACCCCATCTTTTTTGGCTGTTTTACAATCAAACTAGTACCCCCCCCCCCACCGAAAAAAAATAAATAAATAATAAGATATATATATATATACACACACATACATACACTATTACTTTTTCCATAAAATAATTTGTCACCCTAGAAATAATAAATTTTGGTGCTCACTTCTGGAAAATGGGTCATTTTCTACTGTATACAGAAAATATAGAGAGTACACACACAAGTATAGCCATAAACAAACACACACATACAAATAAATGGGTCTTTGGCCTCGCCAGCAAAAAGGATAAATAGCAATACATAACCTTTAATTTACTGTCTCTGTGAGCGAGGCTGCCATTTTTCAGGTATTAATATTGGATTAGAGTTGTTCGCCACTAAAACGTTTTTGCTCCTTTTGATTAATTGAGTTAGATTGTAAATAAAAGTATTTTATAGCCAGCATATAAAAAGCTTGTGTTGACCGAGTTCCACTTTCATTTCAATGCTATTTCCCCTGTGTAGAATTTCTCCCTTTATTGGAGGGCCTGGCTCAATCAACTTTCAAACCGGGGAAGGTTTTATTTGAAAGACTACACATATA
Organism: Acipenser ruthenus; assembly: GCF_902713425.1. Classification (NCBI taxonomy): domain Eukaryota; kingdom Metazoa; phylum Chordata; class Actinopteri; order Acipenseriformes; family Acipenseridae; genus Acipenser; species Acipenser ruthenus. The sequence continues at coordinate 34,654,126 of NC_081200.1, read as the reverse complement.
TTAACAGTGAGCAAATGTGGAACAATATTATTATTATTATTATTATTTATTTTATCAACACACATCATGATTGCATGCATTTCTAATATGCTAAAACATTTCCTTGCAGCAAAAAAAGTTGAAGGGGGCCCTGCTGTAAGTCTATATTCCTGCCATTTGATTGCAAAGAAAAACACGAATAAAGACAGTGCTTCTTGCAGCAGCATGCTCAAAAGCCCATCCTATATACATATCTTTAGAGGGATATAAACCAAAACACAATGTAGGGAAATGTCGCTTGCCAGGGAACCAAAACTGGCTGGTTGAAGCTAAGGTGGGAAACAGACTAGCGCTGAGCTCAGTCTGGCTGTTTTTATGTCTGTGAGATTCAAGATGCATTGCAGATGTGCTGCCAACAGGTTCTTCCTAAGTATAACCCATTACAATGGGACACAAACAAAGACACAGGAAAATATAATTTGCAATGTTTATTTTGTATGTACAGTTATTGTTTGGGCCAGTGTAGTCCAGAAATGGAAGTATAGAAAGAAAACATGAACTACAAATTGAATGCAAAAACAGAACATTCTAAAAATCAGAAACTGAGCGAAGAATCTGATTTCTGAAAAGCAAATCAATTGAGAATTTTTTTTTTGGCAATTTCCCGAAAACGCTGGCTCTACTTACATATATATATATTTTTTAAAAGCTACATTGTCCTGGAATGTGTGTCTTTTTCTTCTATCTCCACAGTCTATTTTATTATCGGTGCACATCAAACGTGAAGGAGAATCTCCCACCGCCTCCCCGCTGTCATCAGAAGACACTCACCACTCCGACAGATATCAGGTGTGACAGACAGGCAGACAGACAGACGAGATAGAGGATAAAGATCAACTGAGCGCACTGAAGCATCACAAGGGTTAAAACACACAAACACACACACACACTGACACGTGATCACATTACAACTCCAACCCAACAAAACTTTGCATTGGAAAACTGTGAGTAAAGTGAAAATGAAACGTGTTTGCAGTTCTTTGCATTTTTTTTTCTTAATGAAAGCACATTTTTTTGTTTCATGTCAAGGTCAGAGACACACACACACAGTATTGCATGGTAATATCACACTCTACAGGGGTTTTTAATTGGGTAAATAGTTAAGAATTCAATTGCACTTGCATATTAAGAAAAAGAACATGATTTCCTATTGCATCCCAATGAAATGCTTTCCCATTGCATCCCAATGAAGTAAGAAATTCCACACTTATTAAATGACAAGCCTTATTCCAACCCTTACCCACATGAGCTACCACTTAGTGTACTGTAAAGAGTCATCAATCTAATTTAAATTTCAAGTCAAAATGTTGCTAATTTATATAAAAACAGTCTTTAAATAACCAGCAAGCTTCGAGAAATGTCCCTTAATTGCATTATGAAAATAGAATTGCCTGATGCTTGTTGTATAAGTGTTATCAGCATCTGAAACAACCACAAAGTACCCTACTGTTTTCCCTCCACATGCTATGGTTGTTTAGTCAAAATGGTCCTACCAATTTAGAGCACCGCTCCATTACTTTGACTTGCCAAACAAGAACACTAATGGGTAAGCTAAGGGAGCATCTCCAGCCGCTTAGGCAGTAGAAAATTCCATTAATACTGCAGGATTGTTACTAATGATATACTTTTAATTAAGCTTTGTTACACAGACATTTATTCAAGCTTCATTTTCTAAATGTATAGTTTCTAGAAATCACTTAGATAACAGGTAATAATTTATAACATTTCAAATTATTATTACTCAACTCATTTCGTAAAATAGTAATGTGTCTGAAATGACGACACAATGATCTATATTGAACTGGTGTCACAAGACTGCATCTGTTAGCAAGCGTCCATCGCTTATGCTTGCTTTGCTTAAATCAGCACTTGCAAATTTTCACCAACCCTGAAAGTGCTGATTATTATTCCTCGCATTATTCATCCTTGAAGAATAATGCTGAAACAAACTTGGACGCGCTACGGTCTTTATGCACACATCCCAGTTATCAAAAATGCCAGTTGATAATTTAATTGTATCTTTTTTTTTTTTTTTTTTTTTTTTTTTTACATGTATGTTATTTAAAGGGAAAACTTTGTTTTTTTACCCCTAATATTTAATTTCTTACCTGTGCGTTCGGTAGGATTCTGTATCGATGTTTCTGCTTAGATCGTTATTTGTCGTAAGTTACTAACTATTCTAGCAAACAAACTGGCTTTTGTCTTAGTTCTGCTCAGGCTGTATGGGAAAGCAGTTTATGAAAACAATGCCTTGCATTAGCAGAACTGCACTAGCGTTATACAATGTATGTATTATATAGTGTAGCAATTATATAATGGTATCCTATATCATGGCATTATTTATTTATATATTAGTATCACACAGCAAGCAACAAATCAGATACATACACAGTATATAAGGTAAAGTTGTATAACCGTAGCTTCAAGTTATAAGTGGAAGTTGTTTTAAGTTTCATTCTATATTAAATATATAAACAAACAGACACATAAATAAACACTTGCTGCTAAATAACATATAAAGGTAAGGTAATAGTGAAATGTTTCTCTTAGGCTAACTGAGTTTACTACAGTAATTGAGGGAAACAAGCCTCATAAATATATCTTTCAAACAAAATATTTTTCATATATAGGACCTACATATTAGACTGTAATTTAAAAAAAAAAAAAATCAAAAATTCAAAACACTTGCTTTCTTATCACGATTTGAACACTTGGTGTTGAACTCACTGCTACCAGCTTGTTGCTGCCACCTGCTGTCCAGACGCAGAACCACGCCGTTTTATTTTGTTTCCTCTGCTGGAAATGAACTTTCACTTTGTTATACCGGTCACATGACTGAGGCCAACATGGCTCTTGTAGCAGGATGAAGAGAGAGAGCTATGTGAACTGGTTCTTTCAATCGCTTTGCATCCTTCCTGACTGTCTCTTGTTTATATACGCGGCTGGCACACTGTCATTTCTTTGATTAAGTCATGCTAGTGACTGTGGCCCGTTTGGTCACTTTTGGAGCCTAATTACAGTGGGGGAGCCTGTAGTTATGGAAAAGAAGAGACAGCCCAATGGGAGACAAGAAGTAGGTTTTGTGTTTACAATCTGAATTGAGGTGGGGGCAATCCGGCGCAATCCGTGCTTTTAATGTTATTAAATGTATTGACTGAAATGATAAATGGGATGGTTTTCTTTTCTGATTTGTGTTGTGTTGTTTTTTCCCCCCTCACCAGACATTTTTACGAGTCAGAGCAAACAGACAAACAAGATTGAATGGTACGTACATATTAAGTTTTCTACAACTTTTTTCCTCTCTGAAGCTTGATACTACTGTAGTATTTAGTATTGCATTTATCGTAATTTCAGTGGGGAATTTGTTAAAACTATCTGTGGTATATTTTTATTTGTGTATAATACAAGGCTTTTTTCTTCCAACATTCACAGTTGACCCACATTATTATTTTTTGTTAATACAACTGCTTTGGCACACTTAGCAATATATCTTTTTATTTGTTTATTTTGTATTCCAACGCGTTAATATGGCCTAATACTACCACGACTACTACCACCACAAGTACTACTGATAATAATTAGGTTAATATGTTCTTCTAAATTGTATTGTGTATTGGCCATGGTTTTGATCATGGTATATTTGGAATTTAAGCAGTACAATTTAAAAACAAAATGTATTGAAATGCAAATTTAATGACTGCTGGTTTTGTTTAATTACTGTTAGCTAATTATTTTCACCCTTGTTAAAAAACCTGAATAAATAAACATTTGGTAACAGATGAGTCAGTTTTGATGACCAGGTACAAAGTGACTAGTTATGCATCTTGGCCTTTAGGGCAACAGGTGCTCTGCCTTGGTCAAATACATTCAAGGGCAAAATTACTGTAAATATGGTTTATAGCTTTGTAAAGTGCTGACATTGTTTCCAGTAATTAGAGTGAAAGAGCTGGTCTGTTCCTAACAAAGGCAACATTTGTAAATATATGAATTGTACATAAGTGCCCCCAACACTGGTCTGTAGCTAAAAATGAATGTTGTAGCACAAATTGGGTTTGTTCAATTTGTTTCTGGTTGTGGCTAGCTGATGTAGCTTTTACTTTGAATGGGGAGCATTGGGCAGAGGGAGGGCAGCACAAGTTCATTAAGAACAGGGAGCCCAGGTCTTAATGCAAGGTGTCAGTTTTCCAGCAGCCAGTGCTGTTTGAGGTTGGCATGCAAGGGGAGTTTTCAAGCCCTGCTGGCGGAGTTTGCAGCACGGCTCCCTGGACGGGCGGCTGAGTTAATTAGACGTGATCCCACCTTTCAGCATTAATTATCCGTGTGGCAATCCTTACGGGTCACAAAATCTCATAAATATTTACAGATTAGAAGTGAAGGAGCAGTGCTGGTAAGGGTTTAGAAAACATGGCTTAATTTGAAAATTGGGATGAGATGTAACATTGACCATGTTAAAACAGATCCCATGGCAATAACTCATGGGTCCTGGCTACACTTTAAATGCAAGTTATGGTAAATTCCCCGAAACCCCAATAATGGTGAAAGGACATTCTTGGAAATGCAATGTCAAATAAAAAGTTCTCTAGATTCTCATTTGGTGCAAAGTTGCCAATTTGTCTTAATTTTTTTTAAAGGTGATTTAATAGGAATATGTAATTATCCAGAACAGCTTTTTATTAGAAATGTTCACCATTTAATTATGCGTTTAACCAGCTGTATGCCATAGGGTGTGATTTAGTGAATACATTTTATATTCAGTCAGTATGCGTGAATGGAAGACAGTGGCTAAGTCAGGAGCATCAACAGGCCCTTAAAATGTTCAACCAGAAGCTCTTATTTTATATAGCTTTATTTTTTATTTATTTATTTTTTTAACTGCTAGGTTTATGGCGTAAGCTGTGCTTGCATCTAATAGTAAAGTATTGGCAGGTACTGGGGTTTGTATTGCGTGCAGTTTTTACTTTCAAGTGACTATTTGACATGTGTTCATGCCCTTGTTGCTGTCTTAAGTTTTAAAATGAGCAGTGGATGGAATCTGGCAGTGTGCCTCAGTCAGAGGTGTGGAAGCGAGCCTTCAGGGCGACTCTTGGTTGTTTAATCGAGCTGATCTGGTGGCCAACAGGCATTTGGTGACTTGTGTGGAAAACATCTTGATGTGTTTTGCCATTTTCTCTACAATGCAACTGATGTCTCCTGTCACTCCATTATAAAACAGTTTTTAACTTGAGCTGTTTTGGGAGTGACTCTAAAATGCTTGAACTTCTACTTGTATCTTGTCACCAGGACCTACCTCCTGATATAAACGCCAAACCTCAAAATTAAACTCCCAGTGTTTGCGCATGGCTTCCATGATCGGAGAGCCAAATATTTAGGAGTGATTCATGTTTCCTGTCTCTGTATGCAGCCAGGGTAGGCAAAATGTTTGCTTGACCTGGTGCAGGAAGCTGCTTCCCCCATCAATCAAAAAGGACAGCAATCGAGATCAAGAGTGCACGTTTGATCGCATCTGCCCCCCTGCTTTCAATTGAGGAAGTGCTTTCCCTGACAAATACAAAAATAAATACATAAATAAAACTGAATTTAGGTGCCCCGTCTTTGGTCGCAGTGCAGTGGAGGAGGTAGCAGGGAGTGTTCACAAGGAGGAGTATAAGTTAACTCTGCCCAAAAGGCCATGTAGTTGTCGCCTATTTCCCTTGACGTAGCGCCTTCACAAGCAGAGGATCTATTAACCCTTGACTTCTTGATATGTTAACAGTCGACGACCTCTGCTGGTGCAGGCGCTACACCAAGGAAAGTGGCAAAACCGTACCTTTACGACTACGCAACGGAGCAACTGTCGCCCCCTGCTGCAGCCAACACGGTAAGACACCTTCAGATCAGCCTCAGCTATGGTGCTGGGGCTGGTCAAAACATTTCGGGTACCATGAAATTAAAATGGAACGATTTTTACTAGAAGAATGAATAAAAACACACTTTTAAATGTAAGCATAGGACACGCTACAACTGGTGTACTACTAGCCGTTTGTTTTCAACTGAACGTTAAAAACTGGATTCAACAAAATTTTAGAAGAGATGGCCAATTCATATCGCCCGATACCCGGGACAACAAGATTTGTAGGACGGACAACAAGTTTTGCCGTTATACTTTGCCTGTCGGACATGTAGTTTTTATTTATTTATTTTCTATTGCTAGAAAGGCAGTCCGGGTATATTTGTATTGAGCCACGCAAGTTTCTGAAAACTGAATTGCGGAAGTCTAGCACATACAAAAACATTTTTGTTTACGTCCCACCCCTATTACTTCTGATTGGCTAGCTGTGGAAGAAGCTGATCTTTATTGGTTACAAAGAGACCCAGAAATGGCTGAGAGTGAGACCCTCTGTCAAGCCACATGCTAATCTTTTAAACTTCAGGTATTTTTTGTAAATGAACATATAAGTGATACTGTTTTCTTAATACATGAACCTGACATTTTAAATGCAGCAATCTAAAATAGTTACCAAAAAAAAAAAAAGAAATACACCGTAATCGCTAAGGTATTAGCAGATTTGAAAAAATCGTGTTGGACACGCACAATCCGTCGATTTGTGAAACTATTAAAACATTAAGATTGACAAATGTGTTTATAATAATAGAAATGAAGTGCTTAAGCAATAAGGCATGAGAGGGCATGCATGGGTTGTGCTGGATATTGTCACTTCTTGGTGTGTTGTCAAGTAAAAAAAATAAAGACTTTTAAAGAACTATAAAAACCTTGATATATGTGTTTCAATTCATTTTTCTGACTATCAAAAAAACCTTGCTTAGTTGTGTATCTGTGAGGTGCTGCCTTCCTGCATATTCTATGTAACATTGTTGCTAGGTAATTCACTCCCTTTGGCTCTAACACAAGAGTTTAAGAGGCTACTTATTAATTATTAGTTATTAGTTACAGAAAATGACTGGTATGTACTACAAATAAAATACCAAAACAGCATCTTGTTTAAAATAGCAGACTGGTTCGTAGTGCAAATTAATATAAACAGGAAGCTATGACAAGACACCTTGGTGTCTTCAGTATCTTCCATGACAGCAGGTATTTTGACAGGTGTTTTCTTTGATTTTGGTGGCGCAGTGATACGTGGTTGGCACAGGTGCAGTACTTTGCCTTTGTTCCTAAGTAGTTCCTAATCGTGACATTGTGCGTGATATTGTAACGGCTTGGAACAGTGATGGATCAATCAGCATGCAGCATTCTAACAATCCGTTTTAGAATTATAAGTATAGTACTATTAAGTCAAATAAATATATCATATAAATAATGTTCCTCAATGTCCCGCAGCAGTGTGGAGTAGTGGTTAGGGCTCTGGACTTGACCGGAGGGTCGTGGGTTCAATCCCAGGTGGGGGACACTGCTGCTGTACCCTTGAGCAAGGTACTTTATCTAGATTGCTCCAGTAAAAACCCAACTGTATAAATGGGTAATTGTATATAAAAATAATGTGATATCTTGTAACAATTGTAAGTCGCCCTGGATAAGGGTGTCTGCTAAGAAATAAAAAAATAAAAAATAATAATAATAATAATAATAATAATAATAATAATAATGGGAATAAAATAAATTAATCTCAGAAAAGTTGACCACTTGTCGCATATATTGCAATAAAGCTTTAGTTGGCTATGTTAAACTCAAGACATTGTGAATCTGTCATTAAAAAAAAAAAAAAATAGAAAGAAAAGCTCCTTATCCGTGTCTTGCCTAATTGATCAGTCTTTTTCTATTTAATGGAGCCTCCCTCAATTACCATCTCTATCACCTGGAAGAGATTATCAGCGCGGCATTGTGACAGTCTTCTACTCTCCACAGTTATGGGGCGTCTTCTCCCCCTCTCAGTCCCCTTGGCCTGCTCAGAATCTCAGCCAGCTAAAAATTAATGTCCCTGCACGCAATTTGCAGTTAAGAAAAGGGGACAAAAGACTTACGATGTAATAGGCACTGTTCTGCTGTGTTAAATTTCTAATTATGTGCGTGGGGGGAGTTGTAAAGGCAATGAGAGATGTGTACAGTGTGACTGGCAGACCATCCCAAACCATTTCAAGGAGAAAAAAAAAAGTTGAGGGATACAGTACAATATTAATGCACAGGAAAGCACGACCAATCGGAATCGCTGCAACATTGACAGGAACTAGACTTGTAGCCTTGGATTAAGTAGGGAGTGTTTTTTAAAACTGCATACTTGAATAATTTAGTAATTGATTGACAAGTCATTTTATTACGTATAATGAACACGAGGTGGTTAAAGAAACAGGCTTGTAACCAGGAGGTCCCCGGTTCAAATCCCACCACAGCCACTGACTCATTGCGTGACCCTGAGCAAGTCACTTAACCTCCTTGTGCTCCTTCTTTCGGGTGAGACGTAATTGTAAGTGACTCTGCAGCTGATGCATAGTTCACACTCCCTAGTCTCTGTAAGTCGCCTTGGATAAAGGCGTCTGCTAAATAAACAAGTAGTAGTATAAAAGTACCTTAAAAGATAGAAGTAATTGCCAGTAGTCAAAATAATGTCATTGTGATAGGCTACTTCAGGGTTTTTTTTAGGTGTTATAGAGGCATGTTTCCAAATAATAATAATAATTATTATTATTATTATTATTATTATTATTATTATTATTATTATTATCTCTTGGATATATGTACTGCTATCTGCGTGGGGGTGCTGTCAGGGACTCTTCTCAGCGCCACCTGCTGTGTATCTGTGATAGAGCACTTTCAGATGCATTACACTTAAGATGTAGTAATCTTTTACTTATTTTCAGACTTCATTGATTTTGTGTCAGAAGAAAAAAATGACTTTCTGACAGAAGACGTTTTTGTTTAAGTGCAATTCTATGAGCGGAGCAGCATAATTGTAATGCTGTTAGAGCACAATAGTAATATAATGCAATCCTTTATGTCACTTATTTTCTTTTGAGTCTGTAAAAAACTTTATTGGAAAATACACTCAGACAAACCTTCAGAACCAAGGGTCTGGTTTCTACAGCTGTGACAGTGCAGTCACCACTGGATCGTTGCGACCCTTGGATAAAAGTACAAATTCAAGCTATGCCACTATGAGCAAAATCAGTGCTTGTCAGCGTATTTATTGTGTTGCAAATCATAATTCTGGATCTCCACACTTCTGCTGATAAACCAGTGCATACTTCCTTCATTCTGTGTCAAGGTTTTTGGATGCTTTGCAGAGTGAGCATTCCGGGCAGACATGTCTGCAGTGCTTGGAGGTTAAGGGGTTAATGTGTGTGCACAAGCTGGGATTTAGATTATTCGGAGTGGCTGCTGTCTGTTGGTGCAGCGCCTGGCCGTACAGTGCAGGTGGATAAAGATGTATTGAAAACGCAGAGGGGTTCTTTACCATGCGTATCGAGACAATAGGCTTCTCTTTCACACAGCCGTTACTGATCCTTCTGTGAAGCCTCAGCACTCTAAATTGTCGGTTTTCAGACCACTTCATTAACGCAAGTGCAGTTAGAAACTAAATTGACACATTGTAAATGCCAATACCATTTTACTTCAGTGTGCTGGCATACGGGTGAAACCTCTGAAAAAAAAAAAAACTCAGGGCAACCAATTTCTGTACAGTAGCTCCTCATGACAGGGGTTCCTGCTGTTGAGGTTCACTCGCATCTAATCGTAGGGTTTCTTGTTAGATTTGGAGTCATGTTGTTTATTAAAAGAGACAGCAGCCTAATACACTCAACGGCTTGTTTGCATCTGGCTATTGTTCTTATTGTTTAAAGGCCATTCTCTCAAACGCAGATTTGTTACTAGCTAATCGAACAGTATTGAGCCAGGAACTCTTCAATGATGTTTCTCTGGGATGTACTGGTGTGTAGTAGGAAGAATAATCAGTGTAACAATTCTGCTAATGGTTTCCTGGGATATAAATGTTCCTGTGGTGAATGGCGTGTGCAGTCAATGACGGTTTATTCCCTTCTGTGTTTTGCAGCTCGGATTGGGAAGATGAAGCGCAGGAAGCCAGAGGATGGGCAGGTATGTCCGCTGTGCAGCGCACCGCTGGCAGGGACAGAGGAGGAGATGAGTAGGCATGTGGAACAATGTCTGTTCAAGGTAGCATCGGGGACACCTTCCCCTTTCACAATCTGCTCTCCTTCTTCCACTCACCTCACACCTCTGAGCTGGTTCCCAAATCCTCCTGCATTTTCTCTCCTCTGCCCATGGCAGAAAGTTGATCTGGCCATTGTTTTATCAGATATTATCCTAGTCTGCAGTGGTTTACGAAGCATTAAGGTGGTGGCAGCCTTTCCTACCCATTGGTATTCCACTGCGTTGCCAGATCAACCGATTTATCACTGTTAACTACCTAAACACCTCGTGTGCAAAGAACAAAAGGTGAGAGGAGTTGGGAACCATCAGGCCTCTCCTGCCAGGTCCTTTTAGCCAGATACTTCTGAGACGCTTGCTATTAACTGTCCTTTAACAACTGTCAACCCACAGCGCCTTTTACTTACTGTAGTAACCTACTGAGAATGAAGAAATGACTACAGGATGAAAATCCAGTTAGGGCAGTCTAACTGAAAAGCAAGATTTGTTTTGTTAACAATTTATTTGAATGGCCAATTATTTTGTTTTGTTTACTGGCTTAAACATATTAACAGATGATGTTTTATCATTATAAGACTTTTCAATGATCCCTAATTTTCAGTTGCACTAACGTTGCCTGAGTTTTTTTGAAGCTTTACCTTGAACAAAAAGTTCTTGTTATTATTTACTAGTTAATGGCACCCTGGGTACAGCTGGTGATGACTCATTTTGACAAAAAGTTGGCTTATAAACAATTTTTTTCTGAACAGTTCACTGCAAACTAGATCTCCATTCATCATCCCTGTGTAAAAATAAAGGAAGGAGATCCCTATACCATGGCCAGATATTTTCCACAAAATATCAGAAGTAAAAATTTGTGGATGTTATTGACATTTGAAATTGACTAAATTATTGACTTTTACTGACCTTTCATAAAAATCAATATATAAATCAATATACAATGCTGTTGGAGCCAGCTGTGGGATTAATAAATGAATAACCGGAGTTTTCCTCCTACAGAGAGAAGGCGCGTGCGGGATGGAGGATGACTCTGTGGATATCGATGGGGAGAACGGCAATCGCTTTGAGGAGTACGAGTGGTGCGGGCAGAAGCGGGTGCGAGCCACCTCACTGCTGGAGGGAGGCTTCGGAGGTATGGCAACGTTGCTAGGGAATAGCTGCTGTAAAATGATGCACAATCTGCATAATATGTCAACTATAATATATACTCCCAGTTCCAGAGGTTCCACTAAATAAATGAACACATATCCAGTGTTCTCCAGTAAAGAGGGAAGCTTGGCTATCCTGGCCAGATTATTTATTCAACATAAAGAAAGAAAGAAGAAATACGTTTTGCCGTGGAGATCTCCAGACGAGCTTTGTTGAAAAACATCTTCCTGTGAAAGTGAAAGAACGAAGGCAGTGTTTGACCTCTGGGTTCCATTTTGCTGGGAATGTAATCTTAGCTGAGACCTTGCTCTGGTGGTGTTCTGTGTTTGACAGGCCCGTAGCACCAGCAAGGGCACATATCTGCTCTCCTGTGCACTGTGGTGGCGTTAAGCTTGCAGTAAAAATAATTAGATATTTAGATTTTTCATCTCAACTTACTATATCATAGCTGAGGTTTCTCCTGGTCAGGAGTTACTCTGTCGTAGCCAAGGTGTTGGTAAACAAACGCCTTTTTGTTCCTTTTCTTTAATGAGAAGATTTGACACATTTGCTGTGTGAATATTCTGTTGTGGCTCTGTATTGTTAGACTCCTTTTTCTCAGATAAAAGTCTTTACCTTTTGCATGGCTCATCTGCCCTTTCTTTGAAAATGAAACTTTTAACCCCCCCCCCCCCCCCCTCCCCCCCAAAAAAGAAAATCTGATCAGTTTCTTCCTCAGAAGTGGAGCCCTGTCATGTTTAAATGGCTTATCTCGCTCACAAAAGGGGGATTGTGCTTTTAACTGGAGCATCTTAGCACAGTATCGATGGCAGGAGCTGGAGATCTGGACGTTAAAGCATTGAGGGAGGGGGAGGGGGCTATAATGATGACATCTGGGACTGTTTGAAGACTTTCACCTTTTGTAAAGTGACTTCAAAGTTTCCTTTTCCTCAGAACAAATGTCCAAATACCATCTGATGCATCCCTGTAGTCGTTTCGACCTGCGCAGATGGGGATAAGCAGATTAAGTCTAGTAGCAGTAGGGCATCGTTTTCCTTGATTGTATTTTGTTATTTTATTCTATTCTATTCTATTCGTATGGACGACCCCCTCTCCACACGCTTTCCTCTCTGTTGTTGTGTTTCATCTTCCAGATCGATCTGTATCTTGTATCATTCCTGGTCTGGTGATACTGGTTGGTTTCTTGTTAGGAATAGCAGAGGTCGGGGGCGGGGGGGGGGGGGGGGGGGGGTTGTTGCGAGGGTATTGATCCAGTCTCGGCTGATAGAAAGGAGAGCAGGGGTAGCGCTGCAGGACCCGGCAGACTGAGCACGTGCACCAGCGTGCATAATGTGAGTGAAAGGCAGTTAAAGTGGCGGTGACCTTTTCAGGGGAGATTAGATTGCCTGCCAAGACTGGTTAAAAGGAGTGATAACGACTGATCAGGAAAGCTAGCCAGACAACTTCAGAGGGGGTGGGGTTTGCAAACACAAATCCAAAAACTGTTGGCAAAGGGAATGGAAAGATAGTAGTATCAGTCATTTTTGTTTTATTTGCCTGCTTTCAGAAAATTCATTTTTCTTGGGTTTCCAGGCCCTGTCTGTCTGCCTGCCTACTTTGTATTCCTTTGTGCTCCTGTATTCTCCATTCAGGGAGCTATCTTCGATTTGGTCTGTTTGTATGTTCTACCTCGAGGTCTAGCCCTGGACAGATTGTCCTGAATTCAACCCGTGTAGCAGCCTTTTAGAATCGCCAGAGCAGCTGGATCTGAATTTAATAATCAAGGCAGGTTTGATACAACCTTACCTTGGAGAGAGTCACTCAAAGCTGCCAAGTAATGTGTGTGAGTGTTTTTATTTATTTATTTATTTATTTATTCATTCATTCTTTAACTGTGGATTAGCTGCCAACTATAAAACTGGACTGAGCCTGTAATAAAAACTGGCGAGTTGCTTCAAACCCCATTGCTGAGGAGCCTGGTCTTTCATTTTTGTTAAATGTTTAAACTTCCCTTGCTAGTGAGGTAGGTGAGCAGACACCTCACGCCAAAATATGTTAAACAAACAGCGTGCACCAGCTCCAGATATCAGATAGATTAAGGCAAGTAATTTAGTGCAAGTCATCACACACAGGGTTTAAGTAGATTTGAGATCACTGTGTATCATGAATAGCCTGAAATGCCTGTGAACTAATTTAAGAGAGGTGTCTGGATATTCAGCAAACCTAGCAGAGGCCATCATTGTGTTGTGCTGCCAGAACAAGTACATATGTCTCTTTTGTATCTACCTCACTAGCCTTACCTCGGCACACTTTATTGAGCAACCTCCAGCAAATGCCTAACTGTGTTTGACACACGCCAACTCCCTGCCTCCACACCGGATAATTGCGTTGTCACCTGTTCAGGAAAGTGGCAGGTGACATCGCAGTCCGATTGATTGGCTGATCATCAAGGTAGTGGCCCTGACAGCCGTCCAATCAATACAGTTTATATGAGACACTGTGATTGCATCTGTAACTAATTTTAACTTTGAAACTCCCAGGATGCCTTCCCCGTGATGCCCTCCTTCCCCACACTGACAACTTCCCCACTTCCCTTCTTTCTCTTACTCCCGACCCCCAATTTAATTTTTATTCAGGAAGCGCAATTGAATGACTTGCAAAAATCAATGGCTCCTTCTGCTGCAGTCTCACATCTGTGAGCCCACCATGCATGGCTAACTATCAGTGCTGACTCCCAGATCAATATGCTGATCAATTGATTAAATTAACAGTGATTTTCTTTCTGCTCACAGCCCGCAAAAGCTCCTTGTGCCAGCCACCATTAGTGGTTAAAGTATCTATTTATTTATTTTTCTGGTTCACGTTTGCACTTTTACACAAATTAATAAAATGTAAGCCTCATTAGCAGTTTATCGCTCCCCCCCCCCCCCCCCCCTCCTCATCCCCTCTGACAGTGGTTTAACCTCAGATTGCAAGGTCATCTGGGAATACAGGCCCAAGTTATATCCTGGAGCTTGCTTGTTGCTCTTTGCAGGTAACAAGCCGTGTGTTGTGGGATATTTAGAAAGCCCACAGCCTCTTCTAGAGCCCAAAAGGGTTTAAATCCCACATAGGTAATATCTGTCTTTTTGGTCTTTTGATTATATTATCTTCAGCAGAGAACGGCAACTTTGCCAAATTGCCATGTGGAAAATTTGTTTGTCCACTGAGGGCTGTTACGACCACTACACCCATTTCATCGCCTTTCTGAACTAAGCATCATGCTGTACTAACCCTTTAAAATGCTCAGTCTGTTCTCAGCTTTTTGTTTGTGGGTTCCAGTTGAGGATCACTATTTGTCTGTGCAATACCTATTTCTTTTTATCTTTAGGTGAAGCTAACAGCAAAGGGGTGATTTATGCAGTGTGGCTATTGCTAACATGTGTTGCTAACAGCCATGGGGACCAAATAAAACTTAAAAGGTTCCTTTTTATTTGATCACTAAAAACCACTGGTGCATTTGTAAGAGATTTAATATTTGTGGCCTGTTTTATCCTCTTCTCCCAAAGTAGGACCCCATTGCATAGTGTTACTAAGAGAGGCAGTCATGGCTTGTGATCCCAGTTGACATACTTGCCTCACTGTTAAAACCCAAGATCTCCCAGCATTTAACCCTTAAGCTGTTTGGTCAGCTCATATTCCAAGTGATCCGAAGTTTGTACCTGCTGTGCTATGGTTCCTTCAACAAGCAATTGTTGCTATATATATATATATAATATATATATATAAGGAAAACTGCTGTGTACCAAAGTGATCAATAAGAAAAAAGAGAAAAGGATATTTCAGGTACTTAAGGTAGAATAATTGATTACAAATCAATTATCAGGACGTTTCGGACTACAAGTCCTTCATCGGCTGAATACAAAAAAAAACAGTCAAAACTGTATTCAGCCGATGAAGGACTTGTAGTCCGAAATGTCCTGATAATTGATTTGTAATCAGTTATTCTACCTTTTTAAGTACCTGAAATATCCTTTTCTCTTTTTCTTTTTTCTTTATATATACAGTGCCTTGCAAAAGTATTCAGACCCCTGACCAATTCTCTCATATTACTGAATTACAAATGGTACATTGAAATTTCATTCTGTTTGATATTTTATTTTAAAACACTTAAACTCAAAATCAATTATTGTAAGGTGACATTGGTTTTATGTTGGGAAATATTTTTAAGAAAAATAAAAAACTGAAATATCTTGCTTGCATAAGTATTCAACGCCCACACATTAATATTTGGTAGAGCCACCTTTCGCTGCAATAACAGCTTTAAGTCTTTTGGGGTAAGTATGTACCAGCTTTGCACATAGTGTCGGAGTGATTTTGGCCCATTCTTCTTGGCAGATTTGCTCCAGGTTGTTCAGGTTGGTTGGACGACGCTTGTGGACCGCAATTTTCAAATAGTGCCACAGATTCTCAATGGGATTGAGATCAGGACTTTGACTGGGCCACTGTAGGACATTCACCTTTTTGTTCTTGAGCCACTCCAATGTTGCTTTGGCCTTGTGCTTGGGATCATTGTCCTGCTGAAAGGTGAATTTCCTCCCAAGCTTCAGTTTTTTAGAGGACTGAAGCAGGTTCTCTTGCAGTATTTCCCTGTATTTTGCTCCATCCATTCTTCTTTCAATTTTAACAAGATGCCCAGTCCCTGCTGATGAGAAGCATCCCCACAGCATGATGCTGCCACCACCATACTTCACTGTAGGGATGGTGTGTCTTGAGGCATAGGCAGTGTTAGGTTTGCGCCACACATAGCGCTTTGTTTTGGCCAAAAAGCTCTATCTTGGTCTCATCTGACCACAAAACCTTTTCCCACATCGCAGCTGGGTCACTCTCATGCTTTCTGGCAAACTCCAGATGTGCTTTCAGATGGTACTTTTTGAGTAACGGCTTCTTTCTTGCCACCCTCCCATACAGGCCAGTGTTATGCAGAGCTCTTGATATGGTTGACTGGTGCACCATTACTCCACTCCCAGCCACTGAACTCTGTAGCTCCTTCAAAGTGATTGTTGGCCCCTCTGTGGCTTCTCTCACAAGTCTCCTTCTTGTTTGAGTGCTGAGTTTTGAGGGACAGCCTTTTCTTGGCAGTGCCTGGGTGGTGTGATGCAGCTTCCACTTCCTGATTATTGATCCAACTGTGCTCACTGGGATATCCAAACACTTGGATATTATTTTGTACCCTTTCCCTAATCTATGCATTTGTATTACTTTATCTCTGACTTCTGTAGAATGCTCTTTGGTCTTCATTTTCCTTCACATTCACAGCCTGACCAATGATCCTTCAACAGTGGGGTTTTTATCCAGAAAATGTGACAGCAACTTTAATGGTTCACAGGTGGGGCCAATGGTAAGGTAATTGTGTCCTCGTTAGGCAATTTCTTTCATCGGTGTAAACTGGGAGCTTCCACAGCACAGGGGTTGAATACTTATGCAAGCAAGAAATTTCGGTTTTTTATTTTTCTTAAAAATATTTCCCAACATAAAACCAATGTCACCTTACAATAATTGATTTTGAGTTTCAGTGTTTTAAAATAAAATATCAAACAGAATGAAATTTCAATGTACCATTTGTAATGCAGTAGTATGAGAGAATTCTGGATACATTTGCAAGGCACTGTATATATATATATATATATATATATAGTAAGTGTAATGGCAGGTCCGTTTGAGTAGCACATGGACTTTATTATTTATTTTAAATGCTTTCCCAGGGCATCTAAAAGTTTACTTCCAGCCGACGAGACTCGTTGGTTGAATAGTCTATTTTTAAAATATGAATCATTTGTTTTGGACCAGGTTACAACCAAAAAACTGCATTATTGTGTGAGGGACAGTTTGGGCTGATGTGGAACTGTCTAGCCTTGTAATCGGTTTGCTGAAGTGATGTAGGCACAGCCTCTCCTCCACCTTTTAGTGCTGATTGTCAGAAGACAGAAAGGCTGGTGTATGCAGTGGTGTTAGAGAGAGAGAGTCCTTCAGTAAAGCTGAAAGGTGCACTCCGATTGAATGGGGAGTTTTGTCTCCCTGCTCATCACCAGATTTTATAGAGGTGCCACTCATCGGCCAGCCTGGAATTACTTGTCACAGTGTGTGACGGCTCGCTGACAGAACTGGGAACCGGCGTATTACTTTTGTTTTTTCTCGACTGACTGTTTGTGGTTTAAGGAGGACGTGGCAGAGGAGAGGAGATTAGGAAAGATCATGCAGAGGAGCATGCATCTGGGGCTGGTACTCTTTCATACCCTTTCATCTTAAACATCATCATCATTATTTACATGTTCTGAATCATTATTAAAGAAATATAGGAATAAATAACGTCCTCAACAACCACAGCTATTGTGGGAACAGACAGAAGTGTGCTCTTGGTGAGAGATTTATTTAGGCTTAAGTAGAATGGAAAGGTTGTTAGACTGCTTCAGGTTGCAGTGCGCAAGTTACCAGGTTTACTTGATGGTATGAGTGGACCCAGGATTTCTAATAAGGGTAGTGGAGGTATATCACCAGGTGGATTAACAGTCTCCTCTGTCTGCCCTGCAGGAACTGGCTTTGTGACATGTAGCACTAAAGAAAACCACGACAGTGACGCAGATCTGGATGTGGATGGGGATGACACGTTGGAGTACGGAAAAGCGCAGTATCCTTTAAACCACCAGTGTTTCATACACTAATGACATGGCTCTCTGCACGTGCTGCAAATCCTTGTCATTGATGAACAGAAAGCTACAAATGCAATTTTAATATTATAACGGAGAAGCTGGTGGAGTCACCAGAGTTCAAATGTCACAGTATTACAATGTCTGAAAAACAAAGAAGAAAAAAACATGACGGCCAATTAGAGAATTGGAGATTGAGATCTCTCCCTCTTATCTAGGCTCCCCTGTCTAGGAATATCTCTCAACCTGTTGAATTGCACTTGGCTTCTTGTTTCCTTAACCATTTGCGTTCAGGTACACAGAAGCAGACGTTATACCGTGTTCAGGAGAGGAGCCAGGAGAAGCCAAAGAGAGAGAAGCATTGCGAGGCGCTGTTTTAAAGTACATTTTACCATTTATTTTATAATTCATCTTATGAATTTGAAAGACTGCAAGATGTTCAGGTGACTATTTGTAATCCTCAATAAACCCCTTTTTTTTTTTTTGGGCTTTCTAGTGGCGGCACGCCCTCCACCAGAATAACGCCAGAGTTTTCTAAATGGGCCAGCGATGGTGAGTAGAGCAGTGTGTCCTCAGGTTTGTTTGTATAGCCATTGGTCTGGCTGTTTCTGCCATGTTTGACTGTAACCTGTATATCTATGTTTAATAGATTAAATGTTTAAACCTTTTGTGTCCATGGTTATTTCCACCTTAAACTGTCATACACATTTTTTAATTTGCCGGAGGTAGTCCCAAGATGATTGGGTCTGTGAAACCATCTTTTACTGTTTTGAAAGCCATTCCTACCTTTCATAAGCACAGTGAAAAGGAAGACGTTTATACTCCCCTGTTTTGCAGTGTGATGAACCGCATCAGACAGCAGGCTTTGGGGTTTCTTGGTGTCATGGCAGGGGTTCAAGGCTGATGTCCTGTTTTCTCTCTACCTATAGAAATGCCCTCAACGAGTAATGGGGAGAGCAGCAAGCAGGAGGCTGCCTCGACAGCGCAGAAGACATGTAAAAACAGTGATATTGACAAGTAAGTGACAACAGGGCAAGGTGGGGAAGTACACCTGCTGAACTTGGGGTGGGGTGCTTGTGATTCCAAATCTGTTCCCTTGATCTGCTTAACCCTTCTTCTTTTGGAATTGCGTATTTCTTTCAAACGTATATGTCCCCCCTCCATTGTCAGTTTAGCCTGGCAGACTTTGCAGATCAAAGTATATTTTTTTTAGTTCCTTATTCTGTACGGAACATTGCTGAAAGATTGCTGGGAGTTAATACACTGAACTGGATTAAAAGCAGTTGTCAAAAAACGTATTTGCTAGTGGGTGTAGAAGCGTACATGATTCGACTGTGTTTTACATGTCCGAGTAAATCTTCTCAGTTCTGCTCTGAACATTCACTAGATCTACTTTTAGAAGGGCATTTTATTTATCTGTTTTATCATTTAACTGGTCCCCTTTTTTTGTATTGATTTTTAGCAGGCAGTAATTTTGCTTGGTGGAGCATGTGAGCAAGATTTCGAGCAGTACAATTTCTTACTTTCATCATCTTGTTATATTGTTCAGCACCACTTGCCTGCCTGACCCCAAGTGGGTTTGGCACTAAACTGAGGTGTAGTGGTGATTGATTTTGTGTTGCGACTCATAAAATGGTAATTAAAACAGCACATGCCTGTTTATAAATCCAAAGGATACATCAGTGGCAGCTGGGCTTACTGTATGTAGCAGTACATGTTAAACACATGTAGTGTGTTTGACGCAATCACACATATCTGAGATTAGAGATGTTTTAAAAATGTGTATCTTTTAGATGTAGCACTTTTTATATACGTTTGATATAAATATTACTACAAAACCACATCTTGCAAGATATTTCAGTTAACCTATTTTGAGCTTGCATTAAGGTATTCATTTATATCAACATTTAAAAGATTAATTTTCTGATTTCCTTTTAACCAGGGGCTTCTGCTGTCCCACAAATAAAATTATGCTAACTTTCTTGTTTCTGCAATGAGGTGCATGAAACCGGCTTTATAATTTTCTTTGGGTTAGATCTTGTCATCCAAATTGTCAGTTTCCTCTTTGTGATACTTGAGTCACTCTCAAATGTATTTTAAGAAGAAACCCTTTGAACAACTGCTCAATTCCTTGTGTACCTTAAAGGGTACATAAGGACATTTTTGTGTTACTGTGTTACATGTTCCTATGTGTTGCTACAACTGTTTACATAAGGTGTGTGTGTGTGTGTTGAATTTTTTTTTTTTTTTTTTACATTTTGACCACTTTTAAATTGCATTCCCTGCCTCAAGATGTCTTCCCATGTACCTGCATGGACCTCTCAGAACTACATTTTCCATCATCCTCCTGCTCACTGGTAAATCCATCTCCGTTACATATGAGCAGGAGGATGATGGGAAATGTAGTTCTGAAAGGTACATGGGAAGCCACCTTGAGGCAGGGAATGCAATTTAAAAGTTTAAAAAAGTGGTCAAAATGTAAAAAAAAATAAAAAATAAAATGTAAAACAATACACACACCTTACATAAACAGTTGTAGCAACACATGGGAACATGTAACACAATACAATAAAAAGGTCCTTATGTACCCTTTAAGGGGTTAAATAGGGAGGGTGGTGTGTAACCCTAGTATTGTGAAATATTTAATAAATCCCACTGTTCTCTTGACAAAGTGAGATCTCACAGCAGCCTGGCTTTTTTCTTTCAAGCAGGACCTGTGATTCAATCTAACCTCACCCGAGAGAGAGGAAGCTAGCTGAGCTGGCGCTGTCAGCAAATACATTTAAATAACCTGTAAATGTAAAAGGGCAGCCTCCTCATTCCCCTTTCTCCCTGTCCTCATCCATATCCCCAGACATCTGCTTGTATTAAACAATTCCCATCCCCGTGTTCAAGCAGCCCACTTGCCTGGCCTGCACCTGTGTGCTTGTGTGTGCACGAATCCACTAACTGAATTGGTAATTGGGGTCAGAGCTCTGTTGCTGGTGGAAAGAGGGATGGGAGGAAGTGGTGGTTGTGGAGGGGGGGGGCTGTTTTTAGTGCTCATTGGCAACTGAAACATGTCTTGAATAACATTGAGCTACGTTGATTCATACATACTATCCATTTCTTTGTCACATCTGCCTAAACTAGATACCTACCTCAGATATAGAGGATAACCCTAAAGGAGTCTCTTTTCTGCTGTGTATATGTGCCTGTATGTCCCGAGGCACAGCAGGGTTTACCTAACTGGTCTTAATGCATTTTAAAAAAATTATAATTATGGTGTGAAGACTTGGGTAGCTGTGTTTATAGGAAATGGTTGTTTACTACCAAACACAGCATATATGCTACATGATTTTGTAAGCTTACTAATTCAAATTGTTTAATATACAGAAGCAAATACCATTGAAAATGTAGCATATTTAAAAAAAAAAAAAAGGAAATAAAGAATTACTGAAAAGATTTGTATATTCTGTTATTCATGAAGTAAGAGGTGAAATAAGATTTGTACATGTTTGCATACACTGGGTCTTAGTTAAAACCCAAGCTGTTTGTACATCGTGCCAGTGATCTACCAGGTCAGCTCATGTGTTTGAAGCTGAATCGACCACTTTAGGGTTTAGAAGATGGTGGCACTCCAGTAACAGCCTAAATATGTGTCCTTTTAATTCACTAATCAATTAATTGACTTGCTAATAAAGTCATTACTCTCTGTTAAATGAAATCCATACATGATGAAAAGCAAATATTTACAAGATAAGCAGCCGCCAGATCTTTAATATAATAAATGCGAAGTAGAGCACAGGCAGGATAGCTGTGGTATTGATCTGCTACTAAGGAATCATTATCAAACTAGAGATGACATATTTATCAGAGCATTTTCTGGTGCCTTCTATTTTTAAGATGGTAAAAGTGGGGGGTGGGTGGGAAACTCATAGACCTGAGTTTCTTGTTAAAAAATAATAATAATAATAAATAAATAAATTGCTTTTCTGTTCTAGCATGGCCCTGTATCTATGTGAACTCTAGATGAGATGTACACCTGCACACCTCTTGCATTCAGTTGTGTGAATCTGAATTGTACTGTTTTCTTTACAGTTTTTGATGTTCAGTCTGTAATGCAGAGGGGAGACTCGGTGAACAGCCATGTGGTTCTAAATGTAGCAGTTGAAGCCTGACAGCTCAGATTGATTCATTGCGGCCTGTCGAGGTCGGTCTCCCTCTCTCCCGCCAGCCGCAGAGAATGCCTCTGGCATGATGTACGGACATTAAACGTTTTAGCCAGCCGAGGCATGAATCATTCCAGCTGTTTGGTGTCAGTGTTAAAGTAAACAAGGAGAAGGGCCTCTGATTCCGATCGGAGTCGCTGGCTTTATTAGCTTAGTGCTGCTTGAGACATGACGCATGGATGTTTGGTTCATATTTCGCTTAATATTTCCAGCGTTCGCTTTTTGCACTCCAGAAGAGTAGCGGCCCATCTTGGTTTGCTTTTATTTTAAGGGTTGGGGAGGAGTAATAAATCAGGATGATGATATCATTAATCAAGATGTTTGGGAGGGGCAGGGGGTACAGGAGCCGCAGCTGGTATTGCTTTTGTATGGCGTAATTAACTCTTTGAGGATTACTGTACAGAGGATACTACAAAAAGGGGTGTGTGTGTAGCCTTAATAAGGTGAGACTAATGTTTCTCTTTTTTGTGATGGATTAGGTTTGGGTAAGAGGTGCTGGATTGATGACGCTGGCAACTAAGCCCTCTTGTTTATAACTGCTGAGTGATGTGTGGGTTATTTCATTATTTTTTTGTTATAATTCTCTAACCCTTCACATCAGAAACCCCATGCAAGTTTTAAGTATAACTTATATATAGGTAAAGGCGGGAAAGGGTAATACAATTAACCTTTATCAGTATGTTTTTAAAATTTTTTTTTTTTTTTTTTTTTTTTTTTAAATTAGTTTAACAAAAAAAATATTTTAAAATGTATTAAAAAATAAAAATGTGGATCCAGTGAGCGGACTATAAATTGAATTTGTGTCTGCCCCTAGACAATATGTTTGTGAGGCTGTACAGTGAAATCTCCTTGATGTGTTCAGTGAGCAGTTTCTATCCCATATGGGTAATGATCTCAGAGTCCTGAGGTCGGCCCCAGCCCTGCTCTTTCCAGATAAGATAAATGAGACTTTCAATGCTGGCAATCTGATTGTCGCAAAATTTCATGCTTAGCTTGAAACAATGGTTAAAATTTCCATGTAGCTCAGGAAGTAATTGAATCTGTCCTCAATTTATAAATGATGACTCTCAACCCTCTTGCCCCCCTTGATCCCCCACACCAGAGTGAAAAATTGTACAATTTCTTCCCTTCGTAATACAATTTATATTCGAAGTTCAGAGCCTTACACATACGGTTATGCTGGAGTCAATTTTCATTATCCTGTGTCACTTTAAATACTTGTTAAACAGATGAGTCTTAAAGTGGAGGGGGTGGGGGCTGCAATCCTGTATACACACTTGAGCCTATGATGAGACATAAACAACCTTTTTGATATTCAAGATTTCACCATTTTACCCAATTAAACCAATTGTATGTCCTTACCTATAAAGCTAGAATCATAAAAAAAACATACTACATTCTAACTGATCAGAACAAGGACATAGAGAAGACGTTACGACTTGGAAAATAAATAGTATCATTAAAAGGAATATTTATTTCTGAAGCAATTTTGGCATGGTTTTGACTGTTCAAAATATTTAAGAAAAGTCTGATCTTTAATTAAACCCTATTTAACCCTGTGCTGCTCAGACCAATCAATGGAATTGTGAGGCACCAAGCATCGATTGGAGAAGTCACATAGAAACAGGGTTTTAGGGGGCTGCCGGTGAGAAATCACCCAGAGCTCACTCAGTTTTACTGTACTATACTGTCTTTCCCTATATTTTGTGGTCATGTTCCGTTCCAACTCAAAAACCTGTAGCATCTGTAATGGTTGTATGCATGCTCACTGGGTCTTAGTAAGAACTAGGCCATGGGGAACAATATTGGCAGCTACTCACTAAGTGAGTGAAATATGGAATATGATTCTGGAGAATATTGTGAAGGTAATTGCCCTAAACATGATGATTGGCCTATACAGATGCTATTCCTAATACTTTACAATCAATTCAGCTGCATGATGCTGTCTTCCGGGACCCATAGACCACTAATTTTAAAGATGTTAACATGAGACAGTGACGAGTCATATAATCGCACTTCTAGACACTACCACGAGCTTGCACAGTGAGATATACAAGACAGGGCTAGATAAACACGGATCTGAATAGATTGATATTGAAAGATCAAATGGAGAGCGAGAGGTTGACTATAGATAAAGATTATAAATAGATTGACAGAGACACAGAGAAGTAAATGGGGAGCAGATTGCAGAAACAGGAAAGTGCTTGTTAACCCTAACTGATGGCCTGTGAGTGCAGAATGGAAATGACTTGGAAGATGACAAACTTTTAAACACATGATTTAAAAGTTACCGTAAATCTTCAAATAATCGCCGGTCTCCAATACTCGCCGGGTCTCTAATAAGCACTGGGGCTTCTGGGAAATATGGTAAATAGACGCCCGTTCTCTTAAATGCCGGGTTATGAATAATAATATAATGCGCGTCATACTGAATGTTCCAGACAACACACACACGTGGTTGTACAGCGAGCTTACCAATGTGTTTTTCAACAGCGATGAAGAGACCCCGAGGCTCAGTATGAATGATAAGAAAACTGAATTTAATTTATTTTAAAAGGTACACGTATCAGGTTTATGACGTTATTAATTTTAAAACCAGTTGTGAAGTTTTTTTTGAGTGTGCTGAAAGTAAGTAAAATACAAACTTGTTTTCTGATATTAACAGGGTTGCCTTTTAGTGTATTTGTACGTGTTTTATTTTTTTGTGTTAACAGTGCATTTGAGTCTTGTAATGAATATTCGTATTTTGCTCCTTTTCCAGTGTTCTTATTTATCAATGTACACGTTATAAAAACAAATTAGTCCCTGTTGCTTTGATTTTGTGATAACACTGGTACTTGTATTGATTTTATTGTTAATCTTTAAACAGTTTGAAGCATTTTTTCGTATTAACACAGTATTTCATGCGGTTGTTTTGCAATGAAGATTCGTTGCTGGTTAATTTTTCGATTATCCATGCTAACCAATGTACACGTTTTTGAGGGTGAACAATAAATGTGTTAAAAGCATGATACTTAATGCTTTTATTAATTTTAAAACCATGTTTGTTTCTTTATTGTGCTGAAAGCCTACCTTAATACACCCGTGTGTTCTGATATTTACAGGGCTGTCTAGTGGATTTTACTGTTTTTATTATTCTTACAATACAAACTGTTTTTGCCCACTGACACAACCTTTAGTGACGTTGCTGGAATGTTGTAATTTACTTATGCTGTTTCTATGAGGTTGTGTGCAGGCAGATTTTTCATGATTGGATCTGAAGTATTTGCAGATGTTAATGTTCTTGCATAATAAACGCAGAGTCTCAAATACTGGCAAATATTGTAAATAAACACCAGGGCGTTTAAAGTTTCCAGTAGGCCCATTTAAACACACTCCCATTCCATAGAAGTTTGAGCCATTCTCGGTTTTAAAGTAGTACATTTGAGCTATATGAGGTTCAAAACATAGAGGATAACAAACTTTTTGCTCACAGTAAAGCGTGGAATGGATCAGACTGCTGTATGGGACTGCAATACCGGTAAATCTTTTATATTGTTTTTCACTGAATGAACAATTTTGTGGCAGTGTGTGCTATTAGAATTGGATTAACACCAGACTGAACATGGTTGCCTTGCAGGTGCCACTGTCAAAGGAGTTGTGTGGCAAGTATCAAACAGAAAGCCAGTAGCTGAATTGAGACACAAACAGGCCAACAGTCACATTGCGGTTTAATCTTCAGTACCCTTTCCATGAATAATCCCCCCCCCCCCCCCGCTTCAGAATAAAGTGACATTAAGAAACTGATTTGCTATAAATTCCTGGTCAATAAATATTCATCAAGCGCAGAAGGAAAAGATCTTTATTGGGAAAAGTTTGACTTAGCTGAGATCTATGGAAGTATCAGCTTGTCCTAGTGTGTGGACATTTATAGGCCTGTAAAGAAAACAAACTTCTAAATGCTCCGTGCGAGAGATAGCACACCGTGCTTTATAAGCAAGCACGCTAATCAAGGCTAAATGGTTTTTTACAAGCTCCACACTAATAAGGGAAGATATTAAAGTTTTATGGACACAATGCAGATCGTAGTTTAGCGAAACGAAATGCTGATATCATCGACCAAGGACTTGAAATTGTACCATGCAAATTTGAAGTTTACTTTCTTGTGACCTTTTTTTCCTCAGGAAATTTATTTAAGTGTTTATGGCCGGGACCTGGGGAATATCTAATTTTAGTCTCACTGATTAACCAGTCATCTGAGGCTTTCAGCAATATTACAAGCTAGACCACGCTGCGTCGTTAATAATCCCTTGCGACAGAAATATAGTGGCGGTGCCTGAACATAGCTGAGACACACTGTTTTACATAGTCTATACTTAGAGAATGGTTTATCCAATTGTGATGAAAATGAGTACATTACCTTGCAGAAGTTATATATCAGAATTATTTTTTAGTCCATGATACAGTGCTTATAGTGATCAAACTGGTCATTGGGGTTGCAAAAATGTGATAATAATTTAATCCAGGAGACTAATGACAATGCATAAATCTAAGGCCCGTCTGAAATCTGCTAAAATAGTGTGTATCCAGTGAGATTGCGAGGGGATGCAAGGCTGCCCACCCGGGACTAATCAATCTGTGCACAGTTAGACAGCAGACGCGCTGGGGTCTGTAACCACAGATAAAAGGCTTTGTCCCTCCTCGGCCCTGAGTGCCTTGCCTCCCAGCCACCTGTTTACCAGCTTGTAAATGACTGTTTGTTGATTTTGTTTATTAAGCACCACAGGTCAATTATGAATTCCATGGCTGCACAATATAAAATGATTTAATTAAAGGAAATTGCTTGCGATTGCCAGCTGGAATGAAGGTGAGGAGGAGGAGGAGGGGAAGTATAAAGTGTGCTGCTCCTTGGCTTAATTAGATGGCTTGGGAACAAAGATGGCACATGTGCTTGTGAGAGAAAGGGGGATAGATCGGTGGAAACGTTTTAACAAATAATTTTTCTGGAGTCAGTCCTGTGGAAGATTTGTGGACGTGATAATTATTTGTTAATGATGACATTGGATTCTGTTAGAGCTAGGAAAGAGGAGGATTAACTACTTTTTAAATATTTTTTATAAATAGCCCAGGCCTCTTCTGGGTTCAAGTCGTGTCTAGAATTCTACTCCGTACAGGTATCTGGTGCAAAATGAGTTTAAGCAGTTGTGTTTGACATTGGTCACCCCAGCTTCTTGCCTACGCATAACATATCTAACATTAGTTTTTTCAGCTTGGAAGGTAGGGGGAGAGTTCATTGGCAGAGTTCATTGAGCTCTGTGGGGTTGCTCAATCTGTTGGTCTACCTATGCAGCGCCATGCCTTGGGAAACAGGGCACATAGAGGGAGATTTAGCCAGCTAAGGAATGTCAGGTCCCTGTGCCTTCTCACTGGCACTCAATTAATGCATAGCAGAACTCTGCATTCACTGTTGGCTTGACATCCCAGCTCCCTCTCAATCAAACAGTGATGAGGATGATAATGGTGTCCTCATTGTTATGGGGCACAAGCCAGTAATAAATGAATGAATCAGAAAGCACTCGAACAGTGCATCGGCTAATGCGAAAACTGGCATGGAGGGGTGATGCAATGTTAAATCAATAGGGGACTGTAGATCAGAGCTCCATCTGGCTGGAAAATTACCGAATTGCCATAAGCATCACACTGGTGCGATGCTGGACAATCAATGACAAGGGTATTGATTTAGTTATTATAAGTTTATATGCTGTAGACAGTGTTAAATATACATTTACATGCCAAGGGCATTAATCACCCGGTATTTAGCAGGGGGGACAGAGCAAACCACAAGGTGCAGGATGTAAAGTGTGTGCTGGTAATCCTTGCTACTCGCAGGCTTCAGGGAGACTGGTGTTTCGTTAAGCAGGATGTGCCAACAAGATGGATGTGATCTGCCAGTAAGGTTTGGGGATATCAGACATAGTGGTACCAACCTTTAATGGAGCGAAATGACAACACACTTACTGTTTCAACTTTTTGTTGATGTGCAAGGATAGAGTTGTTTGCATCACGCAGGCATCTACAGTGGTTTTCAGAAGTATTCACCCCCTACCAATAATGTCAGATTTTGTTGAATTACAAATAATTTATGCACTTTTTTTCAAACAATTTTTTTATTCAAAGTTGTAGTGGTTAAACTGAGCACTGTTATATGAGGAGGACTTTAAATGTCAGCAAAACTTGCAAAGAAAATGTACAAAATGAACTTGGTAGAAGCACCTTTTGCAGCAATTACTCCTATGAGTCTTTTTGGATAGGTCTCTACTACTTTGCACAGTAGGATGGTGAAATTTTTGCCCATTCTTCATGGGAAAATTGCTCCAGTTCTGATAAGTTTGTTGGGGATCATTGATGGACTGCAGTCTTAAAGTCTCGCCATACATTTTTGATTGGATTCAAGTCAGGACTTTGACTGGGCCACTCAAGAACATTAATTCTCTTCTTGTTCAACCACTCCAGTGTGGCTTAGGCTTTGTGCTTCGGGTCATTGTCCTGCTGAAATGTGAATTTCCTCCCCAGTTTCAGTGTCTTGGCTGTACTTAACACCATCCATTCTCCCCTCTATCCTGACAAGCTTCCCAGTCTCTGCTGAGGAGCATCCCCATAACATGATGCTGCCACCACCATGCTTGACAGTTGGGATGGTGTTGACTGGGTGATGTGCAGTGTTGGGCTTTCGCCAGACATAACGCTCGGAATTCAGACCGAAAAGTTCAATTTTTGTCTTGTCTGACCACAAAACCTTTTCCCACATGTCTGCAGTATCATCTGATTTCTTTTTCGCAAACTCCATACATGCTTTAAGATGAGGCTTTTTGAGTAATGGCTTCTTTCTTGCCACCTGTCCATATAGGCCAGCATTGTGTAGGGACCAGCTTATTGTTGACATGTGAACACTGACTCCCATCTCAGACACAGATTTCTCAAGGTCATTGTTGGCTTCAGAGTGACATCCTGAACCAGTTTCCTGCTTGCCCGGCTGCTCAGTTTGGGAGAGTGACCTGATCTGGGTAGTGTCTGGGTGGTATGATGCATCTTCCACTTAATGATGGACTTCACTGTGCTGAGAGGGATAATCAGCGCCTTTGAAATTTTCTTGTACCCTTCTCCTGCTCTGTGCCTCTCTACCACTTTATCCCTGACTTGTTTCGAAAACTCCTTGGTCTTCATGGTTGCTTTGTTGGATCACTATGTGAGTTGCAGCTTGAAAGTCTTTATATACCTGAGGGAAATTATCTACAAGTTAAATCACTTTGAGTACACACAGGCTGAAACCATTTCACTAATTTTGTGACCTTTCAAACAAATAATTTGCACCTGAGCTGATTTAGGGCTGCAGTAGCAAAGGGGTTGAATACTTATGCAACTGAGATTAATCTGTTTTTCTCTGTAAATCTTACTTATTTATATTCTATATGCATTTTTTTACTTTATCAATGTGGAGTAGTTTGTGTAGATTCTACATGTAAAGTCTAATTTGAAAGCGTCGTGGAGTACGCTCAGGTGCCAACAAAATGTGAAAACTTTGCAGGGGGGTGAATACTTCTGCAACCACTGTATATTGTATTTGAACACCTGTTTTGTTTACAGCTAAAATTCCAAGGGTTTTTGTGAAAGAATTAAAAACATCTCTCTTGGCTTGGCTTCATATTGGTCCCCCATCTTAATGGTCTGAAACCCCACATGTTGGCCAGCCTTGCCCAGGGCAAAGAGTGCAGTGTGTGATCTAAATGTCAGCCCTAATATATATTTTTAATAAACACCGGAACTGGCTGTGCACTATACTCAAATATCCATTCACTGACATTTCAAGTGAGCAAGAACAAAATCAAGAATAAAGTAGTTGCCACATTTCAGCATTCTTGACGCACAAACAAAAACAGAATGCTGATATTTTTTTCTGTAGATTGCAGCTGTAACTCATGTGGTGTGTTTTACTATTTCATCTTTCAAGAATTGAATTGATAACAGTTGTGACTGCCAATGTCATTACAACCTTCATAGGCCTCCTGCCATTCCTATCCATCCCCTTAAACTCAAATGCAATTTTCAAACAACAACGTGCAAGTTTTTGCATGCTGTATGTGCTACGCTGTATAAAGTGTGCTTGTGCTGCAGGAATGATATGATATTTACAGTTGTTACGGGATTGACAGTGTTTCTTGACCAATGCCTCATCCCTCCCAGGATTACAGAAGACTCAACAGTGACGACATTGGAAGCACTAAAGGCTCGTATCAGAGAGCTCGAGAGACAGCTGGCACGAGGGGACCGGTATAAGTGTCTCATCTGTATGGTAAGGCTATATACAGCGATACTGTCTTGTCTTTCTGTCTTGCCAGTCTGTCTGTGTAACAACATTTTTAGGGCATGAGTTTTTAGTGAAGTTTAATTTCCAGTTTGTTCGTTTTTCAAACTTGTAAAGTATAAAATTATATTTTAGGTGGGTGGGGTTGTGTGTGAAGAGAGTTGTATCTCAGCATTTGAATCAATAATTGTTTTGTGTTACTTGAACAAAATAGAGAGTCCAATATCCAAGCTTGAATTGGATGGTATTCGATTAAATTATGTAACTCCTAACACCACTTATTTATGTGAGGCATTTAAAAATGAGCTGTGAGCTCAGACAAACAAGACATACCGAAGACATACCGATCCTCCCCTGTGCTGTAGAGGGCATTGCTTCTGAGTGAGCATGCTGAAAAAGGCGGCCCTGTGTTGTGTGTGTGTTTTTTTTTTGTTTTGTTTTTTTGTTTTTTTGTAAGAATGCCTGGAAAGATGAGCAACAGCAGAAACTACAATACATACCCATAATCAGTGGTCATTCAACGCCACCTAGCGGATAGTTAATGTATTACATGCAGTTCTTTACAATGCAAGTGCATTACAGTGGACCAATCCTCCTCCTCTTAAGAAGGGGAGGGTGGTTTGAGAATTCTGAAACATGCACTATTAACACAGTGCCCTTCTCTATTACTGTTTTTGAAGAAGAACCCATGGAAGTTGAGGTTGACGTCACAAAGCTGTGTTGAGTTCTGTTATGAATAAAATAGTGTGATTTTCATAAAACTGTTCTAGACTGTTGGCTTCTTTAACAGTCTAGAACCGTATTAATAAATGTAAAACTTTATTTTATCCGTTTAACAGACTTGGAAGTTTATGAATAGAACACGTCAGTTGGTAGTAAAAGTAAAATAGCTCTAATTTTCTAATAGGTGTAATTATGTTTTGTTTGGTTTATGTAGATAAAAACCACTGTGGTAGCTATAGTACTGGAAGGCTTTATCTGCCATTTATTGTGTGTGTGTGCGTTTGTTTGTCTGTTTTCTACTTTTAGTTTCCACATTCTTGTGCTCAGTGCTGCTTTTGAATTCCTTCCAGCGGAAGAAATTCCTAACAAGTGCTGAAGACAAGAATATGGAACCCGAAAGTAACAAATCTGACAGTCGGGGCGCAAAGAAACTCCCGCTCAGCATATACTGTTTATATAGAGGATACATAATGGGGTGCAGTGGAGTAAAACGGGTGTCCCCACCCATGAGGGTAAGACTTTCTTCTCTTGCCATGGGTTGGAATGGAGAGTGAAGATGAAATCATCATGTTGTCTTCAGAGTCGTGTTGCTTATTGCCTCTGCAGCGCTGCTACATCTGTAACGTCTGTCATGCTGTATTTATTAACCCTTTGTTTTACCAATGTACAAACACACTTGGCATGTGTTAAGATTATTTGGTTTTAAAGCCATGTTGGTTATCTCTCTCTCTTTTATTAATATATTGATTTGTTTTTTGTTGTCAGGATTCCTTCACAATGCCCCTGACCTCTATTCAGTGCTGGCACGTACACTGTGAAGAGTGCTGGCTTCGGACTTTGGTAAGAGTCTTCATCATTGAATCATTTTCTCACCATTGCTAATGGTGTGTTTTTAGGTTAAAACTCAGTAATGTATTAGAATTGCTGTAATATATTTTCTCCAGAGATTAAAAAAGTTGAACGAGAAACACGCTTTCAGGATTTATTTTTCTGTCTGTGTTACTGGTATTTCCCATTGACCCCAGATCTCAGAAGATGTCTTCTATGGCGGTTTGCCATATACAATTAGAAGAATTAACACTGTGCCAGCAAAGCAGTCTAAAAGCATACATGTTGATGTGAGGAAACTTTAAAGAAGTGTACACATTTGAAGTAAGGAAAAGAAAAAGCAGCTTCAGAGCATGACCATTGCAGTGTGACCTCCAGAGTTTCTGATGGCTTCAGTGTGCTCCTGTGCCAAGGATGAATGTACCAAACATAAATACAAAATTAGTTCTGCTGGTCAGGATCTAGTAATAGACATTGGAGAGCATATCAATAAGTGAAGGTGCAATGGGAAGTCTGTATTTTACAACTAAAGCATGTGTTCTACAATATATGCCCCCTTGTATACCATAATACATCCTAAAACTGTTTAGTATAAATATCCCCTCCCATCTCTGCAGTTTTGGACTGGGCCTCTTTGGAGGGGAGCCAGCCTGCACAAAATGGGCTACCCCTGTAGAACTATCCTACATTGTTAACAGAAACCTGAAACTCTTTATTGATTTAAGAGCAAGTCAGATCTTCTCGCTCTCAGTCATTCCTTACTTTCCAGCACGTCCCCCAGGGGAACAGGCTCTGATTATCCACTAATACATTCTGCTACTACACAAGGAAGCAATTAATAAGAAAACGCTCATCTGTTTCGCAGCCCGGCCGTTTTCCAATATACAATTTATTAAATAAGCTCTTTTTTTTTATCACGAAGCCAACTGTTTAAAAGAAAAGGGGAGGGGGTGGGGGGGCAAGTATAAGAAATTTCTGCTTGCTGCAGCAGCTTGTTACTAATGTAGCCATTAAAACATTGCCCGAAGACAGCAATAAAAGCAACACGCTGGGGCTCCTTGCGTCTTGATCAAAGTAAATGCGTGTAATCTCGTTACTGCTGCCCTTTTTTATGAATTTAATAGAGCGCAGCAGCTGGCATACGATGTGAGAAGCCCACGCGGTACATTGTTCTCATTAAAATCAGGTAACTCCTTTGTTTTATAAGAAGAAAAGGCTGTAATTTCTTTAATAAGCTGGATTAAGGGAACTTTTTTTATTTTATTTTTTAAATTTTTTTGTATTTTTGTTTTTGTTGGAAAAGCTCTGCTCTGCCCGCAAGGGCAATAAGAAAACAACTAAGAAGTTAAAAAGAGAAATGAGAAGGGATTCTTATGTCTCCAGAACTATAAAGAACTTGTTAAAGTTAATTAAGTAACAGAGGAGCAGAGCGCCCAGGCTGACTTGGCAAAGTGCGGTTTGAACTGCTGGTTAAACATAAAGGTGGGTAGAAGCTATCTAGTGGATTTATTGGCATGTAGAACCAGAGTGTTCTCCAAATACGACCACCGTGAGTAGGTTTTTATAAAGCAGCAGTCTGGTATTTTTAAGACTGAGGACCTAGTCACCCTCCGTCCCTCTGCATATCTTACAAATAAACAAAAAGCAAAACACTTGGCTTGGCAGCGCTTCCAGCTAAAAAGAGAGCCTCAAATCCTCTTTGCACCTGTGTGCCAGAGTTAGCTTGTAGTTGATGAGCATAGTCGAGGTCTCAGCCAGGCAGGCTGGACCCCGCGATGTTTGCCAACGGGTGTGTGCTCATGTCAAGGTGCAGTCTATTCCCCCTGTGTCATGCCAAGGTCTGGACCAGTTCCCTTCCCTTCAAAGAAAGTTGATGATAGATGATGAAGCCGTTTCCTTCAACGGTTGGCAGCGATGATTGACACAGCGATGATGGAAACATACTGCAGTACCAGTGTGTTATGAAAGATTTAGAATTTCAACTTGTTTCTGGAATCAAAATATCTGTATCTCAGCTGTAAATAACAAACTCCCCCTTAATCCTGGTGTTCTATTTCAGGGCTTTTTACACTTGTAAAGCAAAGTTGGGATTTTAAATTTATCAGCTAGGAGGCAAATTGTTTCTTTTCTAACTTAATTTTTTTAACATTGCTTTTGGAGGGACTGTCTTGTCAAGGTTTATACGGAATACTGTCCATATTTCCATAAACAATTTGCTGGTCTGTTTGAAGCTTCCTTACATTGTAAGAAATGTGTGAGAAAACAACATAGGCACTAATAAATCAGGGTTGTCTAAGTCATGGTGGAGATCTGTGTGCCAGCCGCAGGGGGGGGGGGGGGGGGGGTTAAAAAGGAAAGGCTTGATCAGGTCTGCTAACCCAGCAGTGAGTTTATGATTTCTCAGGGAGCTTGACACTTGCTCTGCACTTTCCTTCATTGGCAGGCTGCCGTAGGAGGTTTGCTAGAGCTAAACTTCCTTCTTGCCGATGTCTGTGTTAAACATGCTGCGCTCCCTGCTGTCACAGAAACAGCAGCAGCTCCAATATCAGTGTGTGGGACACGGAGAAGAGATCACACACAGAGGGGCTTTTTACCCTTTAACTAAACATTGACAAAACTTAATAGTGACAGGATTGGGGAAAGACTCCTGTTGCATTTCCAGGCTTTACTACAACCGTACACATCTGAACTGTTTTGTCTAGTGCAGAGTTCATAGTAAAACCTGGAATGGGCATTAGTATCATCACTGATCACTTGATTATGTTTGTTTAAATCCAATGAAGTAATTGGATGTAGATACATATGAAATTGTAACATTTTCACCCCAGTTAACTCAATGATTGTGTAAGGGTTTGAATGTAGGGAAGGAAATTGGCTCTTCTTGGTAAATTTCCATATCTTTACTAGAATTCAGCCATTAAAACATAACTAGTGACTGAGTCAACAAGTGGAACTGAGGCAGAACAATAAAAACATGTTAATCCTTCTGCAATGAGGGGCATTAGTAACACAGTTCCACACCTTGCTCGCTGCTCCTGAATGCTAGATGGAGACAAGATTTGTAGAGTATTAACTGGGGTGTGGAAGCATTTAATAATGGTAATGTCACAGTGCAGGGCTGAAGAATTAGGAAAATTCCTATGAGACATAAACTGTAGTAACTTATTGGACCAGCTACTTTATATCTTAAATTGTATTTAAAAAAAAAAATTAAATGCTAGCAAGCCAGATTTTCTTCTAATTAATGTCAATAAATAAAGTTCTGGCTGTTTGTGGGTCAGAACGTGACCATTACTTAAATGATCCAGGGGTACGGTACCTGTGGAGTGGGTAAAATACTGTCCTGCCATCTTTTGAAACAATCATTCTTTTGCATCATTGGTAAAAATGTTCTGTTTGAATCACCTTATGACATTTCCACAAGCAGTTTAGGGTTAAACCTTATTTTCTCTCTTGTCTCCCAGGGTGCTAAGAAGCTTTGCCCACAGTGCAACACGATCACATCTCCTGGAGACCTGAGGCGTGTCTACTTGTGAAGAAGCAACTAGCTGGCTGGCCCCTCGGATGGCATATTTTAAATTTTTTGTTGTTGTATTTGAGGCCAAGTTTTTAAAGCACCTCCTAAAACTAAGAGACAAAAGACTGCCTCTCTAAAGGACGCTGTTGGAGGTGACCTTGCAAACTTGACCTCGGAAAAGAACCTGTTCATTTCTTTAGATCTTCTTGTGACAACGATATAGACCTGAAACACCCCCCTTCTTCAAAGCTGTCTTTCTGTGGTATGAACATATTCCCCTTTTTTCTCTGGTACAGAATGGCAGTATTGTTGCAGTGTTACTTGTACCAGATTTGTATGTGTTGAGCCCAAACCCCGCTCGCCCTCCTGTCATGCCACAGAGATCTAACAGGAGGTGCCAGCTGTATTGGCTGCCACTGTCATCCACCCCCCTCCCCCTGCTGCTGCTTCTGTCCCCACTTAGATCACGCTGTCCAGGAGGACCAGACTGAAGGTGGTTAAGGTTCCAGTATTTGGTAGGAGAGCATCCACAAAGACTTTGCTGGACCGCAAGACGACCTTGGGACCCCCTTCGTTATTGAGTTGTGTGCTTTTAATTTTTTCTTGTGGTGTTTTAATGAACCAAATTAAAAAGAAGAAAAAAACACAGAGAGAGCTGAAGCACATGTAATATAGTCTGTATGTTTACAGTGTTGTGTATTCATGAATAGAATTAAACACACACATCGTATATACTAAAATACTTTTTTTTTGCGTGGGGGTGAAGTTCAACATTAAGATTGGGGGACTTTTGGTCTTAAGCAGCCACCTTCTAAAGGCTTGTTGTCATTGTACAGAAAGAAAAGTGGTGTATATTTCTTCATTTAAATATAAAGCAACTGTAGTTTGAAAGAGAAGAGGAAAGATTAAAAACCCATAACTTTTAAGAAATACTTTAAATGCTTTAGACGGAAAAAACAGGTTTGTCTTTAGTCGTAGAGTATGGGCTGTTTTTAAGTTAGATCCCTGACAAAATAAAGTACGAAACTGCACAGTGAAACTGGTTGGTACTCTGAATTTGTTCCTTTTGTTTTCCTTGACACACCGCTAGCCTACATTCTCAATGTTTGTTTTTGAGGAGTGCACAGTGTACCATAATACAGAAATCACGTTTTTTTGTATAGAATTAAATTAAAATAATTCCATATACTGAAATACATGAGGGTTAAATGTACAGATTACAGGATGTTCTGAGGAAGAATGCAAAAGGTGAGTCAGTTCACTAGGGTATGTTGTGTGCTCCTTAAAATGAGCACTGAAAACAAAGAATCCTGCCTATATTTCACACCCAAGCACCTACTGCAAGCTATGTTATTCTTATACAAGATGTACAGTAGCGACACCAAGTCGCCCCAAGAGAAGCCGTCTACAGTATTTGATTCTGTGACCGTTAAAGACCCTCCTTTACCCAACAGCAGTCGAGAAGTTTTTTCTATTTGTCTTAGTTTTAAAGGCCAGGAGACAAATTGATTTTTTAAGCACTTAACATGTTAAAGGTCTAGTCAGAAAATCTTTTTTTTTTTTCAAAAACTTTTAATTCTAGGAAAGTTAACTGAGTCTTCTGCACACAAACAGAAGTAGAGATGCATGGGTAAATTCAGAACCTAAATAACCATTTCCCTGAAATTAAAAAAACAAAAACAAATCTGATCTAATGACAAACCCATACTGGGACAGTCGCGTTTATACAATTGAAGGCAATGGAAAATAGCACAACCCCGTCAGAATTTTTGAGGTGTTTACATTTGTTCATTGTACAGTTTGCTGCATCACTAATATGTATTAAAGTGCTGCCTAGTCAAACAGCTTATAATTGAAAGGGCAAAATGCTTTATCTTCCATTCCGGGATAACTGGAAACTGAAAAGAAATTATAATAACTGACTTGCAACCCTACATTTAAGTGATGCAATCTTTACAGATGTAGAGAATCTGAATAAGGAGGACTCTGAATGCCAACCACTGCACTGTACAGATTTAAACATTTATTACTTCAAATAAAGTGCCCTTTATTCTGTCAGGCTGCATATCCCAGGATAAATTAAGGTACTGGGCTGAGGGTTTGTGTGTTGGGGCCTACATGAGTGTGCAAGGCCTGTGTCATCAATGAGGCCTGTTCTAGAGGGAGGGAGTGGTAACTCTATAGTAATTTGTTGAGCAACCGTGTGCTTTGTATTTGTAAAACAATATGTATTCTGTAATAATGTTTGTTTCTATGTAAGCCGAGTAAAAGAAAAAAAAAACATAAAAGGTCCCTCACTGTATAGAAAATAAATAAAGTAGAAAGTAAGGAATATCAAGGGCTTCAGTAGTAGCCAACTTAAACTATTGTAATTCAATACAGTCAATTTCTCTGCCTCCATTTCTATTTGAATCCATTTCAAATCCCTCCCTTTAATACAGACGTGTCAAGAAAGTACCACAGCATAATTGCAAATATGTTTGCTGTTGTCTTTTGGGTTTTCCTTGCAGAAGATAAAAAAGGCAGATATTGAACCATTAAGAATATAAATCCGAAATTATTATTTATTTCTTAGCAGACGCCCTTATCCAGGGCAATTTACAGTTGTAAACAAAAATACATTTCAAGAATCACAGTACAAGTAATAATACAATTAAGAGCAAGATAAATACAATGACTTTGGTTCTAGCAAGTACAAGTATGACGAAATACCATTCAATAATGGAGCAGATAACAGTGTCAGTGATAGTTGCATCAGGATATAATTAAATACAAAATTCTACAGATTAAATAACACTTGACAGATTATAGGAATCTAAAGTACAGGATTAAATTGCACATAAAAACATTTGAACGTCCTGAATTATACTGAACACTGAATTCCACATGTATGAATTAGCACAATTGAATCTTGGGACCTACTGTATTGTCTACAGCATTCCCAATCACTACTGCAGTTTCAGAAACATCTGGTTTATCCTAATTTAGAGAAAGGGGCAGAGCAATTCCAAAGGGCCTGTTACACGGAGTAATCCTCACCAAGGACACAATCTGCCCAGGCCTTGACTGAAGCACTATCAGTTGTCTCTTATAGCATCAGTTCCAGATTGTGGTGTTTATTCAGTAGTGTCCCAGTTGTATCCCACCCCTTCGATTTGTAAAACCTCACAAACACCACTGCCTAATTTCAGTGCTAGAACCAGGGACTGCAGAGATTAAAAATAAAAGTGTAAGTATAATTCAAGTTTATGGTTTAGCAATACACTTGCAGACAGAGATTGACAGTGAAATTACCCTACTGCCGATTCAATTTACTGGATTAACCCTATGCTGCATTACGGGTCGCATGCAGGATATTTAATTAGATGGGCCTCATTACAAATTGTTTAATCGGTTTCTTACTGTTTTTAAAAAGATGTGCTTGAACTGTTTTCATTGCCACAGTGTGTGGTCCTTTTATACACTATTCACTCTTTTGTCCAGCCTGCTGGACATATAACTGGAGAAATAACAATACCATTATGCTTTTGTTTGGTTTTGAGTAATCCAGATGTTTCTTGCAGTTGCTGATGTTTGCCGTGCAACATAGGGTTAGTAACAGGGCCAATGTGCATGTTGGAATTAGTGGGGCTCTGACAGGCGATTCTCTTATTTGCATATATACTGATTATTTTGCTTGTAATATTTGGAATGTTAAGGTCTCCCTATTCTGCTATTATTACTGCTACTAGAGACTAAATCAATCTTGCCTCTAAGAAGACAAATTGCACAAGGTGGTTTCTTGAGTTGTGTCAGATGATGTGTGTCATGTATATTCTCTAAAATGGTACGTGTCTTTCCCGTTTGTAAACTACATTTGGCATCAATTAAAGGAACATAAATCTCAACTGGCTGTCCCGTGATTGTGTTCTGTGTGATTTGAACCTTTCCTGTGCTTTCTTCAAAACCAGATCGATGGCACGCTCTTTTGGCATGTGCTGCTTATAGAATTCAGAACAATGTCTGTTAAAACTGCGGGGATGATCAAGGCTGCCATGAAATAAAACACTATTTAAAATGTGCAATTACAATAAATAATGGGTTTACTTCTTAATTATTACAATACTAATGTATGAGTGGCTGTCTTTCAAAAATGTCTTTCCCTATATAGCCACCTATTGATATAAAAGCATTTCAATTACCACTGCACATGCTTCAATATAGGGCCTGTTGTCTTTTCGTGCCTAATTTTGTAACAACAAATGTGCTCCGCCTTCTTCCCTGGACTCTCTTGAGAATGATATATCTCAACAGTTCTTACCTGATTAAATAAATTGGAAAAAAAGGGAGATTCTTTATTATTTATATTAGCCACAGAGTGACAACATGATGAGGCTGAGATTGTGATATCTGTGAAACTGAAACATAAATAATAATAATACATCTAGTTTAAGTGAAGCTGGATAAATCCGGTTACATTACCTATCTACATGGGACGGTGGAGCTTTTTCAACCTTTAAGAGGGAATTATTCACAGTGGCGAGGTCCTGAAGTGCAGGTAAGTTCAGCTGGTATTTAGTTATTTATTCATGATCAGCAATTGACTTGTTTAAGACAAAGCCTCGTTTACATGTGTGTCCAGACAGGAGGACCAACAGCAAGCAGCAGTAGTTACATACATTTCACACAACTTGCATACAACACATTTCCATAGATCTTGGACTACCTTACCAGCTACAGTAAGGTAACATTAGGCAGTTCAGAAAGTTCGGAAAAGAATACTGTAGATGTGCAGATGTGGTAGCGTGCCCACCTTTTTCAAGCTCTAACTCTGAAGTATACACAAATGTGCACCAATTCAGGACAAAAATTCATTTTTTCAGGTTTTTACAAATCGATTATTTTATAGCATTGTTTTCATTGATCTCACAGGTTTTTTTCAACAACCTTCTTCAAGGATATCATGCTCAATCAGACTTCATGACTCTTCTCAAACCAGACTATGCTGACTACACACCTATTTTTCTTTCTCGATTTTCAACATGGAACAACAAAAACTGTGGTTGACGGTGAGATATTATTTACTGCACTCAGATGCTAGACCAGATATGTAAAACCTCATTAGAATTGACTAGTGGGTGTGTAGAACAGTGACCTTTAACCCTATAAATATGATATCTAGAGGTCAAACAGAGAAAAGGGTTGAAGGAGAGAGGGAGATGACATATTAAGCAGGGCGTGTCTAGTTAAATAAAACAGTTATAAAGGCTGTATTATTTCCCAATCTTTTCTGACAGGGGTTGTTAGTTGAGGCCCAAACGAATCCATAAACTGTGCATTAAGAGGCCTGTGGCCAGGAGTCATGTTACCACAAGGCCTGGAACCTAAGTGGTTGTGGTACTAGGGAGCAGGGTTTAAGTCAAGGCGGATCTATAGAAATTGCCTTTGGAGGTCAAAGCTCCAGCTGATTGGGGAATATAGAGTGTGGCGCCATTATTGCCAGTTTACAAACATCTCCATAGACTAATCAATAGGACAGGCCTTCCATACCTTGTTCTGTAATTCCCCTATTACATAGGCTGTCTGTTCCAATGGTAATTTACACCTTCATGTGGGAATTTTATATAAAACCCCCTTCTCTTACCCCCCAGCACTCAGGATATTGCTGGTATACAACTCATTCAATTAGGAGATCCTTCCGCCACTGCTTTCTACACGATCGATCCACCAGAGCGGTTTGTTAAGAGGGTTTAGCTTTAGATTCTGTAACAGGGGAAAAAAGCAACAACCCATCTCTAGTACCACTCACTGGATTAATAGGTCATCTCTCTGTCTATCCAGAGAATACCTTTCTGTTTTTGT
This sequence comes from Acipenser ruthenus, assembly GCF_902713425.1. Taxonomy (NCBI): domain Eukaryota; kingdom Metazoa; phylum Chordata; class Actinopteri; order Acipenseriformes; family Acipenseridae; genus Acipenser; species Acipenser ruthenus. The sequence goes on along the minus strand of NC_081200.1, from coordinate 34,612,716 downwards.
TTTTTGGTATATTTATTCCAAACATATGCAGTTTGGTCATCAAGAAGATTCTTTAACGAAGGCATTTTCTTTTGATCAATTAATCAGTACATAAAACAATGAAGCACTCAATTAATCATATCTTGAGATGGACATTTCAAATCCAATGTCTCGCCTCTTATTAACATTATCACAGGTCCTCTTATCACTGAATATGATTATGAAAAAAAAACGTTCTTCAAAGAATGTTGCTGCTTTCCTTATAGTATTTCTGCATTTCCCATGATATGTTTTTATGTTTTTATAGCTATGGATGAACTCAGTCATGTGGTATTTCAAAAAAACAAGTGCAGAACAAAACAGCATGACAAGAGGACCAGTGACAATAAATGCAAATTATTTTTAAGTGTTAAATAGCACTCCTTTGGGTATAATGAAGACCCCAGTAGATTCCTGGATGCTGTGCAACTAATCTGACCAACTACAGGTCCATAGGGTTTTAAAAATTGTACCTAAATAAATAAATGAACTTGTTGCAATGCTGTTTGATATTTTGCTATATAGCAGTACAAAGTAAACACTAAACTAGTTCAAAGCAGAGATTCTGTTTGGTCCAAAGCTGATTTCAGTCCATTAATTCTTAATACAGTGGGAACATGCTGCTAATGTGCTTTGAGATATAAAGTAGATTGAGATTGAAAGTATTGAGAAAATGTTAATGTGTAATAGACAGTGTCAAGGGGCCCATTTATCAAAAGAAATGTTGTCATTTACGAATCCATATCCAATTAACAAGAATGAATGAGGGAGGGTGGGGAAGGCCAGAGACAGGCTTCCTTGTAGGAAACAAGCGGGCTCCCCATTAAGCATAGGCACTTAATTAAAAACAACTCGACTTTTAATGAATTGTAGCTGAGTATAATTAGGTATCAAACAAGTGGCGAGACATATCATCTTCAATTGCTTGTAAAGGTGTGACTGTGAATATCTATACAGTGCTTGACATGCACCAGTACTCATTCCAGAGTGCATTTGGGAAGTGTCACATTTTATTGCCAGGAGTGGCATGTATTTATCTGATGTGCATTTACTTTTACTTATCAAATTCCGAGCACTATGTACAAATCAATTTCGTCCCCAGTGTACATAAACCCTTTGCTTGTTGCAGTATTTTACACTCTCAGATTCTATCCTTCAACAAGTATAGTGACACCCTGTGTCCAACTACTGTCCAATACTTGTTGGTGTATAAGCTTAACAAGCAATCAAGTCATATTCATTATTGCTCTATTTCTTTTTAGAGGTTAATTCCTGATCAATATGACACTGTCAACACATTCATCACTGGGACAAGGTTAGAAAGAGAGATGTGAGAAGCATATACCCCAGGACAGAAAGCAACGGAGTGGAGTATTGTATCAAGAAATCAACGAGTTTGACACAGAGCCACACTCCAGCATTAACCTTTTCTATGTTGATAACAACCACAGCTTCTGTACTCTCTACTATTTGAGAAACCGCCTTCGCCAGTCTGTTTGTTTTTTGTTATTCCCCAGGTAGTTTTAGCTGTAAAGATACAAGCTCCACCCTCTTAAACCTTCTTGCCCCAATGAGATTGTTATTCACCAACTACTACTTTTTAAAATAAATGACAGTTAGTTTGAGCTTGTCATCAGAAAGTGGTGTAGACCTAACTTAGCAGGCTAAATATGTAGAAGAAAATACTTTCTAATCCCCCCCCCCCCCCACCACCAAATAAGGCTAAAGAAAAGCTATGAACCAGGGTCTCTGCATCCTAACAAAAACTGTTAATGCTCAAGAGTCACCTCTCCAAGTTAATCCTGCAATTACAATGTTGCAAGATTGCTTTCATATGGGTGTTTGCCTAAGAGGCTGGAGAATGCCATTTTGTGGATTTAGAGTGAGGATGTTTTCTATAACAAGACTAGGTAAATGAGCTTTTGTGTATATTCATGAACAGAAAAGGATTACTGTCAGCTCTTGTATGAGTGATGAAACGTTGTACATTGAACTTGTTTTACTTAAGTAACCGAAAGCTTTGGTTTCAGTGTACACAGCTTTTAAAATAAGCTTTTAAAGGTATGAATTGGTCTTGTTTTCTCCCTGTGGCCAGGATAATAACATTTCCAAATGACTGTTTTTAAAGAACATTGTAACCTCTTCAACCTCAATGATGCATGCCAGCTGATGCAGAGAATGTTTAAGCTACTGTATTGTATTGTCAGCTATAAATATAATATGGGGTTGATCAGCTCCTTAGAAAGAGACTTCTGTTCTATAGAAAACACTTTCTGTATTAATGCATTCTGTATGTGAGGTACATATCCATATTCTTTCATTCTTTCTCATGTTTTCTGCTGTTTGTTAGATGCAGTATCAAAGGGAGCAGAGCTGATAACGACTCAGAAAGAATTTGCAGAAGCTTAACACTTTTAATCATGACATCTGCACACCTACCAATGTAAACCCTAATACTCGTGTTGACATGAGAGCGTGTTGGCACTTCTGAAGTTGATATTAGTTGCTCAATTTGATCAGACGAGATTGCTACACTTTAATCTCCTTTATTCCTTGCTAAAATATAACTAATCTATTTCAAGGGAAAATACATTACACTTACCCGTAAGAAAAAACAACTACAGTGGAACTGAAATGAAAGGGGGCTTTATTTCCCCCTGCAAATAGAAAGTATTGCATTGACAATGGGTTAGGGTTATTATCTAGGGAACATGTAGTTGCTAAAGTTACAGAATTTCAATTAATTGTAGTGCTTGGATAACTTCACTGGTACATAACTTCACTGGTACATACAATCTAAATTCAAATCCCCCACGGCTGGATACTGTGTCCTCATTCCCAGAGCTGAAGAACCTGTATAATGCAAACTACAGCCATTGTCTTGGATTTTCCTCTTGCCATGTCTTCTGTGACCTTCACTGTGTTGGCTCCACCTGCTCCACATACTAGAGGTTCTCAGACCTTTTTGATTGGAGGAGCCCTTTATAAAACTCAATTTGAATAAGGGCCCCCAACTGGAAAAGGCAAATCACAAACAAGGAAGAAAAGGTACTGCAGTGAAATGTTTCATGTACATTGTCTGTATCACAAGGCTGCAGTTTGAGAACCATTGCTATATACGCTATACTATAGTCAAATAATGGGAGGTAAAAGCAGTTTCTGTAAATCTATTTGAAGAAGTCATATGTTTTTACTTCCATTATTTGAAAGTGTTACCAATCTCCCATTAGTGGTTTCTTTGACAATAGCCAGTGCTGTCAGATTTCACTGCTCCCATGCCTTTGACAGCAGTGTGAAGTTGTTTTTTTTTCTATCCTGCGGGGTATACGGCACACAATAGCCGGTTTAGTATTCTTGTATTGGAACACAATCCCTTTGTTCCACGTTCGTGGCTCTTCACAGGCCGGGAGACAGCTCTCTTTGTATCAGGCAGTGAGAAAATGTACCAGCGGAAGTGTGAGGTGGTCGGGTTTCGCTACATTAGTGTCTCTTTCTGGAGCCTTTTGAAGAAAAGTTTCACGATGCCTGTTTCTGTATTAGTGTGTGCAATAAGTCCTATAGAATGAACTGATCCAGTAGTCTTCAAACTCAGTAGTTTAAATACAGTAGCTTACATACACAGAATCCCAGCAAATATATTATAGTAATGTCTTGGACCCAGAGATAATAATCGTTGTTGTGCCTAATATTATTTGCTTGGTTCACTATTACCAGGTAATTACCAGTGTTCCAATATCTAATAGTCTGGAAGTAATAACTAGTGTTTTTCACTAGATGGAGCCAAACACCATATTTTTTAAAATGTTGTGACGCCACAGCAGAAAGCAGGTAAATAATATGGTCTGTATTGCATGTTTGCATTAAGATTTCCAATTAATAAAGCAAAATGTGACCATGTTGCCTTTATATATATATTTTTTTGTTGTGCTGTGGAATATCATCATAAAGGTATTGTCCTCAATGCACATTTTTATCCTCTGGACTAGAATTCTTGACATCTTGATTTGTATTTACAGCATGTTCCACTTACTATTAAATAATAGAACAATATTGTATATAAAACCACAAAATAACACAAAGAAGATATGTATTGTTTCTTCAATGATCTGCCATTAATTCCAGTTCAATGTAATAGTGTAGTTATTATACTTGGGATTTTCTAAATTACTTTATTAAAAAAGCAGTGACTTGTAAACTTTATGTTGATTATTATTATTAGTGCAATGATTCATTTCAACCCCCCTCTTCAGGTCTGACCAGTTTTAAGCTCTAATGCAAAAGACAAGTGACATCACAGCTCACCAGAAAAGCAGAAGCACTGTCTAGCTATCACAAGGCTTTGTGGATGGGAGAGGTTGCTTCCTGACAGTACAGTAGTATTTGGGTCTTCAACCATAATGATGTTCAAAGGATTTCATATTTGGATTTTGCATGGGCCAACAACAGATAACCCACCCCCCACCCATTGGAAGGGTCTAACCTAGAATCCATTACTGGAGTTATTCTGCAATGCCATTTGCTACCTTATATAGTTGCTCATCTTGTAAAGTCTGCCTGGTGATAATTCTTAGTCGTTGTGAATTGCTTTCATGGAATAACCTAATAATGTTAATCAGTCAGAACCAATTACCACTGCACTCAACCCACGCATTAGGAATTCAGGAATTGAAACACACTGTCTTAATCTTCAGCCACCTCACAAGTTGTTACCCAGAGTGCACCAGCATCGTCTCATTCAGTAGGCAAAACACACAACTGCCCTTCTACCTTCTCTCTCTTTCAATGTCCTGACCAAGTTTCATTATAGATGGAAAAACATTCCCCAAATAAGTAAAAACCTGGGGATATATGGAGACATCTGTCTGTCCGCCTGTCTGATTACTGACATTCTTTAAGGTTCTACTTGGCCTAGAGATAATAATTGTACATGAAAAAGCATTGAGTCAAAATAGCACTGAAGAGGATGTGTGAGCCTTAGGCTTAAGCTGCAAGCTATATTGCATCTAGAATGTTTGTATTTCATCTTTAGTGCCTGTAGAACAAGGCACCGTATATATAAAAAGGTCATGTTATGACAATATAATACTAGACTAACAGCCACACCCCATGTTTAAACATGGCAGCGTCGGATATTTTATAGGATATTTTTTTATTTACAATATCAGTTTAGTGTATAAGCTGGATACGGATCCAGCTTTGATCACAAGATTAGTGGGTAACCCTGATCTGTGAATAAATAGAAATAACGTAATTGTTGCCAGTTTAGCACCTTTCATGAGAAACAAACGCATCACAATAATGAAAAGACTGGTATCAGTTAATAACAAACTTTACATATAACTTTACTCTTTTGCAGACTGTAAGCAGTACATTGGTTCAAACAACATCAGATCTAGATGGACCTTGTGTGCAATATGAACACTTGAATTTTGGTCTAATTTTCCTTTATAATTACAAAGATTACAAAGCGAGCCCCAATCAATCGGCAGTGACTTCTCTTCCCTACTCATCGACCACTCTGCCGAAATTGAGGCAGTCATTAAAACGCGAGAGACAAGAGGAGTCTTTGACTGGCTAATGAAAAACAGAGATGCTTCTGCAATTATTAGATATTTCATCTTCCTTTTGCCCTGGCGGAACAGCGTGCCTTTGTTCAGGTGAGATAATAGCGGCGGAGGATTCAGAGCAGAGGGAACCTGAAAAGCGTTGTGCAGTTTATCTTTAACCGAGGATGACAAGCGAACGACATGGAATCAAACTCAAGAGACCCCACATGTGCTTTTCATCTCCGCAGAAAAGTACCTTTGTCTGGGAAGGAGGTGTCACTGATGCTGTATGGCACAGTGAAGACACAGGATGGGAGAGCAAGGGTAAGAGGCCCAATCTTGCTTTACAAAAAAAAAAATAAGCATAAGCAGATATTTATTAATTTTCTTTTTCCTTTTTTGGATTTTTCTAATACAGATGCAGTTCATTTAACAAACAGTTTAACAAAATGGTTTAATTGGCTCACCAAGAGAAAGACCTTGGTGCTGTAACAGACTCATTGCTGTCAGCAACCACACAGAATGCTTGGGTATAGTCAAAAGTTTAGAGTACAAATCCAAGGAGGTTATGGTGAGGTTGTATAATGCACCAGTGAGACCACAATTCTGTGTCCAATCCTGGTCACCACAGTACCAAAGGTCCAACAAAAGAATCCAACACAGTGCAACCAGACTAATCCCAGGGCTTGAAGTAATGAGCTGTGAAGAACTGGATCTATTCAGCCTAGAACAAAGAAGAATTAGGAGGGACATGATTGAGGTCTTTACATTCTCAAAATATGTTGACTCTAACCAACACTTTAAGCAAAGTACAGAAACCAGGACCAGAAGATACAGTTGAAAATTAAGTGGAGAAAGAGTTAGGACAGAGGCCAGGAGACACTTCTTCACATGGACTACCTAGTCATGTTGTTGAGGCAGAATCACGTGGATTCTTGACAAAGTTTGGAGATCAATCAGCTGCTAAGAGCAAGCTTAAATGGGCCAACTGGCTTCCTCTTGTTGGTAGATTATGTTCTTAAGATTCTTAATTGGCAGCACTGCAACCTGAAGTCCTTTCTAGATCCACGAAGCAGGGGCAGAACAAGCAGTGGGTAAAGGAGCTTCCCCATTGACGTGAGGGAGCCATTCAGTCTGCATGCCCCTTCAATTGTTGGCCTTTTGAGACTGCCTGCAAAGATGCCCATGGTGGATTTGTGATGTCCACTAAGGGTTAAGTTGTCTTGTTTCACTTGTGTAACCTAAGCCACATATGCCTCCATAGCTGGTTAATGAACTACTGTACCACACTGACCACTTGGTTACAACTTGTTTCACACACAAGTGCATCAGGTTTTGCACACCCTCATTTTACTGCATGCTCCTTTCCTTCTCTTCTGTTTCACCCACAGAGCTGCATGCTGCTGGAATACGTACATTAAAAACCAAGTTTTGGTTGAATTTCGTGCATAAATTAGTTTAATACCTACGCAAGCCTTAGGTTATTCTGAGCACTTTTATAACAAAACAAAACATGATGCAAAGTCAAAACTTGGTATGCCCACACGAGGGCAGGCTGTACGAGGTGTTTTCTGCTGCTGGTTTTAACCACTGTTGAATGATGCCTGTGTAAACAGCACAACAAATGCAATGCATTTGGAGGTATTCTCAGCCGGATTCTCTCTTCCGTTTCTCTGGAGACCTGTAAGCTCTTTGTGAGCTACTGTATAATGTTCATTTTTTCATTTAGGAAATTAAAAGAACCGGAAATACAGATGCATTAATATGACAGAGCAAATAACTAAGAAATAAAGAAACAGAATTGTGCCCACTGAAACAGCATATACTCTCATTTGGATGTGCAAAATTAATAGCTGCATTATTTTTGTGTATCCATAACCATACCCTCAACACTCAATCATAAAATCACTAAATACATCAAAGTATTTGAAGTTTTGCTCATATTAATAATAGTTTATCTTAGAATCATAACATACCTGGCCATCAAACGTTTTAGTAAACTGACATTGACTAATACTAGCAGGATGCTAAATACCATGCAAACAATATGCTGGAGCTGATTCTACCATAGCTATTCATTGATTGATTCTTTTGAAGTTCATATTCCAAAATCTTTCAAACATGACTTTTGTGCTGTATCTGAAGCTTAGAAGCAGACCAGAGGACTAAGTGGTTGAAAGTCTAGAGGCCCCCCATAGCTCCGCTGTCCTGTATGCTACCCCTGCTGTCCCCTGAAATTGCCTAATTGAAGCTCATTTATCTTTCAACACCGGCGCTAAGGCTTTGTCAAGAATAACAGCACCAGAGCAAAAGCAGGCTTTGTGCAATTGGGGGGAAAACAAGGAGGATGAGCTCACTCTGTGGACTTATCTGATTTCAACCAGACAAAAATGATACCCCTTCACGGATCGCACGGTACAATTTTCTGATCCTTCTTTTATTAATATTGGAAGTCTAATGAAGACTGGGTCTTTCTTTATATTAAATCTAAAGACAGGGTTGTCCAGGATAGGGTTCATACATATTCAGACACAAAATACTTTGGTCATGCTAAACGGGTCAGTGCACTAGCCAAATCGTTCTAGAACATTAATACATGACATTCTCCATACAGTGAACATGTGTTGTGCTTAAGCACTGAATAGGTCTCTTAATTCTCCATATACCTTATACCATATCATTACCTGCATTTTTCAAACTCTGGATCTGTATTTAAGCATTTCTGCATTTCTGCAATAAAAACACATGACACTTGAACAAATAATTGCAGAGCAGATTTTAAACAACTACTTTGATATAGAGCAAGGTACTTTGCCTAGATTGCTCCAGTAAAAACCCAACTCTATAAATGGGTAATTGTATGTAAAAATAATGTGATATCTTGTAACAATTGTAAGTCACCCTGGATAAGGGTGTCTGCTAAGAAATAAATAATAATAATAATAATAATAATTATATATAAGTGCTACAGCAACTTATATATAATGACACATACGAGAAAATTAGGCACAGCTAAATTAAATAGAAGAAAACAAAGTTGAAAAAACCACTAAAAAAACTGCAACATGGACTGTTAATGTAAATGTGCAGTTTATTTTTAACAAGTGAAACTTAAAATAAATTCTTAAATACAAACTAAAGTTACTTGTTTTAATTATATTTCTTCTCCCAAATGGCAATTAACTTTGAAATAGCTGTTTTATAAGTGGTATAAACCACTTTTGTGATTTATACCATATATATATATATATGTTAGTACACTGTCAACTTAGCCCTAGAGCTTTCTAAATTGCTTACATTACATTACCACCACGTTTCATGTCTTGGATAGCTGTGTGTCTGGGAACAGTAAATACACTAGATAGGTATTGAATGTCAGGGACTTGATGCTGGCTGTAAGGCTCTGTAATTCTGTGTGTGTGTGTGTGTGTGTGTGTGTGCGTGCGTGCGTGCGTGCGTGTGTGTAAGAGAGAGAGCAAACGCAAACGGGTAACGTCTTATTGCTTTTTACACTGAACCCAAATATCTCCTTTGATTGAAAAGCATGACCCCACTTTAAAGAGTAGCCCTTAAGACAACCTCATCATGTTTTCTCCAGCTCTTTAAGGTGGAGACCAGCTCAGGCAACTGGTAACATTTCATAAACAATACAGTTTTAGTAACTGTTGAAGAAGACTGTAACATACATTGCTACTAACCAGTACACTAGTTGATTGTTTTGTGATTAGGTACAGTTAACAAGTCCATTGTGGCTGTCAGCATACCCCACTCACAGAGGAGTGGACTCATTGAAAGCTTGAAAATTGTGAAAGCACCTACTGTCCTATATTGAAAAGAAATGTTGTTCACCCACCTAGAACCCTTTTCCAGTGATCATTCTTTCTGTTTAGAATAAATGTGGTGTCTGCTGATATAAAAACTCAGACTTCATCTCACCTTTAGTGCACACTTAACTCACAAGAAGCAAATACAAATAATCAAACTACAGAGCAGGTAAAGAGCACATGGCAAACATGGCATCATTATGACTCAATTTGATAAACCTTGGTATAACTTTAATGTCTCTGGGCTTTTCAGTTACCAAGGCCAGGCAGGGGAAGTGTTTAGTGAAGATGGCTGCCTCAGATTAGAGTCCTGGCTTGTTTTTGCTCCGATCTGGGGTGCAGATTGCTCAGGGAAAGGTGATAAATTGATAAACCCAACTCCAGTGCCATGGATCATAGCTGGCTTGCGGTACAGCTCAGGAACACATTCAGTCTAATAACCCTCAGTTGTTTAGAGAGGTCCTTTCAGTCACAATGTAGAGATTCACAAATAGGGTAAGACATGGCCATTCAGATAAAGGCAGAAGTTATGGCTATATCACAATGATGATAAATGACTAATTGGGCTCGGATTTGGGTTAGGGTAAGGGTCACGTCAGGACAGAAGTGCTTGGATGTTTTCTCCTTCAGATCTTTTTGGTGAGGCTTACTGGTATGGGTAGCTCTTTCAGATATGAATGCAGAGGTTACTTTCTATTTGCAATACATATATGAAGTCCCACTTAGCCAAACAAACGATTCATTGATGTAAATGACGGTGGTAAATGACAATCTTCTTTTGCATAATTAACTGTTCAATATTGCCAGAAATAATAACATAAATGTATCTATAAGGCCTGTAAAAAGATGTGTGTTATTCTCTTGTTTTAAAGATGACTAATAAAGTTAAATAGTTGCGAGTTTCTGTAAAACAAGAAATTGTGATTCCTGCCAAGAGCTATCCTTAAGAGTTAAAACTTCTCCTATCTCCAGATGTGTGACAAAGTCGGTACTGAGGAAGCCTATTGACAAACAGATTCAGAACTGCTTTATCTTCTGGGACAACATTGACTTTGATATCCATTCTTCAGAAGCCATTGTTACCTTTTATGAGGAATACCTACAGCAAGCAGGGCACAGGTATTCGGGGCACCTTGTGTGTTTAAGGAAGACACACAGACCTCTTTACTTTTCCTTAAAACCCTCTGCTTCACTTCTTTCACCTTTTTTTCCTTGCAAACACACACACCGCTTTCTTGTTAAACAGTTAATAAAAAAGGAAGTCTAAGCTGGCCTCTACCTGGGACTTGTTTGCTGTTTAAAGAGAAGACGTTCTGCCACATTATTGTATATTGAGCTTTTTTGTCATCTGTGCATGAGAAATAATGCAAACAATGCCGCTTCTTATCAAACTGCCTAACATAAGGCTACTTCTACCACTGCTAGTTTTCCAATACTGTTGATATAAGTGACTGATACTGTAACCACCGTTACCAATACAATATAAAGTGTTGAGACACACATTATTGTCAAATCCTTATATGGTTATGTTTCACATGACCATTTTCCCCTTGATTTACCATTTACCATGCTTTGTCACATGTTACGCTTTTACAAAATATATTGAGAGTTACTGTAATATAACCTCTGACTCTTCATTATTATTTTAGCAGACACAACTTACAGAGAGGCTAGAGTGTGTGAACTATGCATCAGCTGCAGAGTCACTTACAACAACATCTCACCCGAAAAACGGAGCACAAGGAGGTTGAGTGACTTGCTTAAGCTCACACAGTGAGTGAGTTAGAGAATGAGCAGGGATTTGAACCAGAGACCTCCTGGTTACAAGACTTTTTCTTTAAGCCTCCTATATACATGCCAGGGCACAAGCTCTCATTGGTCACTAAAGCAAATTGCAACTTGGAAAAGTCATATACCAGGACATCACACGTCTATCGCCAGGAATGCTGGCTGCTCATATATCATATTCCTATAAAATTTTTAGAAAATCCACTAGAGGGCAGTAGACACACACAAACACCAAAAACGTATACTATCTGATGATTTGATGATTTACTTCTTAGCAGACGCCCTTATCCAGGGCGACTTACAAGATATCACATTCTTTTTACATACAATTACCCATTTATACAGTTGGGTTTTTACTGGAGCAATCTAGGTAAAGTACCTTGCTCAAGGGTACAGCAGCAGTGTCTCCACCGGGGATTGAACCCATGACCCTCCGGTCCAGAGTCCAGAGCCCTAACCACTACTCCACACTGCTATCTATCTATCTATCTATCTATCTATCTATCTATCTATCTATCTATCTATCTATCTATCTATCTATCTATCTATCTATCTATCTATCTATCTATCTATCTATCTATCTATCTATCTATCTATCTATCTATATATTCTCATTTGCAAAAAATGTACATTCGCTTGCTGTTTAGTTTTTTTTAAATTTTATTTTGTATAAATGTATTTATTTTTGGTCTGAAAGGAAAATACAGTAATAACTGCCAACTAAAAAAATGCAAAATCAGGACCCAAGGACTAAACTTGTAAACCCTCCACCCTCAAGTTTTAAAAGAAATCTTGCAACGCTCATTTTTTCGAGCTGAAAAAAAAAACAGCATACCGAGGATTAATAAAAAATAGGGCATATCCCTGGAGGTCTAATTCTCTTTTTAGAACAATACAGAAATCTATGGCTGGAAGGGATTCTTCTCCTCTGTTCTTGTGAGTGGAGCTCTTGAACTGCATAGATTCTAAAAACAGGCATCTCCAGGGAGCACACTGTCCTGAAAGCTGAGAGGCCATACAAATCCAGCATGCACCTCCGTGACATAGGCAAAGATACTGTTACCACCTGTGTCACTGCCAATGTAGATACACTGCTGTGAGAATACAAAAACCAAATAACTACCCCAGGCCACTTTGGACAGAGATAAATCACCTGTGCAAATAGAAGCCTGTATAGATTGTCCAACCGGTTTTAAATCCCCAACCACAGTGTGCCACCACAGATCATGTTTAAGCTATAATTTCCTTGTTTTCTGCAGTCACTGAAAATATGGTTCTCCTTGTCCTTTTAATGTACATGCTTCTTCAGAAAACTATGAAAATATACTGACAGAGGTATTGGTTTTCACAAACTTATTGGACATTTTTTTTATACCATTACCACTAATCACATATAAACTCAGAGAGTGATATCGGCTTGTCTTACATAATGAAAACATTGTGAGACTAATAACGTGGTAACGTAATAATGTGATAATGTTTATCGTTTATCGACCATTCAAAAAGTCTTTCCATTGGACAGCTTGTACCTCTGACTATCTCGGCCTTTCTACTTGCTCTACAGAACTGTCTTGAGAGATTATTTTTTCTCTTTATAGACCTCAAAAACCTCCAGGATAGACTATGACCTGATATGCCATAGTGCCACATGTCTGTTCTATATATGATCAAAAGGGTAGACACAATACATTTGAATATGGCACATTGGTAGAGTGATTTTGCATTTTACCATGTTGTCAATATGCATTTACCATTCTTGTGCTTTATCATGTCTCTTCACTACATGCTTTACTAAACTTTAATATATAGTTTATACACAGTTAAAAAAAAGAAAAACATACTAAAGCATATTGCAAAGACAATAGAATAATGCCATAAACATTCCCTTTAACATTCCCTATCTAGTTTACTGTAAGTCTAACATTCGCTGTAATGCCATTCCCTATCTAGTATACTGTAAGTCTAACATTTAGGGGTATGGAAAGAAAACTTGTACTCAGCAGTAAACAGGATGGCTGAAATTCAAATTGTAGTATGGGAGTTTTTAAGTTTAAAAACAAAGGATGCCTATCAGTACCTGGGGTCAGATGAGCAATTTACCCAAGAACCCCAAATCAAAGAAAAAGTCACAAGGAGAAACTTTTAAAAAGCTTTGATTTAAAGGGGAAATGGATGCTTGCCATGAGGCACACAATATATAATTGATTTCCATTACATGAGAGTAGGTGTTAAAACTTCATGCTGATATTGGACTATTGTTCACTGCTATATAAAATTAATAAAAGTTTGGCTAATATCGTCATTAGTGTCAAGAGTTGGACATGGTGCAGGGAATTTTCAGAAAGCTTTTGACAAAATCCTGCATAAAAGATTCATTCTCAAACTGAACGCAGTAGAGATTCAAGGAAATGCATGCATATGGATTAGGGAGTGGTTAACATGTAGAAAACAGAAAGTACTGATTAGAGAAGAATCCTCAAAATGGAGTGAGGTAACCAACAGAGTAGCACAGGGATCAGTATTAGGTCATCTGCTATTCCTAATCTAAATTAATGACTTAGATTCTGGTACAGTAAGCAAACTTGTTAAATTTGCAGATGACACAAAAATAGGAGGAGTGGCAAACACCATTGCAGCAGCAAAGGTCATTCAAAATGGTCTAGACAGTATTCAGAACTGGGCAGACACATAACAAATTACATTTAATTGAGAAAAGTGTAAGGTACTGCACGCAGGCAATAAAAATGTGCATTATAAATATCATATGGGAGATACTGATATTAAAGAAGGAATCTATGAAAAAGACCTAGGAGTTTATGTTCACTCAGAAATGTCTTCATCTAGACAATGTGAGGAAGCTATAAAAAAGTCCAATATATTGCTTGGATATGTAGTGAAAAGTGTTGAATTTAAATCAAGGGAAGTAATGTTAAAACTTTACAATGCATTAGTAAGACCTCATCTAGAATATTGTGTTCAGTTCTGGTCACCTTGCTACAAAAAGGATATTGCTGCTCTAGAATGAGTGCAAAGAAGAGCGACCAGAATTATTCCAGGAGGCTGTGTAGTCCAGTGGTTAAAGAAAAGGGTTTGTAACCAGAAGGTCCCCGGTTCAAATCCCACCTCAGCCACTGACTCATCGTGTGACCCTGAGCAAGTCACTTAACCTCCTTGTGCTCTGTTTTTCGGGTGAGACGTAGTTGTAAGTGACTTTGCATCTGATGCATAGTTCACACACCCTAGTCTCTGTAAGTCGCCTTGGATAAAGGCGTCTGCTAAATAAATAACAAATAATAACAAATAATTAAAAGGCATGTCATATGCAGACAGGATAAAATAATTGAAATTGTTCAGTCTTGAACAAAGAAGACTATGTGGCGATCTGATTCAAGCATTCAAAATTCTAAAAGGTATGGACAATGTCGACCCAGGGGACTTTTTCGACCTGAAAAAAGAAACAAGGACCAGGGGTCACAAATGAAGATTAGATAAAGGGACATTCAGAACAGAAAATAGGAGGCACTTTTTTACACAGAGAAACGTGGGAGTCTGGAACCAACTCCCCAGTAATGTTGTTGAAGCTGACACCCTGTGATCCTTCATGAAGCTGCTTGATGAGATTCTGGGATCAATACGCTACTAACAACCAAACGAGCTAGATTGGCTGAATGGCATCCTCTCGCTTGTAACCATTCTCATGTTCTTATGTTCTTGTGTAATTGTTTTTTTTTTTTTTTATGACTGTGGGTCAATTCCACCAATGTTATCTGTTATTGTAGCTGCCCTTGTGCTCTCATTGCCCCTTAGCACAGAACCATTGCATTGCAATTGAAGAACAGGGTTGTTTTTATAGAGTAGAAGGGCAAAGAAGTGTATAGATGAAAAATTACTATAACATTTTTTTTAGTTCACATTAAGAAGTCATTATTATTTATTTATTTTTTTCTTATTACAGACTTCTGTTATTATGTGCCAACATTTGTTTCAAGGCTTTGTCTGGGTTTAGCTGTTTAAAGCTGTCCTCAGTAAACAGTTAAAAGGTATTCCGGCCATAAGCATCCCTGAGGCGTATTGCTTGGGTGCAGAATATTCTTTTTCTGGGATCCCTGGCAGTAAGACAGGGAACAGGGTGAATACTGTCTCATGCACCACTCCTGCAGAATAGCGCTCCAAGCTTGATTCGTTAATAGGAGCCACGTTGAAGGAACAGTGCATCCATGTGCTTTGAACACCTTGAATTATACTAATACTGTTTAGTTATGAACAAGGGCATGCTTTATTTTAAGGAGCACTTTTTTGTTTCAATAACTGTAAAAAGCAAGTGTACTAGTAGTATACATTTAATAATACAGTGGTCCCCCATTTATAAGAAAGTGTCACGCTGAATTTGGTCCCCCATGGAAACTGGTCTCCCCGGACTAATTTTTGTACATTAAAATTAAGAATATAACTTTTCAAGATTCGTTTTTTCTTCATTTTTTTTTGTGTTTTTTTACTTCGAACTGAGAAAGCAACACACCGACAAAAAAAAAAAAATGAAACAAAACGAGCCTTGCTGTGGCAAAATTTATACAAATAATATTAATAATAATAATAATAATAATAATAATAATAATAACAATAATAATAATAATAATAATAATAATATTGTTATGTGAATGTTGAGTGATAAATCGTATCCCACAAATATTGTTTATATCCCTTCAAAACAAAATAAATGTGTGTTTTGCTAAACAAACAAAAGGAAAGTGACAATGCATTGCATTTATTTGAGAAATAATGTCTCGATAAAGCATAGAAACAGCTGTCAAAGTATTATTTTTTTTTAGCTGTGATACCCTAAGGCTAGCTCATTTTTAAAAATGCTACAGTTCTCAAAATGTGTTCTAATGTAATTACAGCAATTTCATAATGGGAGGACCTCATGGGGGAGACTAGATTTCATAATGTAAAATGAGTCCGGGAGGACCATTTTCCAAGGGGGACCATTTTTCGTGTGAGGTTATAAGGTGGTACGGTCATGGCTCCCATTTGCCCCATAATGCCATTACACTAACACAAGTAAAGTATTCTCATTATAAGGCGACACACAAATAGCAAGGTCTATGGGTATAGGCTCCCTACTACAGCGTTATAAAGGGGGAGCATTGTATACTTTTCCCAATCTTTATTTTATTATTTCATCAAAAAAGTTTACTACTGTATATTAAGTACAGATTTCCAAGAGAAAAAAACCCAAACATGTTGATTGTTCTTGTATTCTTCATACTTAATATGTGGTTTGTGATATAAATTGGTAATGCCTTGTTTACCTCTTTCCTTTACTGTGTCAATATTGAAATGTATGGAAATAGGAGCTGCCAACAGGGTGTTCCTGCAAATGAGAATTGCTCTCAATGGGCTGTTTACATCTAAATCAAATAGACACTGTGATGGTTTGGATTGGACCTCAGTAATCTTCTACTTCTAACCTCCAGTGGGTATCAGGAAGTCTATGTTACTCACTTTTCTTTTTAAAACAAGCTTATCTATTGAAAATTATGAATCACTACAAAACTAGTACAGCAGAAAAGTCTTGCAAAAAAATGGTCAAGAAAAGAAATGCAGGACAACATGCTTAGAGAAAACAAATTAAACTAATGGGTAAAGAAAGATGACAACAACACTTTCATTTTATTGTGAAAAAAGAATTTGGAATCACCCATAACAAATATAATAAATAATAAAGTTAATACAAAGTCACTTGTGGATTGCAATTTGGTCAAATATATATACACACATACATTTGAATTTGAGTTTATTAACAATGCTGGATTATCAGACTGAAGTTATAAATAAATACTGTATATCAAAGATTTTTGGATGCTTATAAATAAATACAGGTGTGCAAATACTGAAGCATTCGGAAGTGTATAAAAGTTCAAGCAAGATAAAAGGTTTTGTTTTTCATTCAGACCCTGGAAGTTCACAACAAATCCAATCAATAGGTTTCACAATGGTTCAGAACGTCACTGTTAGACGGATGTAAAGGATTCTACAGTTCTACTTCAACGCTTTTGATTCATTAGAATACAACTGATGTCATAGCCGCCAATTTATGTTTCTGCCCGAAGAGGAACTTTAACCCATTAAAGACCCTGAGCTTCATTCAGGTAAATTGAACAAATAAAAATATATGTATAGCGTGATACTGCATGAGGTTTAAATAATTATACAAACAATGAAATTATACAAACAATGCAAAAGCCTGCTGCCATTTCACCACTGATGAGCTGAACCTGAAAAGGACCTCCAGAACGGTACATTTAATAGTTTTCATGAGAGAAAAAAATCTAAAGTTCTATTATAATAGTTTTTCCCAGCATAGCCCAAGAGGCTACTACAATAATTCAAGAGACAATCCAAAAACGACTTGCCTAAACTAGAGAGCTGTCTGGAATCCATTAGCACTTTTATGCTTCAAAGCTAAAGTATTATACAATATTAAACAAACATAAGACTGCACTATTAAACGGTGTACTCTGCTTTTGAGATGTTGGTATGTTGTTGAACAGTATAAATTCTCTGTTTATTTTTGTCTGGTACACTTGCTTTTAGATGCTGGTGATTTAGTTGTACAGTACTGTAGCACATTTTACATGTAGTAAGAAGCGCATCAAGGAAGTCAGAAACATTGACCTCTCCCCTATTTATTAAAGGAGGTCGATGATTGTGTCCAAAAATTATCAGGCGTGTATGGATGACCAAAAGTTCCTGTGTTCCAGTTTGGATCAACCCCAGAGACCAGGCTCCTCCATCAAACTTGATCAAGTCTCATCCAAATGTCCCTGTGCATTGTGTTTGTTTAGTGATTGAGGACACTGGCATGAGTAAACAGAACTTCATCCTGCATCGTTTTAAACCAGTAATCTTTAAGTGCTTCAGAATTAAGTGTGATTCACTCTCTTTGAGGCAATGTTAAATCATTAGACTGCTGAGTAGCATTAGGAGAAACAGTCAGTGCTGATGAAACAGTAGCTTTTGGTGCATTACAGCACACTAATGGGGTGTCCTTATTTCTAATAATCCAATGTCTTGTGTACTATAGTAATCCCTATTGCAGATTACAGTTTGTCATCAAGGATCACAGTTTGCCCAGACTGTTTCACTGAGACACCTATAATGTTTTTTTACACCATCATTACTGGGCCTAATCAATTCATATCAGACCAATCAATGCTGATGAATTAGCACTTTCTTGGCCCATGGATTTGAAGGTAATAAACCAGATATTTTTCATGGATACTGTTGGGAGTGCCATGTGATTCTCTATGAAGAGTATTGGGTTATCCAGAAGGGCACATAACGAGTGCAGCAACCCAACCACATAGATGGCTCAGAATCTGGGATCAACATTTTGGTTGGAGGCAATCAGCTAACATGACATCACAGTGAAAGGTCACAGCCATTCAAGCACAGAAACACAGTGTCTCCTTTGCTATCGAGATCCATTGTTGTGGCACTAATTGCACTGGCTTGTTCTGTAGCGAGAGCCATGGACACACTGCAGCACATCTGTATTATACTAAACCCTGTGCTGTGCGCACTGCATTGTGCTTGTTTAGTGAGTGTGAACTGGGCAGGAGCACTGGGCAATGGCATGAGTCTGATTAGCTTTAAACAGCCTCTCGCGTAAATACAACATCATCTAAATCAGTAATCTTTAAGTGGTTCAGAATGAAGTGGAATTCACTCTATTCCAGGCGATTGTAAATCATTAGACTGTTGAGTAGCATTAGGAGAAGCACAGCAACAATGCTGATTTATGAAATAAATAGTAGCTCCTGGACTATTCAAGTGATGTAAAGGCCCTGTTACAATTAATCCAACAAAAGGCTGTCATAATCCCCTTTGCAGATTGCAGCTCATTTTTGAGGATGTCTGAAAAGTATCACACCTACTTGTTTGTTATTGTTTGGACACTGGATGTATTTTGGATGTAGGTCAGCAGTGTGGAGTAGTGGTTAGGGCTCTGGATTCCTGACCGGAGGGCCGTGGGTTCAATACCTTGTGAGGGACACTGCTGCTGTACCCTTGAGCAAGGTACTTTACCAAGATTGCGCTAGTAAAAACACCACTGTATAAATGGGTAATTGTATGTAAAAATAATGTTTAAAAAAATAATGTCATTGTATGTAAAAATAATGTGATATCTTGTAACAATTGTAAATTGCCCTGGATAAGGGTGTCTGCTAAGAAATAAATAATAATAATAATATTCATGTTTCAGTGACTGTTCAGTAGTGCTTTCACAATTAGTGAGTATTGTGCTGGAAATCCCAGGGGTGATTGCATACTGTAGGATTGAACACTGTCACCTCAGAAAATGAGACATCCAATAAAAACGTATTTTTATTTCTAGAGTTCTTACCATGTACACCTCAAGATGATGCACATTAGCTCTCAAACGATAGTTTGATTAAAACCTTAAAACAGACAACAAACTCCGGTCTGAGCCTGGAATCCTAACAGAAACAGGACAGAGTAAAACAGATTGAAATGCTGCAGTTTTAGTCTGGACTCGAAATTGCAGATAGGAGGGATTATCCAGGGAAGGGTATTGCAAAGCCTGAGAGCCTTCTGGCAATAGTCTTTAGCTGGACAGTTAGGAAGGTAATCTCCCTGTATTTATATAAAATAATCAAGCAACATACCTCCCCCTGCATTATAAGTCATAGTGCTTTTACAAGGCGAGCCACAAAGGACTTGTAAATAATTTTACTTAAGCCATCACAGTGAGTAATAATTACATATTGACGCAAGTGCAGTTGTGTTGACACAGAGTAATATGGACGTGCATCCCGGCAAATACAAGATTGGGACTGGCATTGTTGTATGCTGATTGGCTGTAACAATCCCAATCGATCTATCAATTTTAATAAATAAAGCAAGCCTGCTATATCTGATATTGTTATCTGGCTTTACATGTATATGATTTTGACTGTAGTCACTGGCAGTGATATGGTAAGATCTATGTAAACCGTCTGGCTTGTGAAAAGTTTTAGTAATAAATTGAAATCTATGTGCCTTCTGGATCCCGTACCTTCCACTCTGCAGCTGGCAAACAGACAATTTGATTGTAGATTAGATTACGCATGAGAGCTGGTCTGCAGGGTGTTATATGGTACACTGAGAGATGGTATGTAGACAGAGAAAAATGAGGATCCAATGGTAAACACTTCCGGCAGTATGAGTTTGAACACCCAGGAGAATGATTCTCCCTTAAGTACATATTAAACAAAATGACAAGCAAACAAAAATGAAAACGTCATGTTACTATGTGTCAACTAAGTAGATTCCACTGTAAGCAAATTGTCCATTTCATACATTTACTATGAAAAATATGGGTCTATGTAAGTTTGTGAGTGTGCAGTATGTACATTTACACATCCTGTGAGTTGATATATTTGATGTTTTAGAGCATGTTAACACCTACAGAGGAGATCAATGCAGACTTGCTGTTGTCCAGCTTGGCTTTTGTAAAAGGTAATTTAGTAAAAAAAACATTAATTAATTCGAATTAAGTACATAATGTAAAGAAAAAAATAAGTATATAATGTAAATGACTCGCTGAGCGCAGCCTTTTTCTCAGTGAATTGAAGAGGTTTCCAGTGTTTTCATGTGGATACCTACTGAGAAGGGAACCTGAGGGCGGACCCACTGTTATCAGAAAGACAGTGCCAGGGACGACTAACAGGTGAACAATGATTGGAACGCACGGCTTGTTCCTGCTTGTCCGAGGAAGAGAAAACAGGATTTCACGTCCAGCAGTCCAAACATTCCCACTCTGCAAGGAGTTTGAAATAGCACCATCAGATTACTGCACAGGCAGTGAGAACGTTGGTTTTCAAAATACATCAAAGTAGGTTTTTGCTGCCACCAAGTTGGCATGATGACAGTTTGATTATGAAAGGTAACATTGCAGCTTTCGTTTCACATTGCATGCAGCTGCAAAATACAGGAACAAGTCAGCAAAACCGCTTAAAAGAAAAATCATTTTCAGGTCTAAATGTATCCCAAGACATTCATTAGATATAACAGTATGTCAATCACTAATAGGAATTTTGCTTGAAGCCATAACCATAACCTGTGAGAGCAAAGTGTTAATATAGTGAGCATCTCACAAGGAGGTAACTTTGGCTTTTTAAGGAGCTGATTTACAATTCCGAAATCAAGCTTAGCAGCTAGTTAAAATGCCACCAAGAAATATAAAGGAAAAACATAACAGCACATTGTGAATATTTCCACAAAACGAGTTACCAGTTTAATGTCTACACAGAATATATTTTGTACACAATATGAAGTATATTGTTACGCTAATTTTTGAGGCATCATATGAATTGGAAGTACAGCCCAGTTCCCTTCCCTGGGTCTATACTGGCTTACACTCTGTATCACATAGCCTGAACTGCAGCATTCTAATGCACAATCAGTACTGGCTGTCAATACTCTAGTATTGAACTAGTAGACTTGACTATAGAACACAGAATACTATAATTCAGATACAGAGAAAAAAAATATAGCACTTCAATATTGGAGCAACTCAGAAAGATTGTACGTACTGGTAAGGGAAAGGTGAAAAAACATATACATTTGAAGCTACTTTAAGCATTAAAGAAACCATGAAACACAGTGCGTTATTGTTAATGTACTGTCAAAATGGCCTAACAGTGAATATTCAAATGTTATAATGTTCTACAGGAGTTGCCATGAAAGTTTTATAATCTCCAACCATTGCTTGCATCTGAGTCAAGTGTGGCTAATAAACATTATCTGAAGGTAAAGTTTAGGTGCCACTGGTCTACCGGATTCCACGGTTGCAAACTGTTACCCTTAACTTCCTAGCCCTTCCCACCATCTGTGTGTGAAGTTAATAACCAGCCAGTAGGTACACATTGATTTAGCTATTAAATAATACTATATAAACCAGTGAGAGAAGGGCTTGCTTCTGTTTAGGAGCTGTGTTTGTTCTAGCATTGGTATTTACATTTCCTCAGCTCAATTGAATTGAGGGGTTTGTACATTCCAGCTGCGGCAATCTAAATACAGTAGCAATCTTTTAACCCTTTCTGTTTCAGGGCGGTGCTCTCGCTGGGACCTGTTGGAAGAAAGGGAACCTGGAGATCCTCTCTATTGACTTTGATGGGATATACAAGGCAAGCTTTGTATTATTAGTTTATTAGTTTCTGGAAACATGATTTGAAACTTAAATAAGAATACAATGAAAGTTAAATAAGTGTACAATGCCAGTGCAACCAATATCCACTATGTGCTTACATTCGGTGATATTTGATAATGGAATTACCATTTATAAGTTCTTGGATGTCCCTAAAAGAGTGCATGAAAACCTGGGCTGGACCTTTATCAAGGTTCTGTGCAGTTTGTGGTAAAAGTGACAGCTGACTCATTAAACCTTGCATAGGAATTGTCACTGACCAAATTAATACAGTAGACTTCTCGATTCTCAAATCTGTTAGTTGTATGGCCATTTGAACGCAAATGTTCAGTGCAATACAAACACATCATAAGACGATTTGCATTTGAACCCATGTGGATTATTTTTATAAATGCTGAATCTATTATTTATATGCAGTTATTTTGCAAATGAGAAATACATTGTGTTACAATTATGGTAAATAAAAGATCAAAATTATGTTCATATTGTTTTCTATTTTAAAATTAATCCTAAAATTCTAGGTAATGCAAAACATTTAACCATAGCTGTACAGTAAAAATAAATTAACTTTTTTTTTGCGATTATTCTGAGAAGTATGTGGAATTCCTAATAAAGTACTTTTAACTTTTGGGGAAGCACTGATGTAGTTCTGTGCCATTTTCCTGTTTTAAAATATTTTTTTATATCGGGTTTCATTGGCTCTGCGCTATTTCTTCTGAAGTTGTGTGATAAGCAACAGGATTACACGAGATAGTGAAGACATACTTCTGTCTCAATAAGATGATGATTCCTCAGTTTGTGCTTTGAATTTGAACCATTTTGACCCATGGAACGATGATAAATGTACCAAACTGGCCCTGGCCTACCACCTGATCCCCCCCCCCCCCCCCCCCCCCTCGCCACCGACCCCTGCCCCAAATCTTGAAAGCATAGTACCATGACAGTATGCTGACATCACAATTCTGGAAAAAGAATGTTGCATTCTAGGTGCCAAAAGCCATAGGAAACATTGCCAATAAGTCATATTCATAAAACATTAACATTAATGTGCTGGTAAATACATTTTACCAATGCATTTACTAACGTTGTAATACTTTGCAACCCTTCTAGAATGCAACAGTACGGTAAATGATATGATCCATCTTATAATAATAATGCCAGAATTTGTTTAACTTTTTTTTGGACAGAGCCAAACTCTCATACCTGTTACCGGCCACTCATACACATTACGTTTGAAGAACTCTTTGATTTCACACCTACAGAAATGCAGAAAAAGACTACAGGGCAAAAGAAAAGAAACAAAAAAACATTTTCTTTACCCAGTTATGAGTGTTACCCAGAGTTTATTTCCAATTGACAAGTGCACTTTGGAAGCAGGTATAACTGTGAAGGTGGAAGAGTTCAGTAACAAGTTGTTAAACGTTACTGGGAGACAAGATAATGAATAAAGCTGCAAGCTGGCTTTACAGCAAGGTTCTCAAGATATTAAAAGATTCTCTTTCAGAAACATTCTAAACATATCATGGTAAAATGAAATATATGCACATTTATATTAACTTTTTTCACTTTTTTGGACACCATATACAGTAACTAGTATTATTATTATTATTATTATTATTATTATTATTATTATTATTATTATTATTATTTATTTCTTAGCAGACGCCCTTGTCCAAGGTGACTTAAGTAACATAAGTACTAAGTAAGTAACATAAAGGCTACATAACACTATAACTATGTACATAATCCTTCAGATTCACTTTGAAAACCAACATAACATCCATCCATCTAAGTATTCATAACATGTCAATGTACTTTAATTGGGTTAGGGTTAAATCAGCTTTTCAAGTGCATTTCTGACAACGCAGCTGATACTGTTATGAATATGTATATGCATGTTCAAAGTAATTATGCATGTCATAGCTTTCTAAAGTTATGTAGTATCCAGAGTTGCTCAGCTGTCTATAAGGACCTTGTATACTGTAGGCATTTTTGTCTCATTATCTCATTTTAAAATACGTGCCGCTTAATGATGAACGAGTGTGTCATTAGAGAAAGAAATTCCAAAAGGAAATCATCTGCTAGTTCATATTTAATTTTATTGAAATTATTGACATATTAATATAACGTTTTTCTTCCCTGATGGTTCACTCTGGAAGCTTCATTGTACAGCAAAAAAAAAAACCAAACAAACAAAAAAAAACTTCCCCACAGCGACCACAAGAGGTTGATAGAGTTCTCTTGAATGAAATCCACACATTCCCAATGGCAGCTCAGGATCTCTACTATACCTTGTGACAGGCCTGTCTCAAAGCAGACTTTTCAAACCATGTCTAAGCCCTTCTCTCCCTACAAAACAGAAGTTTAATGATCTGGTATGATTCTGGTTTCTCTCTTCAGGTTCAGGTTCTAACCAAATATGATCTAGATATGTGATACTTACTTGTGGATCTCTAGCCCAGAGCTTGTTCGACTAAAGCTGAGGTTTATCATTATAAAAGGCCAACTATGAGGGAATGAAGCAGAGACTAACAGAAGTAGATAGGAGTAAAATACAGAAAACATCCACAGAAAAGGGATGGCTGTTTCAAAAATGTAGTACTGGAGGTGCAAAACAATTACATCTAAAAGTAGACAAATCAAAATCTAAAACAAAATGGCCAAAATGGTTTAATAGATCAATATATATATATATATATATATATATATATATATATATATATATATATATATATATATATATATATAGAAAAAAGGCACTTTACAGAATGTTTAAAAGGGACCACGAAAAAAGTACACAGAAAGAGTACTTGGAACTGCAAACGCAAGTCAAAAAGTTAGAAAGGCCAAGAGAGAGATATAAAAAAGCATTGCTAAGGGGGCTAACACCAATTCCAAAAAGTTTTCCCAATATTATAACAGCAAAAGAACATTCAAGGAGGAAGTAAAATGTCTAAGAGATACAAATGACAAAATCATAGATGAAGATAAAAAAATGGCAAATATATTAAATGATTACTTATCACAAGTTTTTACAAAGGAGAATACGGACACCATGCCCCAGATGTAGACCTGTTTCTATCCAGTTTTAAATAATTTTAGCATAACAGAGGCAGAAGTGTTTATGGGACTAGGAGCTCTTAAAATAAACAAATCCCCTAGGCCAGATGAGATCCTCCCAATAGTACTCAAAGAAATGAAAGATGTTATTTACAAATCGCTAACCAACATTATGCAACAGTCTCTTGAGATAGGGGTTGTACCAACAGACTGGAGAATTGCAAACGCAATACCAATCCACAAAAAGGGAGACAAAACCGAACCAGGTAACTACAGACCAATAAGCCTGACTTCTATTATATATAAACTTAAGGAAACTATAATAAAGTCCAAAATGGAAAATTACCTGTATGGTAACAGTATCCAGGGAGACAGTTAGCATGGTTTTAGGAAAGGGAGATTGTGTCTAACTAACCTGCTTGATTTTTTTGAGAATGCAACATCGACAATGGATAATTGCAAAGCATATGACATGGTTTACTTCCATTATAAATACCATATGGGATGTACTGAAATTGAAGAAGGAATCTATGAAAAAGACCTAGGAGGTTATGTTGACTCAGAAATGTCTTCATCTAGACAATGTGGAGAAGCTATAAAAAAGTCCAACAAAATGCTGGGATATGTAGTGAAAAGTGTTGAATTTAAATCAAGGGAAGTAATGTTAAAACTTTACAATGCATTAGTAAGACCTCATCTTGAATATTGTGTTCAGTTCTGGTCAGCTCGCTACAAAAAGGATATTGCTGCTCTAGAAAGAGTGCAAAGAAGAGCGACCAGAATTACTCCGGGTTTAAAAGGCATGTCATATGCAGACAGGCGAAAATAATTTTAGCTATTCGGTCTTGAACAAAGAAGACGCAGCGATCTGATTCAAGCATTCAAAATTCTAAAAGGTATAGACAATGTCGACCCAAGGGACTTTTTCGACCTGAAAAAAGAAACAAGGACCTGGGACACAAATGGAGATTAGATAAAGGGGCGCTGAGAATAGAAAATAGGAGGCACTTTTTTACACAGAGAATTGTGGGAGTCTGAAACCAACTCCCCAATAATGTTGTTGAAGCTGACACCCTGGGAACCTTCAAGAAGCTGCTTGATGAGATTCTGGGATCAATAAGCTACTAACAATCAAACGAGCAAGATGGGCCGAATGGCCTCCTCTTGTTTGTAAACTTTCTTATGTTCTTACATTATTACTTTCAACTTGTCTTTATTTAAATGAGACCTCAGTTGGAATACGGTCCTGGACTGGAATAGACTGAAAGCCATTCAGTAAATCTGGTAAATAGAAAGGCTTAGTTTGTTCACATTCTTTATATAAAGTGCTAACCTCTTCTGAGATACCTACAGTATATCAACACCTACCAATATATCTAGGAATATAGACTTGGACTTAGATTGTGGATTCCTAACAGTAGAGTTACTTAGCTTTAAGCCTCTATGGAGGGTTATCTGACCATGGCACAGATGATTCAGTCTCTTTGTATGTTTTTTTGTATGTTTTAACTGGAGCCACGCAATGACAGTAATAAAAACTTGTGTGCAGATTAATGGGAGTGTGCATTAGGTACAGCGGTGTGCAGTATTTGTGACAGGCATTGTCTGATGGGGGTAGAGGTAAAGGTTTAAATGGTAACTATAACTGATAACACCTCTCTCTTGGAAGAGGTCCTTCTCAATTTTTTTCCCCCGCAGGAACAGAATAGAAGAGCAGCATTAGAATGACATTTGGATTGTGTACACACTTGTTAAAAGTTAAATATCCAATACATGGTTTCCTTTATTGTATGTTTGTTTTATGTTCGACATTTACTGTGCAAATATTGGATTGTACAGTTATAATATCAAAAATGTACTGCCTGCCAAACAGGGTGTCAGTCACTGTAAACACAAAAGTGCATCTCAATGGACCATAATCATTATTTCAAAACAAATGTATAAAAACATAACATTTTAAAGCTACTGTAAAACATTTCAACACTAAAACTATGAAATATACAACAGTTCGAAGATAAGGCAAGCCTAATTTGACACACGGCAGTGCTTTGAGTTTCACCAAAGCTACGTGAGTATACAGTACTAAGTGGCTGAGCTGAGATTCTTCTGCTGTTACAGTATGCTGAATCCATATGGCTCAAAAGAGAAAATTACTACATACACAGCACCTAATGTACTGTAATAGCTTCTGGGGATGAGTTTGTACCTCAAAGCAGGGCTGCACTTCTTTGGCAATAATTACAAATTACTTATTTTGAAAACAAGATAATTTATTAAACTTTGACAAATAGCCAAATCGAGGAGATACTGTGACTCGGCATTATGAGCAATGTGGCAGCTGGTCACTGACACCCCTTTGTGGACCCTCTTTGCCACCCTGGCTAGAGAACTGAGTACAAAACGGTCATTCACTGAAAATGAGATGTTGCATATTAGTTTAGTTTCCCTGGATACATAATTTATAGATATAAAAAATAAATTATGCAATTAATGGATGCCCAGACTGCTGTTAATCTGTGTGAAGCCATGCCTTGCTGCTCAAACCCTGTGGGGATAGCGATAGGCGGATAGTGTTCTAAGTCCAAAGTATTGAGATATTTGATATTCTGGTGCCAGCGCTGCAATAGCATCTAATAGAAAATAACCACTGGCAATTACCATCCCGTTTTGCCCCTTTGAAGTGATGCAGGAGCGAAACCCCTGAATTTCCCTTTTCAATTTCTGAACGGCTTGTTCTAGTGTCTCAGGGGGATCTCCGATACGTGCTGTAGCCCATGCTGGGGGAGGCTGGTAGGAATCTCATGTGCCTAAGACTGCAAAATACAAAAGGCACAAAACTGAAATACTTCTGTATTATTGTCTTACTCAATACAGGAATTACTATTTGATAAAACAAAATCATCAAAAATATATTTTATCTTTTTTTTAGTTTATTAAACAATTTGATTAGTAAGATGTTAACAAATGTTACTTTTGGTCATTGTTGGTATTTTTTTCTAATACTTTGATGGTTTTTTTTCATATATTTACATGTTACTGACATACAAATCTTGCTTTTTAAAACTGGTCTGTAATGTTGCTGTCATGCACAGTATGAAGAAACTGTAATATATTAGCACTGGAGGGTATATGGCAGTCTAATGTTAACTGCCTAACCCCCTGGAAGGGTCATTGAGAGGGATGGTTAACCCTTAGAAAGGTGGAATAGTTCTTTTCCCTCTCTTTATACAAAGAACAAGCCGGCCAGACCAATGCCTCTCTAGGTGGAAACAGGTTTCTAACTGCTAACAAATACGTCTGCGTCAGAAAACAATGCCACAGTATCTCAGTACTTTATTTGGGGGGGGGGGGGGGTCACCTTTTGATTTAAATAGAGGTATTTGTCCAGGGAAAAATGTACAGATAAGTAGTAAATTGTTGGGATTAGAACAGAACAGACATTCTGTATGTAGACGGCAAAGTGCACCCTAATCTGCGGTCCCATAATGATTTCCTAAAGACAACGATGAGTTAATGTGCCTGATTCAGAAGTAAAACGACACCGAGGTTATCCGCACAGCCCAGCAGACTTCATGCTCGGTGGTACGAGGCTTAAAAGGTGTTGTATATAATCACAGATAAAGACTGAATTCAACAGGGTACAGGACTTCCATTTCATTCTGTATTGTATTTTAATTGTATCTGTTAAAATAAATGCACCCATCTAATGAACAGGTCCAAATATGTACCGAAATGTACTGAATTCAATCAACAGGTCAGCGATGATATAGTATGTGAACCCTAATAAATATCTCTAAATATAATTAGAAACTTGTTTTTTATACTCGATAAACAGATGACAGCATTTACAAAAACAAAAACAAAATGTTCGTCACAAAGCTTTACCTGATTTGTTTGATCTGCTTGAAGTGTTGTATTATTAATTGCTAGGCCATTTCCCAACCATTTAATTGAATTGGGTGGTGCAGTATGTCTGAGTGACGTATGCCATGCTATTTTTATTGTAAACAATTTTCTGAACACCCGACATGAACATGAAGACCCAGATGTTTCTGACTAATGGATACAAAACAATTCACAGATAAATTCAATGGCATGGTCATAATGAGACAATATTCTCATTTCCACGAATTTCTGGAACAGAGATATAAGTTGTTTTTCTAATCAAACAAATGGTGAAGTGGTGTGTGAAGACTCTTAAGACTGGGTGGAAACAATCTCCCATTGACAATGCTTATTTATCTTGATGTTAAACCAAATCTATTAATGCCTAATGACCAGTTTGTATTAATACTTCCCTTAAAAGAAACAAAATGGAAAGAACATTTACTAATTATTACTTCTTGTATGAGTGTTTACTGACATCAGCTGCTTTAAAAAATAATATGTTAAAGATATGTTTTTAGAATAGTTGACATGGTCATCCAAATAGCAAACCCAAACTGTTTCATTGTACCTGCGTGAAATGACCAAGCAGGAGCTGACATGGTGTACATTAGCTATAGCTATTGAAAGGGACTAATATGGTGTATTGGAAACAAGAGATTCCTAACGCAAGGGGAATCATTATGGTATCAGAAATAACGTATTCTGGTTAATGATGGCCTGCTGTCTATGATTTAACCCTAATACACAAAGAAAGGGTCAATTAGCACATGACAGATATATATATATTTTTTAACTGAGGTTTAAGTCTGTTAAGCCAAATAACCTAGGATTTTAGAAAATCCTAGTGAGTCAACACTGCAATGGTGAAGGAATTCTACACAATGATCTATACCATCTCCTTCTGCCATCCCCAGGTTTTAGCTCCTGAGCTATTAATGGGTGGATAATTCTTGTATTTCTTAATCTTGTATTTACAGTCAAAGTTCAGTTTGTTGAGACTGTATTCCATTTTGATTCAGTAAATTAATCTTATCACGTTTGCACAGCTGTTAACTCGTCAATGCCTAATCAGGAACCTCCCATTTTCAGCTGTAAAGCAATGGATACATCATGTAAAGCTATACTGCATATGAACAAGTGTTCTTGTGTGATGTAAACTGTACATACCGACCAACATAATATGCTATATACAGTATATGAATACTGTGTTTTTGTCATTCGTAGTCAGTTAACTTAGCAGCTGACAGAGACCACCAGAACTATAATGACTTTGTGACCACGTCTTTCCCAGAAATAAAGACTAGTGTCCTAGTCAAGAACATGTGTACTTCACACCCAAACCCATAGAAACATATCACATGCCAAGCTACGTAGCTCAAACATGTTCTGTTTCTTTGTTGTGGCGATAGGTAGTTTAGCTGGGAGAGAAACATTGCAACTATCCCTTGTTAAAGAATCTGGTGAAGAGGCTGCTAAGAGTGACTCACCTGAAAGACACAATATCCTCCACCTTCCTTTTTATCACCCCTGCCCTTAGTATATTAAAGCAGGGAGTCTATCTGCTTTCTTATGATGCTTTGTTTCTTTTATAGGTAAGGTGTTGTATCAAGCAACTGATATGCAATGTTTTCATAAGCAAATCATATCTGTATAAGATAATAAAGCAAGCTTATATGTAATATATTTTAACTTATACAAGAATATAGGGTTGTTATTAAATATATATATATATATATATATATATATATATATATATATATATAATTTTTGTGTGTGTGCGTGTGTATGTATGTATTTGTATTTGTACATATTTATGTATGTACATGCGTAAGTACAGTATATACTAAATATGGGCGTTCAAATAGTTGCAGATGACAAATAAGAAAAGGTGAGAGTAATGATGACTGCCTCTCACGCTTGCAAGCCTCTGTCTTGGATAATTACAAATGATATGTGTTTAATAATACGTATGGCTGTGCAAGCTGTGCTGGGAGTCACACCCATGGCATACTCAATAAGAGTGAATGTGACTTATAGTTGGAACAAAAGATTAACGTGCACGCCTTTAGCTAAAAATAATTTCGAATTGTCAGTGAAGATCTTAGATTGCATCAGACAGTAGATCACATCTTTTGTTATAAATGCTTACATCAAACCTTGCCTTTGTTAGGTTTAGCCTCCCTTGCTAGTTTTTTGTTTATAAAAACAGTTACCAAACAGTAACCCTGTATTAAAAACTCTTTTTCTTACCAAACCAGTTTCCAGCAAGTGACCAAAGCAATGTTTTATTGCAAAAACGTTTTCCATGCCATTGATGAGGAGCCTCATCATGGAACTCCTTTGTCTCCTGTGCATTTGGCTGTTGAAGTATGCAAACAATACAAAATAATCACTTTACAAGAACACTTTTTGGGTCTTCTTTTGGCCATGCTGTCTTGTGAGACTAACTGAGTAATCTAGTACAATAAACATGCAGTAGGTGTTTCTTTTCAGGATCCTGCTTCAAGACATTGATGTCATGTATAATCTTTTTACACTTGTACATGTAATACACACATTTTTTTAGGAAAGCGCCGCTGAACAATTATATCCCACTGCCAAGACACCTTTTCACCTTGTGCCTTAACAGCAAATACAAATTGAAAAAGGAAGAAATTCTCCCCTACTCTCCCACCCTTGCACTGAGATTCTTGTCAAACCAAAGATCTTTGCTCCATTTGAATGTTAGAAAACTAGAAACAAACATCATTAGTTTGATTCTTTTTTGTGAACTTTGAAAAGCAACCTGTTCCCTACAAAGCAGATTGTTTTGTTTAATTGCTATGGAAATATGGACAATTAAAGTGTCTTCTATCTAATGCCAGAAATAAGCGATTAGTCAGCTATAAGTGCCACCGCATGATGCAAACCGTAGAACTGTTACCTGCCAGCAGGGACTCACAGATACCTGTCTCTATGGTAACAAAAAAAAAAAAAAAAAAGAAAACCAACCTGACACACCAAATTAAATACTAATCCAACTGCAGAATGACTATGGAAAACCAATTCAGGAATTTGTGTCCAAAATGAATTTAAAAAAGGCTGCCAGTTACAACAAGGGAAGTTTATCAAAGTAATAGATAATTTTAGTGGTCTGAGATCCTGTTCACTGTGTTCCTCCCTGAAGGCACCGAGTACTGTACAGTACAGGAAGAAACATGGATCCTTTCCAATGTTCTTTTTTTTTTTTTTTTTTTACCTAATTTCCTGCTGGTGTACGCCTGTGGTCATCCTTTGAAGTCATTATAAGCCCTTAAAGACTGGTGCAAAGTAGCCTATGGTGGTTAAACTTTATATATTTATATATGTGTATATATTTATATATGTGAAGTGCTTTGTGATGGTGGTCCACTATGAAAGGCGCAATATAAAATAAAGATTGATTGATTGATGCTGGACTATAACATCCCACTATGGATAAATGGCAGACATCGATCTCCAAAACTATCTGTAGAGAACTGATCCCCCTGCTTTATATATATATATTTTTTTATTAGGTTGCTGTGTTTGAGAGCGGAAACCCTTAACCTCACATCTACAGGCAAGCACTCCACTTTCCAGGTTATTTTATAAAATATATTTAGTAATTTTCACCCCTTTTGACTAAAGGAGACGAACATCAGTTAACTTTACACAATTAGCAAGAGACAATGTAATACTTCAAATATGTGTGTAATTTGTGTACGTTTTGTAAAAAAAAAAAAAAATCATGTGAAATGTGTATTGATATGAAAATCTTAGAAAGTCAATACACCTTGTAGAAATGCAAACAACATCACAGATATACAGAGATTCCACCACCAAGTGCAAGTAAAGTCTACTTCACTTCATTGAATGCGTATGTTCGTCTGTCAATTTCTATCAGCAATAGTAATCCAGCTAGTTCAGTAGTTCATTGGGATTAGACATGTGGAACACTTTGAGCATGTGCCACTAGAACTGCAATCAATAGCTCATCTTAATCCTAAAGAGAATTGCCATAGCTTTACGTGAACACACATCTCCATTAGAAATAACATAACATCTAACCCCCTGTCTGCCTATCCTCCTGTCTATAGAACAGCGGTTACTCCTATTGAATATCAGTTGAAAGCCTTAGCTTGGTCTCTTCAGTGCTCATTCCTAGCAGGAAATATATAAGATGACTTTCAATATCATCTAGCTCCTTTTATTGGCCGGCACTCAAACATCCCAATTAATTACAATTTATAGTGCAGCATTTCCTTTGCAACCACTAGGGGACCCAGTCAATTCCATTAACAGTCTCCATCAGTTAACCTCAGATCTTAACTCTGCAATCAGTGCAAAAACAGAAGCCAATTGTAGCCATGCATTTCATGCTTCAGAGGCTGGTAGTTTTTTTTTTTATCTTGGGCTAGACTCAAAGGGCCCAAGTGTCTTTTCCCACACAAGCATCAGAACTTAGCAGCGTAGGAGGAGAGGGACAGGGTCTGTGAGAGACTTCCTCCAGTCAGGCAGACCCTACAGGAAGAGCTTCATGGAAAGGTTGTTTTCAATGTGTCCTCCATGGATTTCATTGACAAGAAAAGCATACAAAAATAAATAAATAACAGTCCATGCCCTGTTTGTCTTTTCATGTCCATGTCAATAAGAAAAGGGCCTCCAAGGTACTTGTGGGGTCTCACTGAAATTCTAGACCTGATCTTTTATCTAATCATTCTACACTTACAAACCTAGTGCCCAGGGTTTTGTAGTCACGTTGCAATTATTCCACAATCCAAACAATAATCAGCAACATAGAAAGTATGAAAAGATATTTGGGTCTATCCAATTGATAAAAATACATTACATTGCTTTCATTTAGCGTTTATACATATTTTACACACAGAAAAGACAGAGGCTTGTGTGCACTGTTATATGCTTGTTTTTTGGTATACTAAGAACTATTTTAAAATGCTCTAAACTGAACTGAATAGACCCAGTTTTATTGAATTAGTAATATAAAATGATATTAAGAAAAAGGTCTGTAGAATCCACTGACTAAACAATTTCTGAATAAAAGTGCACATAAAAGATTTAGGAGAATTGGCATTCTCACCACACATGCTTCATTTTACATTACCAGTGTAAAAACTGAGCAAGAAAATGACAACCCATATAAAAGACAATAAGGTTTTCATTGAGTTATGGTTTCTAGGGGAATCTCAAGCAACCTCACAATTGCTACATGGGTGTGTGAGTCCATAATGTTTGCTGAGGGGTTTGAGGATTATATGGAATCACCTAAACAACATCAAAATGCATCCTGGGCATTACTGATTCTTAGTAAATCAGAATGGAGACGCTCCCTTCTAAACCAAAAATAAAGGGAACTTTTCTTAAACAAACTGGAGAGATAATCTGAAAATGCTTCTGTGTTGCTGTTCATCATGCGTACAAGATTAAAGCATGTTACAGTATTAATTATATTTGCACTGTCTGTGGTTTTTAAGTGTAGGTGGGTTTATCTGTAGTGGGATTCTGTAATCCCCTATAGCATGTTATGTGCTGGCTGATTGTTCAAATGGGTATACACCAGCATATCTATTCAAACTGGTGCTTTGGCATACAGTGTAGGAGGAGTGGTTTCTTTAAAGGGTTGTTTATGAGATGGTCTGTGGAATAGCTTCGAAAGATCTGCGTTTTCAGTTTCAGTTTCACATTGCCATAGTTAACACAATTTCTTAGTCTGAAACTAAAATTTCAATGTAACTAATTATTTTGAATAAGTTTGGATAACCTAGTATTATCACATAACACCCACCTGTCAAAATAGTAAGTCAATTTTGTGAATACATTTTCACTGCCATTTATGCTTGAAAAGGGGTCATATTTTGTTAATTGGGTATTGAAACTGTTCTCAACAACAATAGAAAATAGAAACCTATTTTCCTTGAAGGTGAAATCTGACTCTCCTTGGCTTCCTTGTCACAGCTAAATGTAGTAAATGTGAATAATTTACTGCTTTCTGGATCGAAACATGTATGTTCAACACCAATAATGACACTAAATGGAGGTCTATACATTGGTTCTGGCCCAAGACAAGCATCCAGCTTCTTAAGCGTTATCACTTAAGACAAACAGGATACAGGAATAAAAAGTACCCCCAGTGAGGAGCTGGAAGAATAAACTTTAAATCTTACCCATAAATACTGCATTGCTGTTGTCATTGTGTGTCTCACAAAGAGAGCACAGGTTTCGACAAATCTGCATATTGATTTTAAAACATAATAGCTGGTGGCAACATAAGTTTAGGATATTTTGTACTATTTCTGAAGCTTACTCCCGGGATCTGATCTGTACGTGTGCTTCCTGGGATGAAGCCAATTACGTTATGGTTGTGTTCCACTTCCAGGTTAAAACTGAAAAGGTAGATATCTGGATAATCATTTTAAATAAATAAATTGTGTGAGGCAGACATTTGTTTTTTTAATCTCTGACATGATACATTCTACTCACAGTCTCTCTCACAGCTTCCTCTAATGATTCCCTCAATTTGCATGCAAAGGCCATATTGCATGTTTATATTTAACCAGAACACCTTTTAATAAAGCGCAGTGCCCACAAAACCACAAGTTATCTATTGTGTTATCAACACCATTTCATTCATGACATTAAACACTCAAGCATTAGATATCTTGATCCATCGCTTGGAATAAACTTTAGGAAGAACTGAAACTCACTGTCCTGATACCTTTTAAAGGAGTTCCAAAAAAATGGACATTTGTAGCTGAGACATGTTTTTGCTTTGGCGGGTGGTCCTAAATTCTTTCTTGTAATTTGATTAACTTGTTTGTATAGGTTGAGTTAATATGAATTTGTGTTTTTTTAAATTTTCAAAAAAAATGATGCCACCTTATTGACCAGGTATCCTTAGAAAAATATATTTTAATCTCCAATCTTTCCTGGTTAAATAAAGGTTAAAATAATAATACAAATTATATTCAGTAGTATTAAAAGAAAGTACAGTTAGACAAACATGCAGTGCAGTGCAGTACAAGATAATAAGCAGTTGTTTGACTCTGTTAGTGGTTTAGGTGTTTTGTGTATACTAATCCTCTCTTAGTGATTTAGGTGTTTTATGCATACTAACCCTCTGATTAACACAGAGGTGGAATGAAAGTTGATAACTACAAAAGGAACAATTACCAGAATTTATTGAGGTAAATAACTAAGCATAGTCTTCACTCAAACAATGCCCAGGGTTCTTCAACTGTTATTTTAAGGGGAATAAGTATAACCCAAACATTATATATAATTAGGGCTTCTGTTTTTCAGTTTTTATTCATTGTGTTTTTCAGTGCTTATTTTTAGCTATTTTCGAGTTTTATGTAAATCGTTTTTTTGGGGGCTCTTGTTTTTGATATACTGTATGAAATGAGTGTTTTCGGTTACTTTCCAAAATGTTTGAGCATTTTTTTTTTCTGTCAAAATATGTTTAGTAACTCGACAGTACTTGCACACTTAAGTTGTACGTTCTTTCCTTTGCTGTCTTCCACAACTAAATCCCTATGGTCACGGGTACATTCTTCTGGGGTTTTTGTGTAGGCATTTATTTTACATTTTGCCACAATTCTGTTTTAAATCCTCCGCATCTTAACTATAATACAGCTTTAAATCTTGTTAACAAGCCTCCATTCCTGATTGTAATTTCATTTTAAATCTCGGAAGTGGAGTCTCCAATAGAAATGTAGGAATGTGCTGTCACTCAGTAGTTGGGGCGGGTTTAAAGTATTGAGAACGAATCAATGATAGATACAAGTCAGGAAGGCAGGGCATTGCCCAGCAGCACTGGGAAATGTATTTATTATTATTTTTGTAGTAGGTTTTATTTTTTAATGGGAAAAGGGTAAAGTCAACGTGAATTGATTAACCATTTCCACAGTTTTTCTGGTGTTTTCTGGTGTTTTTTGGTTATCCACCGATTTCATTTTTTTGTATCAGGGGTGTTTTATTGGATTTTATCGGTTAAAACCGAAAATCAGAAGTCCTATATATAAATCCCTATCTTTTCAGACCCTTTTTATGTCTTGCAAAAAAGTGTCTTCCCATTTCTTGGGATAATTAATAATAAAAATGTTTTCTCATTTATTGATAACTTTTTCACTACGAAGTAACTTTAAAGAATAACTACCCTAGAATGACTGATTAACTGATTCCATTGTTTTATACTGAAAAATAAATAGAAATTGGGATAGATATACATATTGCCAGTTTATTTGAATAGTAGTCTGCTGATTTTATATATTTCCTACAGTACTAGAACATATTTTTTCCCATGGTCTACAGTGTTGAAAGAGTTAATTTACAATATGGCAATTTTACCTTTTTCATATGTTTTTGGTAAAACCTAATCCTTTGTAGTTATTTCTCTCTGTACATCTTATTTTTCAAAAAACACATGAAACTATATGACTACTGGTTTGGCCAATTACAGCACTTGCAAGACATCAATAGATCAAGATGACTTTATTATATAGTTTAAGGAGGCCATTAACGCCAATGTGAACTCAAGCAAGAGGAATCTCACATATTCAGGTGTTTTCAGTAGTAATGTTTAAGAAATCTCCCTGGAGAAAAGAGAAAATGCAGCTATAAATACTATTGGATTCACCTCCCTATGTAATTGTTGTCTGTGAATAGAATATAGAGCTATGCTATCGTAAAGTGTAAACCTTTCCTTAGAAAGACTCTGGAGGTTTACGACAATGCTACTGTTTAAAACTATTTATTTGGTTTCGGTCTTTATTAGCCTTTATCTCTCCTGATGGTTCTTGCTTTCAGTAAAAGACGGTTATTTTATGTGTGATAGGCTTGGTAATGAGGCATCAGAGTGGCTGCTTGGGGCAGATAATCACAAGAAAATGGCGGGATTGCAGCTTGAAAGAGTTTGAATGCAGAACACCTTTAGAAAAGTTCAAAACAGCAGATTCCTGGTCTTGTAATTATCCCAGGTCACCTGGGAGCCCCTGTGGAGTCCTGGAGACAAGTGAGCTTTAGTCTCCAGTCAGGGTTAGAATCTAATGTTACAGCATTTACTCAAGCCAAGTTAGGAAAAATGTGTAAGATAAGTTAGGTTTATAATGACAGTTGACCCTCTGCTGTATAGCACCATGACATCATAACACTTTGAGTGTGCAAATTATATATGACTTTTACTGTCACTTCTCTCTCTTTTTTCAAAGGGACAAGTAAGTCTATTTCATAGACCTTTTTCAGTTTAATTGTTTTCCATGCATAGGAACAAACTTCTGGTAAAATCTACTGGAATTAAAATACATGTATTGCTAGTTACAATGTTTAGAATTCCATTATTCCTATGTTGTCATACAACCAATGATTGATGCTTCTAAAAAAAATAATCTAATATTGCAATGGTAAGGTAATATTTGATCTCTGATGATCTCATTTGATGTTGCAACTCACTGATACACCTGTCTATCTTTTTTTAAGTTTGTTTTTTGCCTATTACTTTGGTAAAAACAAGTGCTGCATTTAGTTGTAATTAGACTTCTCTATAAGTA
This sequence comes from Acipenser ruthenus, assembly GCF_902713425.1. Classification (NCBI taxonomy): domain Eukaryota; kingdom Metazoa; phylum Chordata; class Actinopteri; order Acipenseriformes; family Acipenseridae; genus Acipenser; species Acipenser ruthenus. The sequence goes on along the minus strand of NC_081200.1, from coordinate 34,573,814 downwards.
ACTTCAATTTTAGATTCTGATATTTTGTTCTGCTGGATGGCTTCTCTGCTGTTATTTACAGTAAGTGTAGAACAATATAGAAAAGCACAGTAGTGTAATGTAAAGAAGAGCCAAACGTGACCAATCACTTCAGTGGTCAGAGAAAAAAAGGAAATACATGACAATTTGGAACGTAATTTGCCAAGATAAACATCATTGTCACAGTGGGTCAAAGAAGGTCAAATAAAATGATGTTCTACAACTTCAGGGTTATAAGCAGTAAACAAGGTAGATATCTTGATACAGCATCATTTAATAGGTGGGTAAACAGCTTGTCGACAAATAGAAATGTTTGTGTCTTTTCTCCAGTGTGTAGCCTGGAGCACTTGTGTCCAAACCTTTTCTGATTTTTATCATTTTCGTGTGGAGTCCGTTCACCATTGTCTCGATGATCTATTCATTATCAAGTCTTTTGTTGCAGTCCTTTTATTTCCCTCACCATTGGCTTAAAATGGCCCCAGGAGATACATGGTCTTGTTGGACTCCCTTTGTGTTAAGGATAGATTATCTTCATGAATATTATGATACACATACAGAAATAAGCTACTGGTAGCCTGGACTAAACAGCACATTAACAGTCACTGGTTTTTTAAATTTTTTTTACAACTATGGTTTTTATTTTGCTTGTTGAGCAAAATCTTAGCGAATCAGGCCCATTGTATTATTATTTGTTATTTATTAATTTCACTATTTTATGATCTATTTTTTACTTGACCTCCAGACACAAGGAGGTCAAGTCCTCACGCTCATACACCTAGTTAGTGACTGTGCTTTAGGTCCTGGACATGAGCTCCAACCACTAAACCTCTCTGTGTGTCCTACACACACCCCCAGTGCCAGGGATAGCCTTTCTGATACAGTACACTGGTTCCTTTTAACCACTCTGACTAATTATTTCTACAGGGAACGGTCACAGAATTTGGTAGATGGAGAAGGCTTTCAGACTGGTTTCATTTTGTTAACATTGTTTCTGGGAATGTATTTGTTTTTATAATGAAGCATTACTGAAAGCAGTAGGATATGATGTATACCATAATTATTATTATGGTATATGTGTTGTACTTTTATTTTTTTACCTAAGCAGTAGTGGTATGCTTCATTTTCATCAGTGTGGAGTAGTGGTTAGGGCTCTGGACTCTTGACCGGAGGGTCGTGGGTTCAATCCCAGGTGGGGACACTGCTGCTGTACCCTTGAGCAAGGTACTTTACCTAGATTGCTCCAGTAAAAACTCAACTGTATAAATGGGTAATTGTACGTAAAAATAATGTGATATCTTGTAACAATTGTAAGTCGCCCTGGATCAGGGTGTCTGCTAAGAAATAAATAATAATAATAATAATAATAATAATAATAATAATAATAATTAATACAGGTTAATCATTAAAAGAAAACCTGCACAATATATAAAGTAATGCAGGATTCTATGTTTAGGCTGTGGGAGAATGGTACGATTAACATAAAACAACACTGAGAAAAGTCCTTTGGGTTTTTCTTAGCACACCTTATTTGTCTTAATCAGCCTTTTGTTGACATTTGCATTCATTTACAGAATGGTGTTACAAATTTCTTGTTAAATGGTTAAAATAAACGATGACAAATTGTTAATGAAAATGTTTGATAATCGCTATATGCGCTGGTCTCTCTTTTTTATTTTTATTTTCATGTTTCCTGTTACAGATGGAACTAGTTATTTGAAAGACAATTAAATAAAACATATCCATTATTAGCAATTATTGTATTTAAAAAAAATACATTTTTTAAATATTTATATTTAATATTTTTTTTTAATTACCTAGGATAGATCATTCTGGTGTATTAACACATTTCCAACAGTAACATTTGGAAGAAAATGGCAATGAACAAACATCCAGTAATACTTGTACTGTGATTCTTGAAATGTATTTTTGTTTACGACTGTAAGTCGTCCTGGATAAGGGCGTCTGCTAAGAAATAAATAAATAAATAAATAATAATAATAATAATAATAATAATACATCAGATAAAAATCACACATTTTCATCTATTACAACCTTAACACCTCCCCCTGTGCTTTTCTAAGACAACGTGTTAGACTACTGTGCAACATTCCATTGTGTTGCCATTGTTGGTGATGATGTGCTCTGCTAACAATCCATTCCAGTTCTATTTTATTAAAGTGATTCCTCAGTTGGATAAATTACATACCATTTTTCTGCCAGTCTAATTGTCAATCCATTGAGCCACCCATCTACTTTAGGAAGTTGTATTTGGTTGTCATGTGGTGCAGCATGTTGGGATGGCCCTCCGGTATTTCCTGGGGGTGTGGTGCCTTGACGTAATGGACACGCATCCCTGGTGACCCGCCTAAGTGCTGTGATGACCTCAACAGCAGTCCTCGACTAACGACTTCAACCAATTAAACGACAGCTGTAAAAACAGAGGCATTTCTGTAATTATGATGAGAGTGAAAAGTGTACTGCCTCGTGATTTAGTTTGGATACCTTCCTGAACTGTTATCTTCTTCCTGTGAAATAATCGCAGGGTAACTTATATTGGCCTGTTTATTGGAATTTGATCAGGGTACTAATGTGAAAACCACTGCTCATCTTTAAAGTTGTTTTGAGTTCCAGGATTAAGGCTAAACAGAGTTAAAAAGACCACAGAGACAAACGTTCCCTAATGTTCTACTCTCTACCCCACCTCATATTTATTTCCATTTACCATCCAAATGGCTTCAAGAGGAATGCCCCAGTTACAATTAGGATTTGAAAAATAAATTTGCAACAACACACAGAGTGCAGGACACACCAACTGGAAGTAAATTAGGTTTTTGTTAAAAATGAATCTGTGTAAAAATCTCAGTACACAATAAAAAGATTCTTGCTAAAGTTGGCAAACAAGAATAGGCAGAACTCTCCGTGTTATGCCAAAGTCCCTCTACTGTTTTTTCCCTGTTACATATTTTTTTCCACCCTGTATTTCATGTTTGCCTATGAATCTTATAGTTCTTAATAGTCTTGACAGCTTGCTTTAGTGAAATATGTGTTGCTGTCTCTATGTTTACACGCCTCACTGTTTACTTTGGCATATAGCAAGGTGAGATTAACAATGATGTTATTCATGTGCGTATTCAAAAAAGGCTTGAGATTGTCAATCCCTGTCAGTCCACCGTCACACAAAGGGATCGGCAACTTTTTACGGGCCATGCCTACACTTCTTATTGACACACAATGGCCACAGGGAAGACATTCACTCATTTCTGAACACAGATGTAATGAGTTTGAAGAACTGAAATGTACTCAAAAAGTATAACTGGCAAATTCGAATTGTACTTTTGAATTATCCAGATGTTATTAATGTGAACAGGTGTCAAAGACTTGTCACAAGTGTCAGTTTGTGCAATAACAAATTGAATGAGTTTCATATGTATAATCATGATACAAGAGTGCTTCGTTGCAATCCCTGCAATTTATTGAAAGATGTTACTGAGTGTCACAAAGACGGCCGGAGTGGGTGGCGTCAGACCAGAAGCAGGGAGTAAACAGACAGAGACTTGGAGTTTGGTGGAGCTGAGCGAATGGTTTCGCTCAGCATTTAATAAAACAGCACAGAAAATAAAAGGGTTTAACAGACAAAAACACGGGACACGGCACTACACGCCAAAATAAAAAGACAAACAAAACGGACTACACAGACAAACAAACACGGTGAGCAGATTTCACTACTATTCACTTTTAAGATACACAGTTACCTCCGTCTCCAATCCCGTTCTCCACTCACCGAACACCTAACCACGAGTGACTAAACGTGCATCTATTTATACTGTTTGTGCTGGGATTCAATTACTAATTAATTACTCACTTGAATCCCAGCACGTGAATTCATTACGTGAAACCCCGTGTTCACATATTATATTTTAAATGCACGTGCGTGATGTGCAATCCCGTGCCTAAATACAAATATACACTTTTTAAATACACGTGAAACACAGACCCGTTTATATCCCGTGTACCAATGACTATACACCAACATTTACACACGCAACATACAACACATAACACACAATTGCACACAGGGGCGGGGCACATTGCCACACTGAGTTTGAAGCATGTCCAAATATTCCACCAGAAGCACAGCTGGGGAATGTGGAACAATCCAAAAATGAATAAAGAACAGTGTATATAAGAGTTTTTTTAAGAAAGGACATCATTTACATTTTAGAGCAAGTTGATGAATATACAGTTAACTGAAATACAAAATAAACATCAATAAAAAAAGGTTACAGTTTCATAAAAATTAAGTTAAAAATGTTTTCTTATTAATATATAACTATAACTGGTACATTTGATGAAATAATGGCAAATATTGATAATAAATAACTAGTCACATTGTTGTTAAAAATGACACTCTTTACTGGTACTTCAAATCCTGTTCAAATAAATATTTAATGTCATTATGTCATACATTTAAGATTTTTACATATTAGATTAAGGCATCTTTTCATAAAAGCATGTATAACATATGCGTGTTATAATGTAATTTATAAATCCGCAGAGTTTACATTATTAATTGATATCAACGGCATGTTACATTGACTAATCCTGTATAGTATATATATATAACTGGTGATGACGTTTCCATGTGGATTTATCTAGCAAGGCATTTTTAAACTGAATAAGTCACAATCATCTTAAAACCATTTAATCTTAAATCACTCTGAGTTTTTTTAAGTGTAAAATGTGTATATTTCCAGTTAATTGTTTTTGATACAGGCAGCTAAAGTGGGTAAGCTTTAAGGTCTCCAGCAGAAATGATTGGAACTCATGAGCTGGTCTCCTGCTGGGGTCTCCTTAAGCTCTGGCTGGGCAGGCCAAAAGCTAAGGCAGGTCTGTGATTCCAGCCTCCTGCCAGGCCACTCCAGTACCTTCACTCTTCCAATTACCAGCCCTGAAGGAACTCAACAAAGGAGCTTCAGGATCAATCCAAGGGAATCCCCGGGCAATAGAGGCAAAACAGAAAGAGCATCAGCAGGTAGTAATAGCTGCTTAAAAGAGGCAACAACATTTCCAGGTGTGAGATGTCTCCAAACACAGGTAAGCTGTCAGGTTACTAGACAGGGTTCCAGCAGGGCTTAGTGTCCCCTTATTGAAATCCACCGTCTGGTTTTCTCTATATTTAATGTGTTGATCCCCAATGTTCTGTGTATTCATTGTAGGAAAATATATGCAATATACCTTGCTTCCGCAGCTCTTTTTGGACATTGGGTTCCAAGCAACCATTTTTATTTTTAGAAACTGCTGAAGTCATGAACTAATTTTAGAAATATGTTTAAAGTTAGCAAACATTTGCTAAATGTAGTGCAATGCGGAAAAATGCTAACTTTTATAAATACTGAATTACTTCATTTGTGAAAGACAAAGAGAAGGAGATGTGATACCTTTTATTGGACTAACTAAACAACAATTAATCATAAGCTTTCAAGACCTCAAAGGTCTCTTCTTCAGGTGACAGTAGGAAAGAGAGATTGATACTTTCACCTGAAGAAGAGACCATTGAGGTCTTGAAAGCTTGTGATTAATTATTGTTTAGTTAGTCCAATAACTACATCTCCTTCTCTTTGTCTATCATCTCTGGACTGATACGGCTACCATTTTAATTTATGAACAAATTTGAATTGTACAGTTGTTGCTTAATAAATAGGCTGTTGCCAATGAGCACAAATTGCAACCACATTGTACTCAAGACTTTCTTGTTTAATTTATTTCCTTATAGTAAATATTTTTTTTTATTTTTTAAAAACAGAATGCATTAGTAGAATGCATTAGTGGATAGTAGAGGAATCGAAGATAGACCAGAAGAACATGCCGAATCCACCCTGGCAATTTGTACATTTCTCGAGGATGGTTTTATTTTAGAAGCGGGATACTGCTTTCAGTAATAGGAGCGGACAGGAATAAAATGGGGGCTTGTGTGAACTTGCTAGAGCCGGTACCTTACATGGCAAAGTCTGGCTAAACAGCACATATAAACCGTACAGTCACTACCCTTTTGGGTGTTGCACTCACTTGCTAACAAGCTTTGGCAACGTTTTTTCAGGTCTTCAACAGTTTTGCATAGGGCTTAAAAATGTATGTTGTTTCAGACCACACCCTACTGGAACAGTACCGAGTTCCGACCATTGATGTGTGCCAATCATCCAGTGACAGCTGTCAACCCTCCAAGGTACTGGTAGTGCCAATTACTAAAAATGTTTTACTTATAAACAAATTTGGACCAAAGATTTGTGAGTGTAGCAATAGCATAAAACTTATGATAGAATAACCTGGGCATACAGTGACTTTGATTTACCCTAGTTGATGCCTCTCTCTCTTAACAGTAAACAGTACATGAGCCATGGCAGGAAATGCATGGGGCTGAAAGCAGTTCCTTTAAGTAGCGTAGTATCCTCTCCTGCTTGTGTCCAAAGGGGGCTCCTGGGTAAAAAGAGGTAAAAAAGTCAAACCCAAAAGGGATAATTGCATGTAAGTACCACCATTCAAGATGGAAACCAAAGTAAATGAGCGAGAGGGAAACAGGCACGGCAGGGAGGTGTCCTGGCCCTTAAGTTATGTATTCTAACAAATATTTGGCATGGTTGCAGCTGTTGTAGCTAACATAATTCTTTGATTCGTGCACTTCCGTTTGTCTGAAATGTGCTGTTTACATGCTATAGGATTGCCAAATTGTATACACATCATTAAATTATTAAAATGGGACAGAATTGTCTTCTGTTTCATACTACGTAGAACTATGGTAGATTGAGGTATCTGGGGAGATCAAACCAAAGAATGATGATACTAAAATCAGTTATTAAAGTACTGCCACATCATACTTGCCAACATTTGGAAACTGTTCAGCGGGGCGGTGGGTCTTATGCATGATACACATGGGAGGGGTCATATGCAAAAAAAAAAAAGTCATTATCATATAATAGGCATATACCCCCCCCCCACCCCCAACATCATGGCAGTAAAAATAGACATAATGAAGCGTGGTTTTCACTAGCTCTACTGTGCAGAATAAATTATTTGTTTTCTATGGGTAAATATCGGGACGCTTTTCGAATGCATCGGGACGCGGGACATTTACTAGAAAATCATGACTGTCACGACCATATAGGGACTGCTGGCATGTATGGTACATCACTGCCAGTGGCCTGCTATAATATGAATTTAACCCCTTGGGAATCATGTACTACTGCAGGCTTCACCTATTAAAGGCTATTATTGGCTTATTATGTGCGAAATGGCAGGCCTGCCTTAGCCTTTGGCCTTCCTGGTCTGGTCACGCTAGGCCTCAGCAGGGGCCTATTCCAGAAGCTCCTTTGAAAGTATAGCTCACTTTTGAACAGGACAGGTGGAACAGGATCACACTAAACACTACCTGACAGCCTTCCAGCTCTTGCTTCACAGGCTCCATTCTTCTGGCTCCAGATCTGTCATGGGAATCAAATGGTTTAAAGGAGGTTTTATTGAATTATTTTACAAAGGCCATTGTGCATAGGCTGTATTTTAAAAGGTGAACTTACCGTAGCTCTAAGCAGCAGTGAAGAAGTGGATGTTGTGTAATATATTTCATTACACCTTAAAATGAATGGCTAAACAAATCAAAACTCTTTTTATATGAAAATATCCTAAATGTATTTTGGTGAAATTACAACAATATTAGTATTTGTGGAATTGTTCATGGCTATGGTAAGCTCACTAGAAAATTCAACAGTGAATTATATTTTAGTATATGTGGAATTACATTTGAATTCCCGCCTTTCTTATTCCAATATCCACCCAGCAGTGGTTCCATACTCGCAATGCTGGCCTTGGAATTCCTTGGATAGGGATGTGTCCCTGTCTCTGTGTAATGGTGACGCCCAGCTGGGCTCTAATGATCTCTAGCTGGGCAAGCCAAAGGCAAAGTAAAGGCTGTTGTTGGAGCTCCCTGCTGAGCTGCATAAATACCTGCCTGCCTGCCTTTACAGGGCTCTAGCTGAGTTGAGACAGATCACAGGATCATTATAATCAGTGCCTGGTCAGGGAGAGGAGGTGGCAGGTGGACTGCAGGTATTAATGGATAATGAATAGTCAGACAACGCATCTATGTGAGACACTGCATCCGTATGGGTACTCATGAAGGGGAGGGACGGGTAAGATGTGGAGCACTGTTAATGATAGCAATTTATATAAGCCCAGTATCAACCATGCATTGTCACTGTGAATCTTATCATATATTTAAGTAACATTTTTTTTTAGATGTACACTTCAATCTGTTTGTCTTTACTCTAGAATGTTTGTGGTAAATCTATCTGAACAGTCCCAGCAGGATTTTACCATGTATTTGACTGGGAAAGTTGTTTCCACCCCAAAAATAACTGGGCTATATACTGTGTATATATATATATATATATATATATATATATATATATATATATATATATATATATATATATATATCATTGTATTCACCACCTGACGAAGACTCATTCGAGTTGAAACTCATCGTGGACGTGGACTTTTAAATCTCTTGTTTGTTTAAATAAAATGAAAATAATTTTTAGTCTTTGAGTTAGTGTGTATCATCAAAGAACATTACGGAGTGTGCGACCTTAGCTGTATCTATCATCCTGAGCCATGGGAAACTAAAGTTTAAAGGACTATCCCCTACTTATTGGCGTAAGTTAAGAGACAATCACTTATACCATAGACTTTTACCTTACTGTGGTCGACACCTTTGTATATTGAAGCATTGTGCATGAAAGGTTACATTTTGACTTTTGATACAGAACTATATACAGATAGTATTTCCTGCAGTAATACTTTGAATGCATTCTCTGGGGATCACCACACTTGGTAAAGAAATACCCCACGGTTCAACATGGTGGATTTCAATAAGGGAACACTAAGCTCTGCTGGCACCCTGTCTAGTAACCTGACAGCTTACCTGTGTTCGGAGACATCTCACACCTGGAAATGCTATTGTCTCTTTTAAGCAGCCATTACTACCTGCTGATGCTCTTTCTGTTTTGCCTCTATTGCCCGGGGATTCCATGGAATTGATGATGTAAGCTCCTTTGTTGAGTTCCTTCAGGGCTGGTAATTGGAGGAGTGAAGGTACTGGAGTGGCCTAGCAGGAGGCTGGAATCACAGACCTGCCTTAGCCTTTGGCCTGCCCAGCCAGAGCTTAAGGAGACCACAGAAGGAGACCAGTTCATGAAATAAGAAATATATAGAAAAAAAATCAATGGAATAAAGCTGTTTATATGAGCAAATGTATAATATTGAATTGCATTATTATTTTATTCATATGTAATTATACATTCATTCCTGACACAGTATTTATTTTCTTCCAGTATCCCGTTGTATTAGCTGTGCCGATCTCTGAATTCCTGTGGAGAATGACGTGTCGCTGTCTCTGTGTATTGGTGATGCCCTGCCGGTCTTTAATGATCTCTAGCTGGGGAAGTCAAAAGTAAAGGAATTATTATTGGAGCTCCCTGCTGAACTGTGGAAATATCTGCCTGCCTATTGTACCTTCATAGGGCTCTACCCAGTGCCTGGGCAGGGAGTGGAGGTGGCAGGTTTAAATAACTGATGAAAAGGCAGACAACGCCTCTTTCTGAAAGCCTACTCTTGTATGAGTACCCACAGAGGGGGCGGCAGGGTGAGGTGTGGACCACTGCTAATGATAGCCTGCCCTTGTGTAAGCCCAGTTTCAACCCTCCAGGGTAATTATATACACGTTTATCCAACAGGTGATAAAGAGGACTGTTTGTACCTGTATGTATATATATATATATATATATATATATATATATATATATATATATATATATATATATATATATATATATATATATACACAGTACTGTGCAAAAGTTTTAGGCAGGTGTGAAAAAATGCTGTAAAGTACGAATGCTTTCAAAAATAGACATGTTAATAGATTATATTTATCAATAAACTAAATGCAAAGTGAGTGAACAGAAGAAAAATCTAAATCAAATCCATATTTGGTGTGACCACCCTTTGCCTTCAAAACAGCATCAATTCTTCAAGGTACACTTGCACAAAGTCAGGGGTTTTGTAGGCATATAGTCAGGTGTATGATTAAACAATTATACCAAACAGGTGCTAATGATCATCAATTCAATATGTAGGTTGAAACACAATCATTAACTGAAACAGAAACAGCTATGTAGGAGGAATAAAACTGGGTGAGGAACAGCCAAACTCAGCTAACAAGGTGAGGTTGCTGAAGACAATTTACTGTCAAAAGTCATACAGCATGGCAAGACTGAGCACAGCAACAAGACACAAGGTAGTTGTACTGCATCAGCAAGGTCTCTCCCAGGCAGAAATTTCAAGGCAGACAGGGGTTTCCAGATGTGCTGTCCAAGCTCTTTTGAAGAAGCACAAAGAAACGGGCAACGTTAAGGACCGTAGACGCAGTGGTCGGCCAAGGAAACTTACTGCAGCTGATGAAAGACACATCATGCTTACTTCCCTTTGCAATCGGAAGATGTCCAGCAGTGCCATCAGCTCAGAATTGGCAGAAAACAGTGGAACCCTGGTACACCCATCTACTGTCTGGAGAAGTCTGGTCAGAAGTGGCCTTCATGGAAGACTTGCGCCCAAAAAGCCATACCTCCGACGTGGAAACAAGACCAAGCGACTCAACTATGCACGAAAACACAGGAACCGGGGTGCAGAAAAATGGCAGCAGGTGATCTGGACTGATGAGTCAAAATTTGAAATATTTGGCTGTAGCAGAAGGCAGTTTGTTCGCCGAAGGGCTGGAGAGCGGTACACGAATGAGTGTCTGCAGGCAACAGTGAAGCATGGTGGAGGTTCCTTGCAAGTTTGGGGCTGCATTTCTGCAAATGGAGTTGGGGATTTGGTCAGAATTAATGGTCTCCTCAATGCTGAGAACTACAGGCAGATACTTATCCATCATGCAATACCATCAGGGAGGCATCTGATTGGCCCCAAATTTATTCTGCAGCATGACAACGACCCCAAACATACAGCGAAAGTCATTAAGAACTATCTTCAGTGTAAAGAAGAACAAGGAGTCCTGGAAGTGATGGTATGGCCCCCATAGAGCCCTGATCTCAACATCATTGAGTCTGTCTGGGATTACATGAAGAGAGAGAAGCAACTGAGGCTGCCTAAATCCACAGAAGAACTGTGGTTAGTTCTCCAAGATGTTTGGGCCAACCTACCTGCCGAGTTCCTTCAAAAGCTGTGTGCAAGTGTACCTAGAAGAATTGATGCTGTTTTGAAGGCAAAGGGTGGTCACACCAAATATTGATTTGATGTAGATTTTTCTTCTGTTCACTCACTTTGCATTTTGTTAATTGATCAATATAAACTTAACATGTCTATTTTTTAAAGCATTCTTACTTTACAGCATTTTTTCACACCTGCCTAAAACTTTTGCACAGTACTGTATATATATATATATATATATATATATATATATATATATATATATATATAAAATTGATTGATGACCATACTTGTTCTACTGCAGCTGTTATTATTCTAATAGATCTACCCTAACCCCATTGAGCAGATGCCTAATGCTAATTCTCTAATCACAGAAAATGTGCAAACCCTAACCCTAATCCTAATGCACAGAAATCCTGCCCAAACTATAATACTCCTCTTTTGAGGTCAAACCTGAAATATAGTATTCAAAAGTTTTGAATAATAACATTTCCCCTTTAATAACCAAAGCGATATTTTCAGGATCTTTGGCTCTCATTTTATTCTTCCATTTCAATGTAGTTCCAAGTTATCAGTGAGAACTGCCAGAGATTCTCTATACAGCAGGGATAGTTTACGTGTTTTCAGGGTATTTTGTTTTTAATTTGTAGTTCCCAACACTCTTAGGTGAAATGTAAAAAAAAAAGTCAATACATGTGTGACACGGATGGCTTGTGGTGATGTCAGACCAGGAAGGATATTGACACAGAATGTATAGTGAATGAGTGCGCTGTTGCGCTGGTTTATTGTAAATAAATAAAATAAAAGATTTGAACAAACAGAACACTAATACAAAACAAAACGACACGTTGGCCTAAACAAACAGACAACACAGACACAAAATGAAACACTAAATAAAACAAGTATCTCGCTGGTGTAAAACCAGCACGAATACAATTGTAATTATTTGTTTTTTAAAACTTACTCCTGACTTCCTCTCTCCACACTGAACACCCAACCCCGAGTGAGTGATTCGTGCATCTATATATACAGCTGGTTGATGAGCCAGACTGCGGCAGGAAATGACGGAAGTTTATATAAGGGAGTGCATGAGCCTGGGGACTGGAGACAGTCCAGCGCTGAATTTGAATGAGAAACTGTGGGTGCGATTGAACGAGCGTGTGAGCTGTGATCGGAGAGAATATGCAGTGAAAGTGCCATGACTAAAACATAGGGTTATTAGGAAGGAATTTTACTTGCCAATTTTGTAAAATAGAAGGACAGACTGTGACGTGAAAGCTAGAGCGTCTGCATTAGAAACATGCCTTGGGTTCGATTCCCACACAGGGTTTATATTGCAAACTAAAAAAAAAAAATGAATGTATTTTATTTATGTGTAACAAACACATTTTTTATTTGAAAAAATTTAGTTGATATGAATGACACTTTCATTGAACATACATATTTTTGCACACATAACTTTAACGTGCATATAGAAATATAACCATAACTAATCATACTTTCCCTCCAACTACATAACCGCTACGCTACACAAATTCACATCTTAACCCTTTCAACAGACTAGGCTACTATCCAAACAGCAATACATTGCCTCAATATAGGTTGAACAATTTTGCTATTACTGTAATGTGAGTGTGTTATTATCCATTAAGTGAAAAAATAAGTGATATCTGAAACAAAAACACATTGGAAGTGAAAAAATGCCAAGTTATCAAAAGTGCCCAGCCATTTAAAGTGGAGATATCAAAAACACAAGCCAAGTTTCAAGAAACCATTGGGGCAAACCTGCCCAGCACTAAGCAAATAGGCACAACTGTAAAAGCGGTGGGGTTCAAAGTTGCCCCAATTGTTTCTACTAACTTGGCTTGTGTTTTTCAGGCACAATAAAAGTGGATCGAACTTGCATGAAAAACAACAGCCAATTTGTTTGGTGCTGGCCAAGGTTGCCCCAATTGTTTCTTCTAACTTAGCTTGTGTTTTTGATACATGTTTGAAATCAAAAGACTAACTGCACCCCTACAATGGGAAGACTGGGGCAATTTGTGCAATTACTGAGAGTGTTTAAATGTCTTAAGAGGGTTACCCATTCATGAAAAGAACTAAAGATAGTCTAATTAACATAATTCAAATATTAATCAGGTGTGGTCAATTTTGGGAAGTTTAAACACATAGGATGATGCTAATATCAATTTAAGATGTCCGGTTAAAACATGTTTTATAAATAAGTAGTAAAATAAACAAAGACAGTAGTAGAATTAAAACAACTTTACAATTACAAACATGGCATTTTTTACAGTTACAGTTAGGCAAATATTAGGTATTAGCCCTAATCCTTTCAACTGGCTGTGTTTGACTTGAGAAGAAATGGAAAATTGCTGTTTTTGTTTTTCATTTGCTCATGCATGTACTGTGCAGAGACCCAAAGATATCAACACGTAATCCCCCTTGGCCCCTGTTCATAAAACGTGACGTGCTAATGCTTTATGAATACAGTCCATTGTTCTCTTACACCATTGCCATTCTGCATGATTAATAGATCAGTGAGTTTTAACATACATTAAAAATACAGTGAAATGGAGAATAAGCTTTATAAATGTTATGGCACCGTATTCAAATCAGCCACTGTTCAGGTCGTTATAACACTGTACATCCCTTTATATTATTTTCAAAGTATTTTATATCTTTTCAGAAGAAAAATAACCCCAGACACTACTACTACTACTACTACTACTACTACTACTACTACTACTACTACTACTACTACTACTACTAATAATAATAATAATAATAATAATAATAATAATAATAATAATAATAATAATGTAAAACTTACTTTTACTACCTTTTATTTATACATGTTTTGCATATTTTTACTTTTAACACTCTAGGTAAAGATTCGACTTTTAAAAGAAACACCACATTCATTAAGTTTTTAGATTGTTGTAACCCTAATCATGAAACTCATGAGTATATAATATGCATTTATTTATTTCAAGTAGGTTCTTAAATATGTAACTAAGTTAACGCAAACAAATAAAAAACAAAATAAATAAAAGCAGTTTAAATAATAATTTTAAAAAAAAGTAAGCATGCATTCTTAAGAGTTTTGTCAATTTAAGATAGCTTAATGTGTATTGATTTCTTCCACATTTACGATGCATCGTAAATCAATGGTTTCATTCCTTCCACCTGTCTGTATAGTTTAAATCACCTGGGCCCCCTGTACCTGCTGCTCTGCAGAAGCTCTGTCAGAGTTCCACACTCACCTGCAGGCTGAGCTGACTGGTTCCATACACACTCTCCTCTCTCCCTCAGTGCTGTGCTGCGGGAGCTGCTCTGTGTGTCCCTAGACCCTGCCGTGAGAGGAGGGTCTGTGTTTATGAAGCACAGCAGGGTGTTACAATCATAGACCTGCCTTAGCCTTTGGCCTACCCGGTTTGGTTTCGCTAGCCCCCAGCAGGGAACTAACCAACTGGCAGTACACATCCCAGCAGGACAGAAGCCTAATTACCCCGAGAGCAGATAACTCAGGACCACACCAAAGCAGCAACCTGTCCTTTCTACTGTTCCTTTTGTTTAAAGATTAGAGGTACGGTATAAAAGGGTCCTATTCATGAACAATTAAGTTGTATAAAATGTTTTAACTGTTTGGATTACTATATACAGTATATATATATATATATATATATATATATATATATATATATATATATATATATATATATATATATATATATCTCAATACACACTCTAACTGAAGAAAGAGGAAAAACACTTAGCAATATACTCCTACAGAGTTGTGTGTAAATGATAGAAAACAGCACTCAATCATATTAGAGTGTGCTGCTGTAAATGAATAATAAAATACAGCTATTTCATTTGTATAGTTACATATAGTATATAGGCCAGTAAAATGCAGAGCTTGTAAAATGATAAAAAAATGGTACAGGGCATTGTACAGGGCATGGCAATAGTTGCGGGGTGTTGCCCCTCACACCAACACCAAATCCTAGCATTGCCAGTGATAAAAGAACAACCTTGCAAAATATAATCTCTGTTATCTACAAAGAAAATCTTCAAAAGTTAGCTAAACGGTATGATGTTTGGGAGAGATATGGTACTGCTGGCCATTCTATCATATGTCAATTCTTCTTTCTGGAGAAGCCCTTAACTAAATATTAGAAGAAGCCAGTTTTGAGACACAGCATTTTTCCAGGATTTTTAAGACCATACAATGTTGACACTCCGTCACTACATGACCCCTGAGAAAGTCAACTCTCCTTTGAAGCAACCATTACTACCTACATCCATCATTCTTTGTGTTCTGTTCTCTCTACCTGGGATTTTAACTGTAGTGAAACAGGGGCATACTGTCTGTTTACCCAGACCAGGTAGAGTGAATGGGGGACACTGTTTTTGTGTCCCAACAGGGTGTGAAATTTTGACCTGCCTGGTCTGGGCTTTCTAGGCCTCAGCAGGGGGCTTTATTTGATTTCATTATGAGTGACTGAGTTTCAATCAACAAAATAACCACTTCTAGCCTTAAAAAAAGGAAAAGATTGTAGTTGGTCAAACAATGTTTTAAAATAAATGGCTGAAATAATAATTAGTAGTAGTAGAACTATAAAACGTTCAATAGTGCTCAATTTGGTAACACTTAAAGAAACGTAATAAATTCAAAATCAAACATAGTAAGAATGTTGAAGATTCAATGTTGTCCTGTAAGGTTTTTTCACTGGTTGCACAGTATGGTACCACAATGACACAATGGCTTTGGAATTTGACAGATTTTCTAGGCTCCTGTTTGTCTTTTGTGTGTCATTTCTAATTTCTTATGCCTCACATTAATTGAAAACCAGAAATTCAAGGTAATTAAGCCTCAGGGTTATTAGGCAGGCCACGCCAAAACAACGGCCTGTTATTTTCAAGAGCTCTCCCAGATTACTCATTTTTTTACTCCAGCCTTTATGCTATAGGTTTTCAAGCAGGTAATATGAGCTGTTTCTATCCTTTGAAAGTTTGATTGTTTTAACCCTTGTCACATTGAGTTTTTTGTGCCATGTCTGTCTTATAATTGCCTCACTGCACATTTTAACACATTTGATTACCCAGGTCTCCAACATTATATAAAAAGGGTTTCCATGTTTCACATGCTTATCAGCAGATAAACAGGATACATAATATTTATTCTTGAAGGAGAGCATAATTATCATAATGGTTATAACAATTTAGCAATGTTTTTATGTTTTTTATTCAAAAATGTAGATAGAATGTCAGTGACAGCACTCGTATAGCTAGTAGATGGGTGGGTGAGTTTAACCTTTTGTTACATTCTTTTGCAGTAAGTGATTGTGACAGGCTGACCGGGGTAAGGAGACTCAGAGTCAGGATGTGCAGGGAAAATAAAAGACTTTTAATTAAACAAAATACACAAAACAAAAGGCACAATGGCCAACCAAAAAGACAAACACAAAAACAGGCTCTAAACAAACTATACCAAAAATAACCACTCACTCTCTCATACAGGTCTTCTCACGCTCACAAACACTCACCAACTAACATACCCAACCACTCCCTTTTATACAGGTGCCTGGGCTAATTGGGCCGTTCGCACCTAATTAGCCCAGGCACATTCCACACATTCCTCACACAAACTCACTGAACCACACCCCAAACTCACTCTAAACAATACAAAAAACACAAAACCACCACAAAATAGGCTGCACCCCATCACACACCCCTCCTTGTGTGCAGCACAACATGGCCTAAATGGCCACCTCCCCCCTTAAAGTCCCCAAATCGTCTCTTCTGGTGCTGGGGAGAGGGCAGAGGCTTCCCCTGGCCCACAAGCAGTCCGATGGTCCCAAGCAAAGATAGTCCGGCAGCCCCGGGCCATAACAGCAGACCCTTGGGAGGCAACGGCGGCAGCGGACCCTTGGGAGGCGACGGCGGCAGCGGACCCTCGGGAGGCAAACTCGGGAGGGGAGCCCCTGGCCATGAAGGCGGCAGCGGGAGCTCCACTTCTCCCTCGTACTTCGTAACTGGCGATTCCCCTGGTGATGTGGAGCACCAGGCAACCCCAGGCGAAGCAGGACCCTTGGCGACCCCAGGCGAAGCAGGACCCTCAGCGACCCCAGGCGAAGCAGGACCCTCGGCGATCCCAGGCGAAGCAGGACCCTCGGCGACCCCAGGCGAAGCAGGACCCTCGGTGACCCTAGGAGAAACAAAAGCGGAGCAACAGGCAACCCCAGGCGATGCGGAGCAGCAGGCAACCCCAGGCGATGCGGAGCAGCAGGCAACCCCAGGCGATCCAGACGTGGCTGTGGCATCCCTGGGCGGTGCGAGGCAGGCATCCTTGGGCGGTGTGAGGCAGACATCCTTGGGCGGTGCGAGGCAGGCATCCTTGGGCGGTGTGAGGCAGGCATCCTTGGGCGTGGCCAACAGTGCAGGAATCTCCGGCCAGGGTGGCAGCGGCCAGAGTTCTTCTTCCCTGTTGGCTACAGGAGGTAGAGCCCGCTCCAGCTCCTCTGATGGCGGAGGCGGGAACAGCAGCTCGTCTTCCTCTGGTGACGGAGGCGGGAACAGCAGCTCGTCTCCCTCTGGTGGCGGAAAGGCTGCCAACTCCTTTGGCAGTGGTGATGGGGCTGATGCTGGCCACTCAGAGGGAGGCTGTGGTGGTGCTGGCTCCCTCTGTCGTGGCGGCTGGGCTGGTGTGCGCCGTGCTCCCTTCAGCAGCATAAATAGAGGCTGCTGGGGGACACCAGCATCCTGCCCTTCTCCCCCCCAGAAAAATTCAGGGGGTTGAGCCTGTAACTCCTCCCCTTCTGGCCCTGGAGACGGCAGCAATGGCTCCTCCCCTTCTGGCTCTTGGGACGGCAGCGATGGCTCCTCCCCCTCTCTAGCTCTCGGGACGGCAGCAGCAGGTGAACCAGCAGGCATGCTCCCTCTGCTGGTGGCGGCGATGGAGGAAGAGACTGCAGGTAATCTTCCCCTGCTGGTGGAGGTGGCACCGACTCCTCCCTCTCGGGCTGTGGACGCACCGACTCCTTCCTCTCGGGCCGTGGACGCACCGACTCCTCCCTCTCGGGCCGTGGACGCACCGACTCCTCCCTCTCGGGCCGTGGATGCACCGACTCCTCCCTCTCGGGCCGTGGACATTCGGACTCCTCCCTCTCGGGCCGTGGACGTTCGGGCTCCTCCCTTTCGGGCCGTGGACATTCGGGCTCCTCCCACTCGGGCTGTGGACGTTCGGGCTCCTCCCACTCGGGCTGTGGACGTTCAGGCTCCTCATAGTACCGGAAGGGACAGGCGGCAAACTGATGTTGCTGGTTACAGAGGGGGCACAACAGTGGTGACCTACAGCTCCTCGGGTACCTGGCCCTGATGTACTCCTCCTCCTCCCTGTCCCTCGCTTCCCGGTCCTTCTTCCACCTCATCCTCTCTTCCTTTTTTTCCTTTTTTTATATAGCATCAATATAAATGGAAGCCAGTAGTTTATAGAATAAAAAGATGTATAATATATAGTGTGTTAAATAAATAATGTATTGCAGAAATGCCAACGTATTTGGAGTAAGGGCCAAATCTGGCTCCTATTGTTATTCACAAAAAAGAAAGAAAAAAACTTCTATCGTGACCGAATCAATGTGTGCCCTATGAAGGGTTCAAGGGATTATACAGGGGTTGAGTGAGTGTATTAATCACTGTGGTGGTAAATCAATCAAAAAATGACAATGATTCATTCCTAGCTTGTGAGCACAACGGTAAAAGAGTTGTTTTCAAGATCTTTCCCAAATTACTCATTTTTTATTCTTGACTTTATTTGTAAGGTTTTTAAGCAGGTTCTAGAAGGCGCTCCTATTTGCGTGCCAGCTAGATATCCGTTAATTCATCAACATCATTATTATGTTATTATTATTTTTATTATTTATTTCTTAGCAGACACCCTTATCCAGGCCGACTTACAGTCGTAAACAAAAATACATTTCAAGAATCACAGTACAAGTAATAATACAATTAAGAGCAAGATAAATACAATGACTTTGGTTCTAGCAAGTACAAGTATGACAAAATATGATTCAATAACGGAGCAGATAACAGTGTCAGTGATAGTACATGATAGTACATGATTAAATGCAGTAGAATAGGGGGCAGATAAGAGCAAGTAAAGCGCATTTAAGGAAGAGTGATAAGTGTCCAGGGGGAAAAAAAGAGGAGTGCTACAGGTGCTGTCTGAAGAGGTGAGTGTTGAGGAGGCACCGGAAGGTGGTCAGGGACTGGGCAGTCCTGACATCTGTAGGAAGGTCATTCCACCACTGCGGTTAGATTCTAATGTGATGTTTAATTAAGCACATGGATACTATGCAGTGGGATCAGTCTATGAGAGAAAACAAACTTTAGAATTAATGTCATAAAGTTTATAGTTTAGAGAATATCTGGGCCATTCAATGTTAGACATTGGTAGTTTGAATGAGCAGACACTGGGTCATCATTTCGATAAATTAACCCTCATTACAATGAACATATGTTTGTCTGAAGAAATGTACAGTAGTGCTTTTAGTAAACCATGTGCCTCTCTATGGCAGCTCATTACCATGTCTTCTATTGTCCCACCATATAGGTAAAGCATAATAAAACTGTACTGCAGGGTTATTACTTAAAGAGCTACCGGCTTAATTGACAGGTAGGCCAAAGGCTAAGGCAGGTCAGTTATACTCTATCATATCCCACTGGGCCTCATAAATACCTGCCCTCCTTATTCTACAGTCTGTAACCTGCAAAGGGAGGTTCTGCTGCATCACTATATTAAGGTATAGGAATGGAAGGAGAAGAATAAAAGGAAATTAAAAGTAGTTATTGCCAAACGGGAGGGGTCGTTTTTTTTCTCAATGATTTACAATACAATAGCAGGCTAGGCCTCTCAGACAGGTTTCCCTAATAAAATGGTATGCACTATTGTGTTCTGGTTCTGCAATGTGAACTACTGTCCACTAAGGGTTAAGTTGGGACTGACAAAAAATGTTTCACTTGTGAACTAGGCTAGATTTGAAGCAGCAAGAAAGTTAGTGCATTAACCCACAGTACCAGATTATTCCAATGTGTTATGTTATGGCAGAAATTATGTTAACCATGAAAATAGGATCACTTAGATTTTTATTTAAATAAAGGTAATTTCAGTCTATAAAACCTTCTCAGAAGTTAGAGGAAGTGATTTTATTTATTTATTTATTTATTTATTTATTTATTTATTACCTGGCAGTTTCTTGACTTGAAAGAACAGCTCAGCTAAATCAGATTCTGCCCTGGCTGTTTCAGTCTAGCCCTAACACATGGATAGCCACCAGATACAAAGACTGTTCATTAAAGTATAATAATATCAGCAAATCCCATCTAATGTCCATTACCATTACTTATAGATCACACATTTTCCTATATGAAACAAGTGAGACTTTATGACAATTACATACAGTATTACCTAAGATTTTATTCAAATTTTAATTTGCCATAAATACCTTGAAAATATCTTGGTCAATATGTTCTATTACTTTAAGAATCCCTTGACTGTAGTCAAATTTTTTTAATAAAGGAAAAGAAAGGTTTTTACTTTATCGTCTGCAGTGTTCAAGATAGGCCATTCTGTAAAACTAAAGCCCTGAGGATTTGCCCAGTTTAGTTGTAACAGCTAAAGAGTTAATGCTCTCCACCACCCAGCCCTTGTGTCTTTACTGCTTAGTCTACATTTCTTGAAATCTTCACCCTGCTTACAAGTTTTGGGGTTTTTAAATTTTTTAAAAAAAAAAACCTTGTTATGAATCTGAATTACAATGTCAACATGTTCAACACGTTAGTTGTTTGTATCTGTTCAGTGCAATTTCTGAAGTTATTAATACGCTGGGTGTAACAGTTTGTTTAAATCATCCAGGAATATGGGAGTCTTCTCCTTTGTGCTGCATGCTTCCAATCCTCTAATACTCCTGGCAAGAGCACTTAGAAATAAAAGCAGTTATTCAGGGATTACACTTAAGCTGTTTACTGACTTAGTTCTCTTTGAGTGTTGCCAATAATTGGCTTGTCTTACCTCATTTTCTACATTTCTATATAATACTTTAATAAAGTTTTCAGTACTTTTTTCCTCTTTTTAAAAAAAAAAGTTGGACAAATTGGTTATTGCTTATGAAAAAAATGTTAACATGAGATCATTTAAATAAAATAAGTTGTTTAAATAATGCATAACAAGCTCTTCTATATTGTTTGAAAAAAATACATTAATTAGCAGTGCAAAATGTCGCACTCTCTTCCAAGAATTCTGATTTTTTCTAGTTTAATTTGCATGTGATAAATGGCATTCTGAAGTCAGCTAGTCACGGCATTTTGCAGAATGTTATCTTTCTTCAGAATATGAATCATTTTAATATATGTACTTTACTATGTGCCTTACGCCATCTTACTGTAGATAACATTTAAACAAATCACGAATACTTGATAAGGAAAATGTCCTTAGATGACAGAGAATCACAGGTGAGGTACATTAACTAGTCAGCTGAACCCATAGGACCTGCTAATTGATATTAAATATATTTAAATTTACCTTTATATAATACAAGGTGCAGTGACTACTGATATCGAAAAACATGCCCATATGACTTGAAAAGTGTTGCCAATTTCTCTTCCAGTGTAGGTTTGTTTTGTCAAGACTTTGTCACTGCGCCACTGTGCTCTACAGGGTCTTTATGTATGTGCTTGCAGACACTGTACCTTACATTTCTGGAGTGCTGCCGACTATCAGATACCATCAGAGATCTTGCAGTGCCCAAGGGGCAGAGCTATCCGGAAGTCTACGGTAACATATACCTACTACCACGTCATTGATTTGCTCCTGTTCCATATTGAACTGAGGACTTTGAAGTCATTCAGGTGGTTTAATGAATCAATTACAAAGTGGCCTCTGTTGTGGGTTCTCTGACAATAACACTTCTGCTTTCTATGATTTAATAATGTCAGGCTGTCCTGTGCATTGAGTACAGTCCTAATTCAGACAGTGGTGCCCATTACTTCATCTGGATTAAAACCAATAGGCGATCTGAACACAAATATTCAAGAGGTTGGTCATAGCAAACACATCATTAACAGTAGCTGGACATGATATCATCATTCACAGTGATTATGTACTCTTTGGAATAGGTGAAATATATGTGAAAATAATAATGTATGCATAACAATAACATTTACCTTTAAAATATATTAGATTCCCTTTAATGCAGAGATGTAGATATAGTTTCTATCAGAAGGCGTTCATCTTTAACAAACCTACAGTAACTGAAACTGTTTTCTATAATCACCACAAATCATCAAGCACTTTGTCTGCTGGAGTTGCTCCACTGTATTTTTGCCTAAAGCAAATGTAGAAAATAACCGTCACTGCTAGAGTGTGTTAAAAGGGAACACATATATAAAAGATATGAGTGCAGAATGTAAGAAGGTAAGATGTTTGTGTTTGCCTCTGCCGGCCTCTCTCTCTCGATTATCCTGGGTCTCAGGTGGACAGCAGCCTGACTGAAGCATGCTTGTTTTTTCTTCTCCTTCACACATAGATTCTACCAGCGCTTGAACAACCCTTGACCTTTCCAACTGACATTATGTTTCACTATCATTTCTTCCAAATAAATGTGTCAGAGATAATTTCATTTGTAACAAAATGATTATTACTCCCGGATGGATCAAAATGAGACGACTCTGTGAGACTGGATTTTGGAGGGGTGCAAACAGACTAGTATGTTTTTTTTTCATTAAAAAAAGATGATCTACCCTTTTCAATCCTGTTTTCCTATTCTCTTGCAGTTTTCACAATTGCCCTCAGAAGTGGCTATAGTCAAGTGAAGAGGACATGTATAATTTGGCCTGTTTAAAAAAAAAGAAAAAAAAAATAATAAATACATATCATTCATAAAATCTGTCATTTGTTCTGCCCTGCTGAAGTGGTGTGCAAAAAGAAAAGCGCTGTGTGGGCGACTTATAACCACAGAGGCCTTGCAGCTTTCTGAGCCTCAAGTATGCTCAAGTATGCTGCTGATTAATTTCGTCCTCCCCGTTGGCCAACAGAACTAACAATTGCCATTTTGCAACACTTGAGAGCCATCTGCATACTAATGAGTTTCTTTCTATAAGCCTGATGAACACAATGAATGCAAGTATGTATGTGTGCGTGTGTGTGTATATGTTTTGTGAATGCAGGCTTGCATTTTATGAGTGCTACTGGATAGAGTCTAACTCTCTCATTGTTTGATTGGGGAGTGGCTGCAGAGGCACAGATTAAGGTAGGGAAAGAGTCTGTGTTCAGGCTATTAACTAATTTAATTATCATGGCTTTAGAGATGTGGGATTTGAATTATTTGCATTTTTACTTATTATTGTTAGAGGCGAACTTACTTTTTTTTTTTTTTACTGCTGCATTAAAAAAAACATGACCGACTCTTGGAGTGGAACTAATGACATGCTAATTGTTCTCACTTAGTGGGTCTGTGTCAAAGTTTGAACTAGTTTTGCTTGCTTTATTACAGTGGTGTCAGGATAGGTACAAGATGGTTCATTAGGAAAAGATACTAATACAATTAAAAATAAAATACAAACATAATTGCATGATTTATACTAGGATGTGATTTTTGCACTCTTACACAGAACTGACCAACTCACAGATCTGGGAATCAAATAGTGCACTGTATACAAAAGTGTTACTTGTCTGCATGAACCTGACAAGCCTAAATAAACATACTAGCACTAGATGCAAACTTCTGTTTATAGTTCCAATTTAAAAATGGTTGTTCATCATACTTAAATAGCATTAATGTAAACTTGGTTGCAACAGTTTTTCCTAAAAGGAACTTCGAACAACAAATGTTCTCTAAACAAGAAAACAAGCAGACCACACACACACCAAAAAAAAAAAAAAAGATTCTAGTTGATTTCATGTACAAAATAATAAAATAACAGTGAGTGTGAACCGATTACAGTCAGAACATTTCTAGGAACTCTTGACTGATACTAAAAATAATTACAGGCCCTACATACACAGATATAAGAATCAGATTCTGACAACATGAAACTGAAAATGTGCGCTTCATCTGTGACCATATAATATATTAAATAATAACTGGCTAAGCGATGTGTTTCCACTGCAGGATTCTAATGCTATCATGGGCGGTCATGTGATTGCTGCACACAATACTGTTTGTCCTCAGAGGTTCTCAGAATACAAAGTGCTTGGCAGATCAAAGCACCTGGTGCCTTTCCCTCTCGGCAGAGCAAACATTGAGCACTTCCGTTAGGGCTTTATGGGTCCAAAATCCAGTGTGTGTGTAACAGCTGGGTCAGATATAAGAAACCTGGAAAAAAAGGATATCCCTTCAAACTTTTATCAATGTTTAACCCATATAGCTTCAGCCTGTCCAGAGCCAAGCTACAACAATACAATACCATCAATCTGCAAAACCCACTACAATTACCCTCTGCAAACTACGTTTACCACAGAGTGATGACAGTTTGCATCAGTGACAGTGGCGAATGAACCAGTGTAATGTTTAGGAAACAGTGGGAAGGTTAGTATATGATTCTTGAGGTACAGGTTCAATAGTATATTAACTAGCAGTGGCGAGTCTAGGATTTTCACACTACGTGGTCACAAACTCCACAACTTGACCACCACATGCCAAAAAGAGCAATATTGAAATACTTTTACAAAATTCATAAAAGGATAATATTTTTCTGCGTGGTCTTTGAACACCACAACCCCCCAAAAAATGGATATGCGGTCCAGTGGTTAAAGAAAGGGGCTTGTAACCAGGAGGTCCCCGGTTCAAATCCCACCTCAGCCCCTGACTCATTGTGTGACCCTGAGCAAATTACTTAATCTCCTTGTGCTCCGTCTTTCGGGTGAGACGTAATTGTAAGTGACTTTGCAGCTGATGCATAGTTCACACACCCTAGTCTCTTTAAGTTGCCTTGGATAAAGGCGTCTGCTAAGTAAACAAATAATATGCGGACCAGTTGTTTCATTCAAACTAAACACACAAAGCTTTTTTTTTTTTATGTCATTGCAATCAGTGGTCCTTATCTCAGTGAGTAATCCACTGTTAAAATTAATCAGACACCACGCTTTTCAGGGACATAAAGTTCCCTGCTGGTATCCTGTTCGTTTGCATGAGTTTCCCTCCAATTTTCTTCTTTAGTACAGAGCTAAAGAATCCCACCACTTCCTACCACCAACCTCAACTCCTATCAGCCAGTTTCATCTATGCATTCCCCAAGAGAATATGACATCAAAGCTGATGACACTGGCGTGGAAAAAAGACATTTCCGAGCAAGCTGAAATTACAGTGAATACAATATGTCAAAAAAATTAGACATTCCAGAATCCCTGAGTCATGGCACCAGGAGAAGTGACAGAGAGAGAGAGGGCCATGCTGCAAGGTGACACCATCTTGTGATCTCAAACTTATGACAAATTACTTTTGCTTCACAAGGGGTATTTCTGTTGTTAAAAGGTCGGAGGTCAAGGCTATCAGAACTCAATACCTGGAAGGGGAAGCTTGGTAGTGGTGGAGGGTGTTTAAGTCTGAAAAACAAAGCAAAATCATAGAATGAAACAATGTAGTGTCTTGTATATATGTTAACGGGAGGGCGCTTAGTCAATGCAACTAAGAAAGCAAATGTAGAGCAGTATTATTTTTAATGCACAGTAACCCATAATTCAAAAAGCATACATTAACACTGCCAGAAAAAAAAATCACCCATTACTCACATGAATTTACATGTCCCTAAAAGTTTACCTCCAATTAAAAAAAATGAACTCAAGTGGCTCTTTAAGACAGTCATCTAAAAACAAAAAGTGCACTTTAAAGAACAGACAGGGAGAACGCTATAATCTAGTAAAACGATAAAACCTACAGTGCTTAGCTTTGCCTATCACTAATGTCTGCATTATTGCTATGCAAATCTGGCTGATCAAGTCTGTGTATATGACAATAACATTACAGTATTCAAAGCAGCCCAGGTCCTGAGAGCCTGCTGTTCTGTCCAGTTCGTGTATGAGATTCAAAACCAAACTCATCAGCCAAACCCAATTTAATAATAATAGCCTTGGGTACTCACTGATCTGTTGCAGCACCTTCATTCACAGGTGGCTGAATGGCACTTTCATAATACACGTACCGGTAATTTAAACAAATGCTGAGTGGATTCCTCCTAACTTTTATACTTGATGCCCTTGGTACTGGTAGTGTAGCTTCCCTGTTGTTCTATACAATGCTTTTGTGCATTACTGCTGGTTGTTCAAAGTATGGATCTAACTGTTGCATCTTGTTTGTCACAGTTAGTTCAAAGCTTTCAATTTGCCATGGTTTCCCATTCTTTCAGTTTTCGTGATGACGTGCAGCACAACAGATGTTAGCGTTAAGTTTTAGACAGCTTGTCATAGGATGGCTTTGTGGATGACGTCACAGACCAGGAAGAGACTCAATACAACAGCAGACTTGTGTATGAAGCACGCTGATGTGCGTATTTATTACATAGAAAAATGGTTTAAACAGAACAAAACACTGATAAAACCCTAAATAAAACAAGTATTGTGCTGGTGTCAAGCCAGCACGAGTAGCAATTGTTATATTATTATTTTGTTCTCCTCTTTCTCTCTCCCGTACCTCCTCACTGTACACCCAACCCCCTATGTTTGAAACATTCATTCTTTCATACAGCTGTGCCGAGACTCGATTGCTAATCATGCTAAACATTTTAAATCATCCATGCACCAATACATACACCAACAATAACACACTACATACAACATACAACACAAAATAGTATAACTATTCAATAGACATGTGTGGAGCTGATAGTTATGTAAGAAAGATAAGGTGAATTGATATATTCTATTATTAGAAGTTACCCTGTATGTACTGTATGTGGTAAAATTTACTGTAAATGTAAATTCTACAGTAAATGTGTAGGTTTCTGTTTTAGCCAAGTCTTTCTTTTCAAATACTTCCATATGCATGGTTTGCATCTCTAAATAGTGCAACCTTCAAAGTTGCACACTTTTGTACAATGTCTTTTTATGCAACATATTTAGAGTAACACTCCAAATTCATATACTTTCAACAACTGTCAGAAAAAGGTTGGCATTTTTTTTTTCCCCCCAAAAAATGTTTTGCACAAGAGTAAAAGTTTTATAAACCCTAACATAAGAAAGTCCCCTCTTTTTAATAGTCACCGCTGCACCCACGTAACATGCTAATGTGCCGTTCCCTTCACCTGAGCGGCACAAAGGGGTTGCCTCGGCACTTCCTTACCTAGCTGGCTGGCACTGGGCTGAGTTTTTTTTTGTCATTTTCTCAGAGACGGCCTGTCTGCCCAACACTGCTCTTTTCTTCTCTGTTTTTCTGCTTTTACCCCTGAAGCAGCCTTTTGTCCCCTATTGTAGCGAATGGCCTCGGATTCTGTTACCATTCAATACCTCAACCCCCATGAAAAAGAGCAGAAAGAAGAGAAGATTACTTTTTTTTGTTTGAGTGTGATTTTTTTTTTTTTTTGAAGGAATATTTGGTTTCAGGCATTAGGGATTTCGCTTCTTGTTAATAAAAAGTTGCAGCAGTGTTTTTCAGGGTTTAAGGTGACATTTTAACTCCAATGGGCTGCCGCACTTAGATAAATGTGAAGGGCAACCCTCGAGGGACACTTAACCAGGCCAAGGGATTTCCTGCTGGGGCAGGTTTCGAATCAATGGGAGCTAATAATCCGGAGATTAAATCACCTGCCTATAAAACAAGAGAAAAAACTTTTATCCAGGAAATGTTGCCAGGTATCTATTCCTGGCCACAGGCTTCAGTCTGGTTTCTTAACTTGAATATTTACAATGTGTCACAGAAGTGAGGGGGATTTGGGACATATAATCAAGCTAGGAAAATGTGCATAACTTGGGGTTTTAAAGTTTGCATGCACTTTTGTTTGCATTAAATAAAATACAATGTATTAGATGGAACATACAGTGTAGGATGCTTATGTGATGTTGCTCCAGTGATTTTGCAATAATGGTCACATTATTACGCCCTGTTCAACCATCAGTTGACACCTCCTCTGCTACCCTAGAATGACTAACGAATGCTGTTAAGATTTCAGCTAAATAACCTCTGTCTCTCTCTTTCCGTACTTCATATTGCTTTGCAGGTAAAACAATTATGCGACTTCTCTCTCTTTGTAAATGTTTGTTATGGTCCCATCTATTGGTGGTGTTTATCTGTTGTCATTTGGTGTTTTGTGAACCCCCCCCCCGGGGGGATAGAAGTATCTAAGCACTGGAAAGGGGGTTTAGTTTGGGGGAGTGGGCTGACAATCCACTTTGAAAAAGAACAAAGAGCAGTGCAAATAATCTGTTACATAATTTTTTGTTCCCCTGGGAAAAATAACAGAAATATCAGAACAAGGACAGATAGAAACAGAAGTCCAAAAAAAAGAATTAGTGTATATCATCTACTAATATATTTATTTTCATAGGTCAAATTGAGGTATATAGATAATGAAAGGTCTTAATTATTATACTGATAATAATGTTTAGTTTTGTACTGTATTTGTGCAATAGACACAAGTGGCAACTATTACATGCTTAGCAATAGCCTATGAGACAACACGTTATTTATTTATTTATTTATTTATTTCAGTGCCAGTTATCGTGATGTTTATTTGAGACAAGCATATGGCATTCCCACAACATCCCCCAATCTGTCATTGCCTTTCACAGGAATAAAATGAAACGTGTAAGCTGTCAATCAAGCCTCCTTCCTTTGTACTGAGAACAGCTTGTACTCTCTCAGTGCCTTTCCCAATTCTACTCTCAAACAGGGTTTTGTTGAGTTCTAAGCTTTGTTTTGGAAAATTCTCCTCTTGTACTTTAAAATAAACATATTAGTGAGTCAGGCTGTCAGACACCCTCCCCTCAACCCAACCCAACCCAACCCAACCCAAAAAACTGCGTGAGATCTGAAATGGTGACTGACACATTTAATTATTTGTGTGTTATTTTTTTCCCCCTGTTCTTCAGCTGCCAATGTGAAAACAACTTTAGTTTAATCTTCATGTGTGCATTATAGTGACATTATAATGTGCTGTACAATCCAACAGATATCTTGACAACATGCCACTTGGATAACACAATAAAACCAAAACTGCATTCTAAAGGCATTGTCACGAATAAATCTAAAACCTGTCTTCCCTTGTACAGGTGCGATCACCTTTTTTGAGTGAAAGGTGTATGCGGCACAGATAGATGTCTCTTTGATAGAAACAGTTTACTTTATTTGAAGTCTTCCCACTGATGATGGGAATGAGAATGTAGAGATGGAAGCTCTGCTAACAAGATTTAAGTTTTTGCAGGTATTAAGTGGAGGCTAATGTCCCTCATACCTGTGATGTGAAAAGATGGCTACCTTATCCTGTCGTGGCCTTCGCAGAACTACTCAGAGCTGAACCAGAGAGAGAAGTTGAATCCTGCTGGAGCAGGGCTGACTTGCTTGACATCAATGGGAGAATCTAAGATGTTGAAGTACCCTACTTATAAATGTATTATGCTATATTCTTTGTGTTAGTTTACAATAATATACTATGATGTACCTTGTTATTAATCTACTGTATTGTTGTTTAAAATATTCTTTGTAACCAGTAACAATGTTATCAGTGGAATTGGATGGAATCTGTGTAGAAGGTTCATTACTGGAAAATCATGCTAGCATGCTGAAAGCTTGGAGCCTCTCTCTTATCAAGAGGTAGGATCTCTAAAATAAACATAAAGCCTCTTTGGCATTCCAAACCAGTGGAGCAAAGGAGAGCAAACTCTATAAAAATGGCAAAAAGTGTAGGGATAGTTAGAATTGACTGAAAGGAAATAGTGGTTTGTGATTTTTTAAGTGTATTAGCAGAAGGTTTATAAGAAATTAGAACTAAGAGAATATAGTGCAAAAATTAACTTAAAGTAAAAACTTCATTCAAAGCGTAATAGTACCAGTCTGTATCAAGCATATAGTAGGCTTGCCAAAGAGAAGGTAATTAATCTTGGCGACCTTTGCTTGTTTGCAGTACCAAACGGGGGGTAATTGAAGTAAATAACTTTTTGGCAACTCATGCGAGTTTTAATGTTTGGGGGGTTTGAAATCCAAGGCTGCTATAATGAGTGATCTTTTACATATAAGAAATACCTTCTGGTAAAAAAGAATAACATCAGTTCAAAAGTTCACCTTACATATTTTGGAGATGTAGGAGAGATGGACTAGGGGATGATGGCTAATTAATTTTATGGAGGGAGTTGCTGAGTGTTTTGAGAATGTTGTTGACTTGAGGGACAGGAGCTGTTAAGGCTGATTAATGTTTAAGACTTAATTGAAACTTCTGACGGAAGCGAGGCAAAAAACTCTATAAAACCGAGGTAAAATCCTAGTCAAGTGTCACCAACTTGCTAATTACAAGTTGTGTGATCCATGCTCTGAAGATCTCTGATCAAGCCGATTGCTGTTGGTGTCGTGTTCAGAAGTCTTTGCCTTTGAAGACAGTTCCTGTCCTTACCTTATATTCCACACTTCCATATATAATTGGGGAGGTAAGAACTATTTGGAATCTATCTCTCTCCTATATTGATGCATTGCTATAAGGTATGTGACTTATGTTTTAGTCTATGAGAATGACATATTGGATGTTTTAGGACTTAGCGATGGGCGTCTTTAGTTTTATGCATGTATAGCCTTAGAGCAAAACATATTGTAACCATAAAATGTATTTGAAGTATTAATGCTAACAACTGTTAAGGCACTGGACTGCCCAGATCTCCTGTCAGCAGGGATTCGACCTAGTCTATAACTACTCAATCCGTTTTTTAGCAGTTAATAAACCGAATGAGGTACTAATACTACTCTGATTCGTTAAAACTTCAAATCAAATGAGTCTGTGTGAATTTCTTGATTGTTAAAAAGTCATCTGGATATGTTGTAAGCCCAGTGCACGAACAATCCACTTACAGGAGTCTGAAACATCTTAATTTCCTGAACGTCTCCCCTGAGTTTTAGAGTGGGCTTAGAGTATATACAGTATATATATAAATAAAAAGAGTATGTGCGAACCTGACATCATAATGCTGAAGGCTGGAGAAAACTGGCATTCTAACTACATTTATTGGTTATTTGATGTTCTTGTACGTTGTTGTTTAGTACAGTAACACGTTAGAATCATAATCTTTTTTTTTGTTTCAAACTGAACTTAAAAAGGAATTTGCTAATGACTCTTAATCAATACATTATTGTTATTGGTTAGTATATTATTATTATTATTATTATTATTATTATTATTATTATTATTATTATTATTATTATTGGTTTCTTTAAAAACAAAAATTTTCTAGGCAATACATTTACAATACCTTTACATTCCTATGCATTGTTATATAAACTTATTGTAAAGTCTGTCCATACTCAATAAAACAAGGGTTGGCTTAATTTTAAGCATGTCTGGGCAAGTGCAGAATTGTGCATCGCACTGATTGAGGGTAATCGAGGGTCTAGCCTAAGAAGTTCTGTCTCTTGAGGTTGGTTATTGAAGACCAGTGGATTGTCATTAGCATTCTCATTATGCTTTGCTCACCTGCAACCCCTGTTTATTATACATCCCCAAGGTGTTTCTCGAGATATTGTGATGCAAAAATGCAAATAGGTGGCTGCTTGTACAGAACCTGCACTTGTGCAGGCATCACTGGGAGCCTTGTGCTCTGTTGCCAGAGGACTGATGCCTTATCATTAAGGCTGATGACTGTTTGTCTGTTTTGTAACCAGTGGAATCAGGGCCCTCTAGGCAGTGGCATCATTAGAAAGAGATATCAATGATGGAAATGAAAACCATCTAAACTCTCTGATTTGTGGCCCCCACATTTTTCTCTTTCCGTCCAGCATATTGATATAGGACCTTTAAAACAGTAAATGTCATGTAAAAAAAAAAAAAAAAATGTTAAATTATTAATTATATGAAATACATTTGATTTGCAGGAACTTTGGGATGCCATCCAGGAATATTAAATGAGAAGTATGATCAAAACCTAGTCTTCCTCAATCAAATCTATCTTTACAACAGTATATCTATTAGAATATTTGAAAGTGATAGGACCAGATTTATGATGCTTTTTTATTGCATATTATATATATATATATATATATATATATTACACACACACACACACACAGTCGCAGACAAAAGTATTTGGGCATTTAAAAAAAAAGAAAACACATCAAAATTATATCTATAATTTCTATTTGTTCTATTGAAAGATATAAATTAAAGTAGAGATTCAGCTTTATAATAACAACAAATTATTATATAACATGCATACAATGAAAAATAACATGCAAAGTATTGGGGAAATCAACATGTACAAAACCGATTCGTTGCTAATTATCGACAATTACCATGATTGAACACCAACACCTGATGATAATTATAGAATAAATACATGATCATCAAGTGCTGAAAAATAAATTTGAAATGTGTGATTCAAAAAAGCAACAAAAATGGTTAAAACTAAAGAGTACAGCAACAATCTCAAAATGGCACCAATACAACTAAATGAAAAAGGAGAAACTTCCAAAAAAATAGCAGAAAGATTCGGTTTACCGAAAAGCACTATGTGGGCTATTATTGACAAACACAGGAGAACAGGAACTACTGCAACTAGCTCCAGGTGTGGAAGAAAGATTTCTGCAAAATATGGAAGAATAATTTGAGCAGCCTGGCAAAATCCTCGGATTACTGCAAAAGATTTGACACAAGAATTGAGAGAAGATGGTCAAAAAATTCACGAGTGAACAATTAAACGGTACCTTAACAAGATGAATGTCCATGGGCGAAAACCGAGATGCAAACCTTTGTTAAAAACAATACACAAAAGAAAGCAATTGGAGTTTTCCATTGAATACTTGAAGAATCCTGATGATTTCTTCAACCTAATTTTATGGTCAGACGAATTCAAAATATAACTTTTTTCACCAAGAAAGCAACAATATGTTTGGAGAGAGGAGAAGAATTTAAAGAAAAGTTCATCATGCCCACTGTTAAACATGATGGAGGTAGTGTGATGACATGGTCTTATTTTTCTTTTCTCAGGCACTGGCCACCTTTGCATTGTAGAAGGATCAATGAATGCCGCAAAATATCAATACATTTTACACTCTCATTTGTTACACAGTGCTAAAAGGCTTATTGGATGCAAGTTTGTATTCCAGCAGGATAATGAACCTAAGTATTCTGCGAAGTCCTCAAAGGAATTTCTGAAAAAAAAGGAAGATTACAGTTCTGGATTGGTCATCTCAGTCCCCAGACTTGAATCCCATTGAGATTTTGTGGATTGACTTGAAGACTGCTGTTTCAAAAAGGAAACCAAAGTTGATTTCAGAACTCAAAGCTGTATGTGTTGAAGAATGCGCAAACATATCTCTGGAAAGATGCCAGGAACTGGTTTCAAAATACAAAAAAAGACTGCAAGCTGTAAAGGAAACAAAGGGTGGGTACACAAAATACTAATGTAAGGGTGTCCAAATACTTTTGTATGAAACTGTTATTCATAGAAGCACAAAAGTGCAGATTACTTGATTGAATAATATAATATCAAAGTCCTCAGCACTCAAATTAATTCACATTAATACAATTAACATTAATACAAATTATTATCATTTTTTAAAATCTTGTTTTAAAAACAATTCAAGAGAAATTATATAATTTAGACTAGAGGACACTGCAGAAAGAGAACACTGATGCTTAACTCAGATAAGGAGATCACATGTTTTTAAAGTTTATTTTTACAGTTCACAGCTGAATGGATACATGTAGGGACACAGCAGCCATACTATTTATACCTGAAAACAGGAGCCTAGAGATAATATACTGTACAATACAGAATAAAACATGCCCACGATGACTCACTCAAAAATATGCCTAAGTAGGGATTTTTTTTCTTTTCTTTTTTTAAGTTCATGCCAAAAATTACAGTCATGCAGGATAGGCGTGATTACATGAATTCGAAAGCTTAGTAAACTTACAGAATAAGAATTTAAAACAGATAAAGAAGCAGTATTTTGTATCCATGTACTTCAACAATATTGGAACTGGGTTCCAATATGACATACATAGCAGTTAACCAAGCCTTATGATTAAAGTTAATTTATGATCATCTGTTGTATAGGTTGGTTTGCGTAAAATTCGTACACTGGCATTATGTTAAACTGATATGCCTACATTGTGTGTGTGTGTGTGTGTGTGTGTGTGTGTGTGTGTGTGTGTGTGTGTGTGTGTGTCTGTTGATGCTGACAAAAAGGGCACTGAACGTATGAGCTTCAGTGAAGGTGCCACACACTGGGTAAAGTTACAGCAGAGTCAGGCTGTAGTTCTTGCTAAGGTAAACCTCACTTCCACTACAGACTAGCCTCTGCTGTATTTGTTTTACTGTTGTTAAACTGGTTGTGTTTCACATGGGTGTTCAAAGAATGTTCGAGAAATGGCCCTGTCCTTGACTGAGAACGCAGATTCATGAGATGTGAACGGTTATCAGGGATTGTGTTTACACAAAACAAGCACTGTCTCCCTGTTTCTATGCCTCACTGTTGCCTGTGAAATGTCTTGTAGATGTCTTTATCTAAACCACATCAACCCTAATTGTATAATTGGCTGGCCTCTGACTTCTTTCTTTTCGTGTGGTTGGTATTGATTCTATCTTTGATGCAGTTGCTGAAGACCTGTGGAAAAAACATCCAATTTACTTAACTTCGCACATTGATAATCCTTGCTAATTGTCTAATTGTGTGGTCTGATATGGGAACTGATCTAATTTTTTTTCGTCTTTTCATTTATTTAAGAAATGATTTTTCACCAGAGCCTGTCGAAGATGTCCCATCTCATTTCCTGTCTTTTGGAGGTGGGTGTGGATTATTATTTTTTTCTTTACATTTTTTTTAATTTGAATAGCTGTTATTGACACACATGGATAATCACCAGAAGCTAAAAGAATATACCCAACACAAGGGGATTTTAGAAATGAACTACTTTCTTTGTACTGTACAAATATACT
Organism: Acipenser ruthenus; assembly: GCF_902713425.1. Lineage (NCBI taxonomy): Eukaryota > Metazoa > Chordata > Actinopteri > Acipenseriformes > Acipenseridae > Acipenser > Acipenser ruthenus. The sequence continues at coordinate 34,538,407 of NC_081200.1, read as the reverse complement.
TTACCCCAAGGACGCTGGTGAACATGCAAGTGGTTAATATAAGGTGGTTTAATTAATAGCTGGCCCATCTTATTCTGTATTCAAGACAGATTCCAATTCAAGAAGATAGCTGTGCTCAGTGCCTCAAGAGAAAGCTATTTGGGTCTGGGGGTATTCCCAACAGCTCTGCTCTATCTGTTATCTCTTCAATGCACGTACAGTAAACAAACATAGCAAGGTTTTCAGGCTCTCACTAGTGTGCTAATTGATGATGGAATACCTCGGGCAAACAGACACTGTCCACTCCTTGACTTTATGGGCCATTGTAGCCACAATCTGTGTTTTTTAGCCAGGTTCTTCAAGCACATTTACCCCTTGTAGAGGAATTTAATGAGACTGATGGTTTGTAGTGCACTTGTCACTCTTAACAGACTTCCTATGAAGAACCTTGGACCCAATGACCTATACCTTTAATCAGCCAGGGCATTAAAACCCCCTCAGCTTTAAAATGTGATGAACCGTGTTTATGTTCTTCAGCCCTTTGGATTGCAGGTGTGGGTTAATTTTTTAAGAGAAGAACAACATGTTAGAATGAATACAAGACACATTTGATACTGAATACTGTAATGTAAAAAATTTGGTAAAACAGATCCATTAACAATGCATATATTGATTAATTTCTTTCTGTATGTAATAAACAAAGTTCTATAAAAATCACATTTAAAAAAATGTTTTGGAATGTATGAAAATGAACTAATTTGTATTATGCATCCTTATTTTCTATAAATAATCCAGAATCTAGACCAAAAGCCTGACTTTGCATTTTCTCGAGTGCTTTCCAAACCCTGAAGAGCTTTGGTTGGTTTAATCTCCATTAATAACAGGTCCATGTAATTATAGCCTCAGCAGGTTTGTTTTCATGGAAGCGACCCCTGGTCATGCTTCAGGGCTTGTTGTCACATATTGAAGGCCTGGGACTTATGGCTTGAACAGCTGAATGTCTTGAGGGTTGTTTGCATTGCAGGGATCTCAATTATTAGAGCAGCAATACATCACTTGCAGTCTTTACTCTCTCAAACCAAATGTTTGAAGAACTCCAATTAGAAGGTGCTTCTTTTATTTAAGCAATAGTGCCCTTTAATAAAGGCTCTACTGTGTGGTATGTGACAGAGATCGAAGGATTCTTGGTGTTAGGTCTCCCTCCCAACCTGTGAGGGCGCTGTGTAAAGGAAACAGAGTACCCTGGACCTGATGGCCCGACAATTCATTCCCAGGGTTAGGCGGAAGTCAGCCATCTAGAAAGGGGGCGGAGCTACTGTACACTAAATCATTGACCCGGAAGTGAAACGATGTGGCAGCCGCAGATTGGAGGCGCGGTTGCAATCGTTATCCAAGGGGTCATGGTTGACGGTATTTAAGGGGATGTAGTTAAGTTATCTGTTCCTTTGTATCTAAACAATGTCACTGTTTGTTATTATTAGATGGCTGAACACGATCCGGAGCTGTCGCCAAAGGCCAGCACTGAAACCAGACAAATTTATTACACTTTGTATCACTGAAGAACTGTACAGTCACCACGAGCACTAGAGCACGCACTGTGGACTGGTGTTTGTGTATTTGTTACGTGTGGGTGAAATAAAGCAATACACGCCGCTGTATTGCTTCTCATTGTTTATTGTATACTGCTGTTTGTCATCAGGCAATTGGATTTAAAAATAAACCACCATTGCACCTGGATTACCATTGTCTGTCTGATAATTGATCACCTGCACACTGTTAACCACTTTGCCACACGTAGTAGGCCGTGATTGGAGTTATGCGTCCCGAGTTGAAGGCGAGGTTGCTAATGAAAGTCAAGGTCAACTACCACATGTTAGAGCCTTCATCGAGAGTGCACTATCGCTACTAGAAACCAATTTTTCTTATTATTTCCTTTAAAACACCACTTTTAAAACCTGTATTTACCTTGCACTTGTAATAATTCGTCAGGTACCATTCCACTGAGGAAAGTCTGAGGAAAACAGTCCAGAAAGTGTTCATAAAGGATCACGTACATAATGAGAAAATAATAATAATAATTAACAAACAACCTTTTGCTTGTCAAAGTGGCTGGACAGTGCCACATATCTGAATGGAGCAATATTACTGACCTGTCCGTGTCTTGCTTTGTTGCTGTTGAAAGATGCTGAGCTCCAGTTGAGCTGTCAAGCTGTGGTGGATTGACTGATACGGCAGTGGTGTGCACAGGACTGGTTGCTTTTGTAGTTGTAAAGTATTAATTGGCTGGTTTTGGTGGATAATAAAATACATTTTGACCTATTGTGTCTTTGTTTAGTATTTGCTGAGCTTTCAATACAGCAAATCACAATGAAAAAGCCGGTACAGGTGCGGATTGATTTTAAATTTGATTCACAGCTGATGTCATGACGGAGCAGTGGGCATCTACTGTTTGATAGAAGCCCGCTAGAGCTGGAAGCTCATTAGCTGATTGTTTTGTAATTGAAGTTTGATTTCTGAGGTCTGCTAAGAGGTATATGGCACACTGTACTGTGAAGAGAACTACCTGAAACCCAGTCTTGGGAAAGTATACTGCCAAATGTTTAATGGAAAGTGTTGTAACAACCTCCCCAAATTAGAAAGAATTGCCAGACTTAATAAAAAAAAACTACATTAGAGGGAAAATTTCATCAGATTCAAATGTATTGTAACATACAGACATAAAAACGACATAGAAACCTCAAACACTTGACACTGCAGCAAACCAACCAACAATAACCAGAGAAACACATATATTCCCAAAAGTAATTGTCACTGTTGTTTCCCCAACCACTAATAATTTCTTCTGAGCACAACAGTTAATAATTTAAGTTCAGTTCAGTCTCGCACTGTGAAAGAAAACAATCTTCTTGGAAAAAAAGTCTCAAAATGTAGAACCAAAATGAGATTAACAGTCATAGACTGGTCTTACCACTCCATGGAAAGTGTTGCCAGATTTTTCCAAGAGAAAGAAAAATAAATAAATGAATCGCAAAAAATAAATAAATTCATTTAGGCAGTAGGATAAACCAGTCAGCAAAAAAGTGTGTCCATCCAAAAAAACAAAAATAGTCCAAAAATAGACCAATGAAAAAAATAATGTATTTATATATATATATATATATATATATATATATATATATATATATATATATATATATATATATATAATATTGAGGGAAAATAACAATAATAAACAAGGTCAAAAGACTCTTTAAACACACTTAGAATATTTAAACGAAAGTTAGAATATTTAACCTTTTCCTTCTTTGTTAGAGATTTAGAGAAGCTAGTCTCAAACCCAGAGAACCTTCTCTCTCCCCCTTCTCAGCCTTACCAAACATTTTAAACAAAGGGATTTTATTTCACCCAGATTCCCCCCCTGCTCTCATCAAATGAACCAGGTACCTAAAACAATTAGGAACAAACACCTGTAGTGAAACCAAGCTAATTAAGCAATTTAGAACATACCTGACTTCAATTAACTTTGCTGAGTTACTAGAAAGCCTATATCAAAGCCTGCAAACATTTCCAACTTATTCTGACAGTGATATTATTTATGTAACTGGGTTACAGTGTCAATCCTCAGTGTACCCCTGGCAGTCATTGGAGGTTATGTGTTGGAGGTTATGTATATACTGAACATTTGAACGCTAGTCTTCATCTTAATCCCTTGGTTATGACGCCAGTTGTGTACAGTGTAAAGGCTGGGGCAGAGAAACAAAGGTCTCCTATCACCCCCATTTTAACCTAACCATTACATTTCTGGGTTTAATCTCAAATAAAATGAAAACCTTGTGTATGAAGAATACTATCTTTAGGGAAAGCAGCTTCATAAATGTAAAGATTCCCTGCTGTAATAGTCCTGGTAGATAATGCTACGAATGCTCAAAGCTTGGTAGGGTTAACACTACGTTTGGTATGAATGCTGTGGAGACTGCTGGCCTTTGTGCTCCTAATACGAACACTCAAGAGGCTTCCAGAACTACCCTGTTGGATAAACACTGCATCATACACCCTTGCTGACAGACCTGATGGCCTAGTAGGAAGAGGAGGAAAGAGTTCATGAGCTTGCTGTCCCTGTATAGTATGCTGGTTATTATCTGTAAGGAACCTTATAACACCATAAAAGAGAAGACAATATTGATTTTGTTTTTACATCCTTAGAAATGGACAGATTCGTTATGCAACCTCGCCCAATCAACATCAGTGTTTATAAAATTGATTGGTACAGTGCCCTTCATTATTTCATCCCTGGATTTGAAAGCAATTTTTTTTCCTGTTTCAAATCTACAACTTAATCTGTGAACACAGTGCTATGAAAGCCTCTTTTAGTAAGAGATTTGGTATAATATCTAAACACATTTGTAAATTAGGTCAAATATGGGATTGGTGATGCATTCTGCCTTCCATGAACACCTCACTTTCCTTTAAATTTAGCCTGCATATTTTTTTGTGTTCCTTTTTAACATGGTGTACAAAAACTACTGCATTGTTTAGTATGTAATAACAACATTTATTACATGGGTAAGGATGGCCTGACGTAACAAACACTTGGCTTTGAAGGGAAACATTTGGGAAAAAAATATCATACTAAAGTGGAGTTGTAAATTGTATTGTGTTCTTTTATCCTTGATTCCAATCCTTCTCCAGAATCCCTTCCTGGGTGTTCTGTTTAAAGCTGTCGCCATGTAAATTGAGGCCTTGTCACATAGCAATCCAGCGGAGACCACAGCAGCAGGAAGTTCCTGCTGTCATCTGACATAAGGATCTACTGTTAAAAGTGAGGTTGTAAGATAAACAACTACATTAATAGATTTGAATCTTATGGAAGCCAGACATGGAGCAGTTTAGACAATTAGAATTCAACCCCCCGACCTGCTGTGTGGCCGATAAAATAATATTGATAGCCACACGTATCTATCTGTCCAGTGGCTCCCGTATAACTTCAGTCACAGGACCTTTGGCTGATATTTGTCAAAACTTGGTAAATGTTAGGCTTCTACTGTATTGCAAAATAGTGAGAGTCTTTAAAATACCCCCCCAACTATTATCTTCCCTTCACTAGGAATTGAAGCATACAGTGCAGTTGGATTGGTTATCCTACCAGCAACACCTGTTTTGTTGGCCATCTGTATCAGAAGGTTGTGGATTTGAATTCTAATCTCCACGTGCAGCCGGGGACATGTGAGATGCAGTATTTGGATCCTCAGAAGCTCATTTTGAATTTTAATGTTGGAGTACAGCATTAAGACACAATTTGTTGATTTCCCTGCTTGAACTTTATAGAAACATTTATTTTCACAGTTCTCTACAACAGTCTACTACCCTTTGCTTTAAGTTATAGCCTAAACCCCATGCTTGAAAACAACTGATAACTTTTGCTTTAGTAACAACTGAATTAAATAGTAAAGTTTATTTGTTTAATTTACAGTGCTCTAGAAAGAACTAAGTTCAATGATGTATTAATTCAATCCAATACATACTGCTGCACATTCACTATATTACATTTTTTTTTCTTCAGTAAAATGTTACATGTTTTGAATTACTGTAGGCTTGCTGTATAGGAAATTTTGAAAAACAACAGCAATTGTTGTTGATGGGAATCTTTTTATTACAACTGCTGTTGTGCTTTTAAGTCACTTTCTAATAAAATAAATCGGTCTGTGGTCATCAGATGGCAAGGTAATGGAGAGGTATAGAACAGAACTGTGCCTGAAAAATGTGTGATAAAAAGTGTAAGGAGGAGGGGGGTGGGGTGGAGGAGGTATTAGGGTTTCTATAAACATGTCTTAATGAAATTCAAAGGAAGATTGATTCAAAAAGGTTCTTCTTCTCTGTCAGAAAAATGTACTAATATTTAATGACAGGTCACCAAAACCTGGGGGGGAAAAAGAAAAGAACGAAATCAATAAGCATGCTCAAGCGATCATGGCTTAATGGCCTAATATATCATTTTAATCCAAACACTACTCACCTGTCGAAACAAAAGAGTTAATAATTATCACTTCCAAATAACCCATATCCACATACATCATTAAATGAGCCTCCACCCACCTGCCAGGAACGCTTTCCTTTTCCAGGCTTATTGGAGGGGGGGGGGGGGGGGGGCAGGGGGGCGGGGGGGGGGGCTGCAGGGGGTGGGTGCGGGGTGCAGGGGGGCGGGGGCGGGGGCGGGGGGGGCTGAGTAATGCTGTTTGCAAAGCATTTGAACACGTAGCAATCTGTGTGCAGAGCAAACAGATTGATCTAAAAGATACGCTTTACCTGGGTCTGTGAAAGGTACCTGTATTTTGCACAGTATTTACCATGTCCACAACTGATGATAAACTAGTAGTTTTTACTTAAAGAGCAGTGTGTGGCTATAACATTTATATGGTTTTAAAACCATAACTACATTCGCTAAGGGTGATTTTTGCTCATGTTCTTAGTTTACCATGTGCACAGTTTCCCCTGCTTATTCTTTGCATTTTCCACACTCCATGCAAACCAATGTTTCCATGAAAACAATGTTTTAAACTTGCTTTATTATATTTTGCTATGCGTATATCATGGTATAGCGTAGTACATTTTTATAAAGGAAACGCAATTTTTCTCAGGCATCAGATGTATGTTTGCATTGGACAGAGGCACCTGTGGATTTTGGTACACCTCATTTCTTAAACCAACACAGAGAGAAATTGCACTAATCCCCATATATTGCTTTCAGTGCACTCTGCTATTGAAGGCAGTGACTGGAAAGAGTCACCATTATCAAGGACTGCTGACTGCCATGTAAATTGCAAATAGAAGTAATGGGCCACTTCATCTTCTCCTCCTGATCTGTTGTACAATGGGCAAAATCAACAGAAATGTAGACAAACAAACCTATAAAGCTATAAACATATCAGGAGTCCTGCACCATTCCACTTCCTCAGGTGAAAAGTGAGAAGTCTAATTCAGCAAGTCTGAATGTAATAATTCCAACTGTCAGGCAACTATTTATTAAACAGGGGACAGTTTCTCATACTTGACTAACACTTTATTTTAACTCCTTAACTTCCAATCATTTATGACAGACCAGTATTGTCAGACCAGACCAGTAATCTGCAAAGGCTCCTGGTTAAAAAGAAAATTTCAACAAAATATGTGTTAAAAATGTGCTTGTTTGAAACTAGGGTTCAAAGAGAAGCCTATATCAATCACTAAGGTACTTTGTGTAAGATGATTGTTTAACTTTGACAACGGTGAAACAGATAATTGAACCATCTTATTTAATCTAAGGTTGAGTAAAAACAACTATTTACAGTAAAAAGCCAAACTCTGTCTAAAAGGGTGAATCACTTTAATAGCTAAAAAAAAAAAAAAAAAGGTTAAGATCCTTAAGTGACTGAAACAGGAAATAATTCTGAATCAGCTGCGTTTGCTGATTTCCTGGCCCCAATCAGGGAACGGGCAGTCCCTTGTTGGTGTCTCTGGCAGGGATAGGCCTGCTTGTCATGTCAGCAGGACATGCCTTTTCACTGTGACTGACTGCCTTCGATAAGAAGTTAAGCTAGCTCTATTACTTAAAGTAGCATAACAACTTTGGTTTGCAAACAGAGTTTTAGCCACTGCTCTTAACACACATATCTTTTCTTTCTCAAGTAATTATACAGGGTGCACCTTTGTTATAAGAACTTGGTAAAATGCTGTTTGGGTCAACACAGATTGCACACTACCTGCATTCAGAACACTATATGAACTACACAGAATGTAGCTCCTTAGCTAAACACGATGCTGCTTTTATTTACTTCCAGTCTACACTTGGGTTAAACATCAATGTTCATCAGCTCACCATTCAGACCAATCTTTGCTAGTCCCTTTTTTTCAGAGATAAAAAGTCTTCCAGCTTTATCTTTGGTGGCAAATTGAGTGATTCCACGGCATTAAAGCACTACCAGGCAAATACAGGAATTAATTTTTAGATTTAAAATATATTACAAAGCAGAGTAGTGTCTTGGCTCCTGTGAGAGAATGTCTTTTCCTACTTTAAAGTGACAGTGATTTAAGGCAGTAAAGTGTTTAGAGCCAATTTATCCACAATGCAGGGTATTCAAGAAAACACATGCACATGTATTTAAGGTAAGTGAAGATGAAAAGGTGGCCCTCTACAAGAAACCTTGAGCCAAGATTCCTCAGGAGTTATTATTATTTGTTTCTTAGCAGACGCCTTTATCCAGGGCGGCTTACAGTTGTTACAAAATATCACAAAACAAAATATCACATTACAGATAAGAGCAGTTATGAAATGCACTGAAATCAGTAGTAAATAAGAGAAAATAAGAAAAATTAAAAATACAGTAATTAATTACATTTCAGAGGAATTTTGACTAAGAGCAGTTAAACTTATAGTAAAAACATTTGCTTATGAGTAAATTCCATTAAGTGTAAGGAGTAAGTACAATAAATGGATAAGAATGATTTCCTTCTAAGAACAGGGTGTAAAACTCTCTGTTCTTACATTTTGTACTCAATTAGAAGTGCACCTTATGCTGAAGGCAGTTTGTGAGTGTTTAACATAATTGTTTAAATTAGATGTTTATTTTCCCATCAAAAGAGTACCGGTAATTTAAAAGGAGAGTTGAGTGGAGAGAATACCAGATACAGTTTTTTTTTTTTAACATGGTACTATATGTACATTAACAGTCTAAAATGTAAAAAAATGTTCAAACTAATCAAATTTTTTAAATACCAAACATTTGTTTTCTAATGCCAGTGGATTATTATATTTCCTAAGTCATTTTTACTTTACTTGTTTATTTAGCAGACACCTTTATCCAAGGCGACTTACAGACTAGGGTGTGTGAACTATGCATCAGCTGCATAGTCACTTACAACTACTTCTCACCCGAAAGATGGAGCACAAGGAGGTTAATTGACTTGCTCAGGGTCACACAATGAGTCAGTGGCTGAGGTGGGATTTGAACCAGGGACCTCCTGGTTACATAATGTTCATAGGAATAAAAAAAATTAAAAATCAATATATTCAATACAGAGAGGTCACATAGAATTGCAGCATTCAAAATTCAAACAGAGGCGAGCAGGCATCAAAACAAACCAAATGAATAATTTGTAAAGGAAAAGATCTGATAGCTTTTTGGCCTTAGAAAAATAAATGCTTAGATAAGGGTAAAGCCAATTCAATTCATCACCGAGAACGAGGACAGAGATGTTTATAATAACCTTTTTGAAGAGCAATTTTTAAAATTCACATTTTCAATGCATCTGGCATGCATTCCAGAGGGACAAATCACTGATTGTTAACCATGGGTTTGTTTACTTGCTTGAGCTGTTTTGACTAAAGTATTTAATGCCATTGTCTTGCTGCAAGGCAGCTTTGCAAAAAGCAATCACCTGCAGTGCACGCATGCCAAATTACTCATGTGCTCAAGGGGCGTTCATGTGCTGGTGTCTACCTGGCAAGAAAGACCTAATGCTCTATTTTTTTCTGTAAGAAATGCAAACTGGCAGACTGCCATAGAACACAGTATGTATTTTTTTTTGAAGGTAATATTATGTTTGGCGTGTTGTTCTCTTGTGATAGATCTATTGCTAAAAGACGAATCCACATTCAGTGATAATGGTCTGTTACAATTAAAGAAGGTGCAGCGATGTTCTGTTTTGTTAAATTGCAGCATGAAAGTCTGGATGCATGAGAGGAGGTTTAAAGAATAGGGACTGCTCTTCAAAGCATAATAACTTATATTAAGTTAAAATAGAACAATGAGTATAACCCATCCTGAGTTAAATTCCATAAACAGTATACTGTATATCTTCAATAAGTATTTTAGTTCTGGGTTGTTTTGCTCCAATATCAACATGTTTTTTATAATTGGTATACAAATTAAATTACATTTGAGGCAACACCCCCCCCCATCCCTTATGGAAGAGTCATATAGTAGGGGTTAACTCAGGATGTGCCAATACTTGTATATTCTGAGCAATTTCCTTTATGAAATCTGAAGTTGTTAAGTATTAATAAAATGGACTGTGTTAATTACTCAATGCAAAACAATGCAATCCCTCGGTTTCCCTTGTTTAGACAATTATTGAGAATCAATCTGACAGTGTTATTTAATATAGAACCTGTCGTGATCAAACTAACTAGAACTAATTTATATTTTATAAGCGATTATTTGTCTTACCTTTCTTTTATGCTTTTGATATGATTTTTTTTTTTCACTTTACTCAGTTTCCTTAGAAATGCATTATCTCTGCAGTGAATTGTGTGATCGTAGTCCTGGGCAAGGACTGATTAAACTCGACAAACAAAACAACACATTCCAGTTTCCACAGTGGCAGCTTGTTCATCTGCTAGTTTTGCTACATATTTTCACTGTCTGTTTACGGCCTCTGTATGGCAGTAAATATATCAGCGCCCTGGATGAGAGGAAGTTAATTGCCATTGATTGGTACTCAGTGGTAAAGGTGAGGATAAGTGAGCTTACTGAAACCAACACATTAATAGGTGTGTTTTGTTTTATTTAATACCTGCTGACATATGCTTATTAAATACTTGGAAAATACACGAATCAGCTCACCCCTAGGGTTAACATAAGTTGTGAGAGAACTAACTAAATAACATGGCCCATGATGGCAAAGAACACAAGACTATGCGACTACATCAAAGGATGCCAGTTGTGACATGCAGTGAGGTTTATGAGAATAAAGTTATTATATGTGTCTGGCTAGAAGCCAAAGTGTATATTAAAAATAATATCACAGAGCTTGATCTTCAGGCATACAATACTAAACAACTAAAATAAATAATTAAAGGGGCCCCTGAAGTCAAAGTGTTCATGTTAATTTATGCAAACCTAAAATAACATGTAAGAGTGTGACTGTAATTTACCAGTATTACCCTTAAAAACTAAAATAAAAAAAGTAAATTTGCATGGTCATTTTATGGTTTTCCCAGGCTTTTCCCATGGTTATAATAAACATTTACCATAGTTTACCAGGATTTGCTTGGTTTATTAATATGCTTTACCATACTTCTCAGGGCTTCAAACTTTCATATGGCTGTGCACAGCTACTAATTCTGAAATCTTACAATGTATATCGATATGTGTACTTAGTTATACACTATATATATATATATATAGGCATGTACTTTTGTTCATGCAGAAAGCACACTGTTAAAAGCCAAAATAGTCTTCCACTGATTTCCCTACTAATTATTATGGCATTAAGAGAGGAATTGCAATTTTGCTGAAAATACTCGGCCTCAAAGACATCACCTTTTATCCTTCAGAAACAAAACGTATTTTTAAAATCCAGTTTTTTTATCAAATGCCTACCTCTGTCATTATGAGATGCTGGCATTTCACAGGCCATCGCATTAAAAAGGAAATGATATTCCATGTTGGATACCTTGGAGAATAAGCTACTGTACAGTAATCTTTTTCTATGTACACTTTCCAGAGGAGAAATGTAGTAACCCAATATGCAACAGTTTCCAGGAGTAAGGATAGGATTCACAAAGTTAAAAAGTTTTGATGTTAATGTTACTGTCACAGGGATAAAAAGCTGACCTGACACTAAACTTTGGGATTCTCTTTAAAAACGTCTTCATATAGTAGTGGTTTGTGGCATGTCAGTCAAAATACAATAACAGGGCAGCAGTGTGGAGTAGTGGTTAGGGCTCTGGACTCTTGACCGGAGGGTTGTGGGTTCAATCCCCAGTGGGGGACACTGCAGTTGTACCCTTGAGCAAGGTACTTTCCCTAGATTGCTCCAGTAAAAACCCAACTGTATAAATGGGTAATTGTATGTAAAAATAATGTGATATCTGTATAATGTGAAATAATGTATAATGTGATATGTTGTAACAATTGTAAGTCGCCCTGGATAAGGGCGTCTGCTAATAAATAAATAATAATAATAAAAATAACCCCTGTTCATTTTCTTACCCATGATAAATACTTATTTTTGCTATTCAACAAAAGCAAAACTGATTTGTTTAAGCTAAAAAGAAACATCTGTGACTTTCAATTGTGTACGTTCTCCCCTCAGACCAAAGCCGCCGCAGAGCACTCTGTGGAGCAGGCAACTTTTCAGACAGCTGGACCTGGGCCAGCTACATTTACACTACAAAACAAAAAAGACCTAGGCTGTCTCAGAGCTGGCTTAAAAGTGGCTAGTGTAAACAGGGTACATGTGTGCTAATCAAAAGAGGCCCTCATCCCATTTGACGAAATAATGCCATTTCGGCTAATAGCTGGCGCTGTCAGATCATTTTGTGAGCAATTAATAAAGTGTGTATGTATGTTTTCTCATTGAGGAGCACTTCAATTGTAATTTTACACCTGGGTTCAGTGCTTTGAAAGCACTCTCCATGCCACAGGAGCATTTTAAAGTCCTGAATAGTACACACTGTACATTGTATATGCCCAGAATAATAGATTTTCTTTTCTAAACACATATTCCCATCAGATCCCTGAAAACTTGATCAGATGTAGCCACTGAACACTTACTGTGATTCAAGTAAGCTGATATAATACTTGAGTTCACTCATTTTATTAAAATAGTGAGTTATTAAATAAAAAAATACTTTAAAAAGATGGAAATCATATATATTGCAGTTAACAATATTATCAATCATTGATAGTGTTTAAGAGTTGGGTAGGGAAATAGGCTGTGGTTCAACTTGTAATTGCAACTGATTTAAAGAATATCACCATAGTCAATGCCAATTTCTGTAAGCCACCTCTTATGATAAAGTGGTCCTGTGTTTCACTAATTACATTCAACGGGATAGAAGTTCAAGGCAATATAAACATTACCAGCTTTTAACCTTTCTTAGCTACTGTCATAGCAATCAGAGTGTCTCTTGTTACTTCAATCTCATTGTTCTTGGACAGATAAGGTATAGCCATTACCCATTATAGTTGCAAAGCACTGAAAGGCAGTTGCCTCAGGATAAGTGCCAGGCATTGTCTCACGGTTTCATTAAAGACTATTTTGGGAAAAAAATTTACCTTTTGTCTTCTGGACTTTTTGATAGATCACCACCTCTGTTTTTTATTCAGAGTCTAGCATTTTCTAGCTTTGACAATAATCCCAACCCCCATTTTTATAATACCCAGGGTCCAATAGAGGTCAAATCTAGCAAACAAGTTTTTAAAATTAAAAGCTAAAAATACCTCTGTTTTATATATATATATATATATATATATATAGTAAATATGGACTGGAGAGGAGAGCTATAGTGGAAAATGATTGCCCCGAGGGAACTATTGTTATTGACAGGGGGCTATATTGCCCGAAGCCTGGAGGTAACAATAGTCTTCCCGAGGAGCATTTAATTTTCCACTATGAGCTGAGTCTGCAGTACATATTTAATAGGCAGTCAAAATAATAAGTGAGGCAAGGTTGGATAGTAAATATGACTTTATATACTGTAAACCCATAAATATGTGCAAGCCTTTTATATGCACTTTTTGGCATATGAAAATGTGATTCGCCAAATATTTTGGTCGCAAATATTTATGGATTTACAGTATTTTGTTTAAACATAGCTGATACAGCATAAGTAAATAACTAAATAACATAAATAAATAACAGAAAATGTTTTTGAAGTTCATACCTCAAGTTTTTTTCTATCTTTTTTAGTATGTTTTCTAATTCATATTCCGTAAAGTCACAGAATCGCCATTCAGCAGTTTTTTCATTCAGCCATTTTATCGTGTTGTTAGGAGTGGAGGTGGAGGGCGTTCCTTTGAAAAGGGGCAGGACTGACAGTGAGATGAATCAATCACATGTCAGAGGGAGACTATTGCCTGGTGGTGTAAGGATGTTAGGGCATTAGTTCAATCTATTTTTTGCTCTTATGATGAAGTTTTAACCAATCACAGGCCAGAATTTCCAAGCACTGACACATATATATATAGCACAGCAGGGAGGGGGTTAAATATCCTCCCTGCTTAAAAAAAATGTGTTTATTGCATTATTATTTGTTAATTTAATTATTGTTTAATTATCACCTGCACCTGGCTATTATTGTAAATTAGAGCATGGTGCAGGGTATTTAAAGAAAGCAGTCAGTCTCTTCAGGGCTATATATATATTTATATATATTTATATATATATATATATACATGCAGTATCTACCGAATAGTTTTATCAAAATATACAAATTTCATTCCCCCCAAATTTTAGCAATGTATAACCCCTTATCTGCAGATACCAAGTAGAAAACAAACTAAGTACAGATTTATAACCATTTTTAGATGTATATTAGTAATTGAAATGGAAACACTGGAGATGAATTTAATCCAATGTCGTCTTTGGCACATTTTGTTTCCCTGTTCAATGGTGTTTCAATAAAGATTTAACATAAGAACATATTGAACATTGCAGGGATGTGTCCAACTATTAGATGGCACCATAGAATATGGAATTAATGCAGGCTATGGACTGACAGTAGCTGAGGTTCTATATAACTGCTTGGCCATAATGATATAATCATCAGCCAAGGAATAGCTGTTTTTGTTTGTCTTTCAAATCAGACTACAAGAGAGTCACAAGACACTCAATGTGGAACCTTGCAAGAAGTAAAAACAGCAATTGGTGGTGGTTGTTGTTTTTTTGTGTTGAAAGGGCTGAGTAATGACAGTGCTGATGAATTGGACCCAGCCTGATTAAGGGGAAAGTATTCTGATCAAAGACACACAATAAAACCAAGCAAAATAACGCGTGCCCTTTCACGTCCTGCAGGACAAAGGTAACAAAAAATGAAATGAGAGTTAACAAGACGCAAAATGGTCCAAAACACACAAAAAAAGGAGCTCTTGCTCAGCTCCAGGTGTGCTTTCTTTTTAATGGACAATTTAGCCAGTTGAATTCAGGGCAAGACTTCTGGTCACGCGTTGCCAAAAAATACAGACACAAATCACTCAGACCCTCAGTAGAAATTATTGACCCTTGTCTTCCTGCTTATACAGACTTCTTTCTTTCTTTCTTTCTTTCTTTCTTTCTTTCTTTCTTTTTGAGACATTAAGAAGAAACTTCCTTGTTTGTCTCCTACTTCAGGACATCGATGTGAAATGTTGCAGTGGTAGAGATGCCCACCCAAACACATGTTATAACAAACACATTCTATGAACAGAGTCAATGTGTTAGTTTTAGTAATTTGAGTCCCAAATACTATATTTATTATATGTTCCAAATAAGAATTATGGAACCCCTAAAGATCTGTTTAGAACCTGTCTATTGTTCAGGATATACTTATAAGTAGTCATGTGGTAGAATGCACAGCTTTCTCTAACAGTTTACAGGTTACTGATACAAGGTCTGCCACACCATAAAGGCTCTCAGTTCCTTCAGCCAATCCAGACAAAATTCTACAATTCTGCTAAAACTCATATCCTGTATACAAGGCAATGATACCCAACCACACAGCACCAACCCTGCTTTCAAACATTCACACCCACCATGACATTTCCACTTGTAAGTTGTAACACTGGAAACACTGTGTGGAAAACAATGTACAGAACAGTTTGTGTTTCCATATGTTTACTGCAGCAAGGTGAACACAGAACTGATTATGGAAAATAATGTTATTATCTGACTGAACCATGGAAACCCAAGGTTTCTAATATTAAACGTACAATCTGAAAAAAATGAGTAGAGTTTGTTTATCATAATAATAATAATAATAATAATAATAATAATAATAATAATAATAATAATAATAACAGCAATTTGACAGCTTTACCCCCGCTATCTACCACAGAAACCTATTTAGCTAAAAATGTTGAGTTCACCTAAAACTTCCTCATCCACTTATATCAATAGATATGTTTTCCCTTTATCTAAATGTGTCTCAAAAACAGAAAGAAATCAGGCAAATAATTGCTTTTCCCAGCTTGTGCTCTTTTGTAATGAAGAAGACAACAAAAAATGAAAGAGACCCATTGAAGTGCACTTTTGACCTTTCACTGGAGCAAACAGAGAGAGAGGAAGTTTTGTGTCCTCAGACAAGAGGCTGGCGAGAGCAGGTAGGGGTAGTTATAGCCAGGTATAATGACTCATTGCTGGGGATGAGTGATTGGGAGAGACAAAGGACATATGCCAGGGCAGCCTGTTTTAAACCAGTCAGGGCTTGTACTTATCGCTGCAGTAGCCCTGTCAGAGTTTCTCTGTGATTCCTGGGGAGTGAAAAAGATATTTCAGAGGACCAGACGTGTTTCATGAAAGATGAGAAGAGACTACCTTGAAACGTTAAAGCATTTTAATCTTGTTTTAATATGTACACAATAAACTGAAGCCAGCTAATCCCAAGCCTTTCTGTGGTTGTTATACCAGTATGTAGAAATTCTGAGAAATGTGAACAAATGTTATACAGTAAGTAGACTACATCGATATCTATAAAAAAAAAAAAGAAAAATAATAGTAGAATATGTAGTAATGCTAAAGGAAACGATTACAGATATTAAAAGAAGCTTCTAGATAAAAGGTTTTTTAAAGAAGCCTAGCTCTTTTTGTGGTGGTTACGACTCTGGACAGGTAAATGTTAGGTAAGGTGTCTGTGTCCCAGTTCAATTGCAGGAGCAGTTATTTTTCAAACCCTGACATCTTGTTTTCATGTTAAACTATATTTTATAATTGTGTCTCTGTAAATTCCTCCCTACATGACCACTTTCTTTGTTTCTCTTTTGTTTTTCTGTTATTTCAGTGATTTATGCTAGACAGCGATGGATTTCCCCTTTTTTCATGTAATGTGGATAATTATTTTTCTGGGCACAGTAGATTAGATTGTAATTAATACTGAAAACACAGCCAAACAGGAAAACAAACACTTGAAAAAGGAGAGGAAGAAAACATCAGTCTAAGAAAATAAATAAAGTGCATAATATGTGGTGCAATGAGGGAATAAATCATTAGAGGTAATAAGAGAAAGTATAAGGCTGCCTGGCTCAGTGGATTGAAATCATTTTTTTTCTCTGTGTAGTTTGGCCCATGGAGGTTCTAATCTTTTTTCTGTGGGACCAGTACTTGGTTCATGTTGGGCTAAAGTTACAATTCCAGTTCTGACTTTTGGAAATGTGGCTGCTTTTCCTTTGTTAAGAGCACTGGATATTTTTATATCGAAGTGAAATGTGATTGCAAGCCAACACAACAGTCCATTCCAAGTGTTAGTTGTTAGGAATGGAGATGGGATTTAGGGCTAGGATGAGAGTTTGGGTTGCAAAAGCACAACCCTATCTAGTAAACCTTATTATTTACCTGTACATTATTATTATTATTATTATTATTATTATTATTATTATTATTATTATTATTATTATACAGTAAAAGATTGTAATTGGTTTTACTGGAAGTATTTCAATTATAGCAAATGTATTTATTCTCTAATTGTTCACCAATACAGAACTATTAAAGTATAGCCTATTTAAAAAACATGTTTGTACAAATCAACTCCACGCTGGCTGCTTCTCATATGGCTCATGGCAAACTAAAACGGCATATCAAAGTTTAATCTACAATCTTCCTACATGTACACCCCCTTAGCAATCCAGACACTGACAGACAATCTGTCACTTTACGTGCTTAATTACGGTTTAATGTGCTTGGCTTGTTGCCCAAAACAGTCCCAACATGGCTGCCACTTAACCTCTTGTGATAATTAAACCTCAGGCTCCACTGTGCCTAAAAGGCCATGTGATGGTCCATTGGATTTAAAAAGACCAATCAGAACTACTGACACTGTCCACATCTAGAAGAATAAGGCACAAAATCTCAGCCAACACGCCAAATATTTGCCTGGTCCTATTAGTTAAGATGGAGCTGTCACAGTGCACTCATTTATTAGGGGGGTGGGGCTTAATGAGATCAATAGTTTTGTTCCCACTTAAGCCACTGAAAGATTGCTCAGGTGTTGTAGAGAGAGTGATTCTGTTGAATTTCAGTGCAGTGGAATGTGTGAAAGAGGGTAGCATTGTCAGGCATGTGTGCCTGGAAGAATGGGGAGCAAACACAAGACAAACAGACCAACACGCATTCTTTTTAATGGTCTCACCTGTAGCTAAAGATAGAACTGTTCATCTTGGTAATGGAAAAACCACACAAGAGATAGAAATAGTCAGTGGATGGGTTTCTTAGAAGAAAAAAAAAAGTTCTGGGTCATTTACACTGAATGCATGGCTGAATTGTTACCTGTTTATTATTTAATTTATCCAGACATCTCTTACACAGGGAGGTCTACCACAGCTGAAACAACATAATAACAAAACAATACAAAAGTGCCAAATACATTTCTTTTTTTTTAGTCACCCCTGTAACAAATACATTTTACTATGTATCTACTGTGCCATAAAATAAAATACATTCTAACACTGCAACCTTTTAAACCACTGCATTGAAACTTAGTTAATTGCCAAATTGGTTGTCTTCTAAAAAGGCTTCTAATTATTTAATATTTTTATATTGTTTAACCTTTATAGTTTATGCTTGATCCAGATTTCACCAAATTTTGCTTTGAGGAAACCTAAAAGCCATCTGTAAAGCAAAAAAATCTAAATTAGTTCTAAAAAAAGAAGAAATAAAAGCTCATTCATGGCACTTGTCACACAAGATTTTTATACTTTATCCATGGGGAAAAACTGCAATCTTAGAATATGTGTTTTATTTCTTTAACTATATTTCAATGACAACAATTTTTGAATAACACTAACCACATACACATGTGCACGTGTTATTTAACAGCTTTATATCTGCAGGCAAGCAGACAACTAGCGATGCAGAACAGTGAGTCAGTCGGCTATCATAGGACTGCAGCCACACCTTGTTCAATCATACCTCCACCACCTACATCTTTTTTAAAGGTAGAATAACTGTGCACTTTTTTTTCCATCCAGGTAAAAGCACTGATTACCTTCTGAAATGAGAGTGATTTTCATTTGACAAAGAAAAACAGGTTAGTCCTTTAGGTATGACCAAAGGCAGTCATTAATCAAGCTCACACGTTACCATAAAGACA